>NC_057810.1:198073972-198377401 GCF_018294505.1 Triticum aestivum | reverse complement strand
CTCCAGGTCTGTCGGGTGTTGGGTTCTGGCAGACCCTCAAGGTTCGAACTCTAGGGTGCGCACGAAGATCTTTCCCCTACCAACCTACGTCCAATCGCCTCGTGAGAATCTAAGCTAAAAATGATGAACAGCACTAGGGACACGAGATTTATACTGGTTCGGGCCACCGTTGTGGTGTAATACCCTACTCCAATGTGTGGTGTGGTGGATTGCCTCAGGGGCTGATGATGAACAGTACAAGGGAAGAACAACCTCGCGAGAGGTGTTCTTGAGCTGGTGCGATGAACTGCTTGAGTAATTTCAATCTCCTCTTGGATGCCGAACCAGATGCCCTATTATGTGGTGGCTATCCCTATATATAGAGGCCCTGGGCCTCTTCCCAAATATTGAGCAGGAAGGGCGCCAACAACGGCCACTTCGAAGGGGAACATCTAGTACAAGTTATCCTGACTAAAGTTGGTCTTCGGCTGCCAAAGACACTGGCGATGACGCTGTCCTGGGCTCCACGGTGACCTCCATCCTGCCGCTCTGCTGGTCTTGGTCTCGTTGCACCGAAATGGCAAGCTTTGCCTAATGCCTCGGTACTCCACGCCTGTGCTTGTCCCCTGTGCACCAAAGAGGAAACAAGGACACTGGGCAGGCCGGCACCCGCCTGGCGCCCGCCTGGCCTCGATCATCATGGCTTGTGTCACGGGCACCTCGCGAGGTACCCTGCCTTGATCTCTCCGCCTCCTCACGAGCCTGCCTGGCGAGGCCGTTCCTAAGGAAGCCTTGTGTCGTCCGCCCCGCGAGGCTTGGCCCCTCACGAGGGTCCTGAGTCTTGTGCTGATGAAGATGGGTTGTACTGGGCCACCACTTGAGCCACGCCGCAGGCCGCAGGCAGGAAAGTCTGGGGACCCCCGTTCCCAGAACGCCGACAGTAGCCCCCGGGCCCAAGGCGCGCTCAGACTTGGCTTAGCGGAGAAGCGAAGGGGCAAGTGCGGAGCGCTGCGGGCCCCATCAGCCTGCGGGCTTGGGCGCCGCGTGGCGGTTGATTGGACACGGGCGTCTCCTCTTCCCCACGCTGCCTCGACAACTGCTCGACTTAACAAGTCCCTGCATGCAGAAAATGGGTCATGATTACCTGCGATCGTGGTGGCCGACGGGTGGCCTCCTCCGGACTATAAGTACGGACGAGCGAGAGCCCCCGTAGTCCATCTCTTCCTGCTTCTCCCCTTCATCTTCACCTCGCCCTTGCTCCACCTTACGCCAATGGTGCCAATCCGCCGGTTTTCTGCGGAACAGAAGGGAAAGGCCCCCCGAGAGGGTCCCAACCCGCTTCCGCCGAAGAAACGGCCGTTCCTCGGCCGCTGCGACGTGGTCGCACGGCAGGAGACGTCGCGGCCCTGGTACGAGCGGCCGCCGCCTGGGTTCCCGCTTCCCTTGTACGCCCGAATCGAGTCCCCTGGAGAAGAAGGCGCCGAGCGACACCGACACCATCGCTGGCGACACCGGCGAGTCACGGCGGTGCGCGTCGTCACCCCTGGAGTCCATGCCGAGAGCTCTTCTCGCGAGCTTGTGCTTCACGCCGCCATGCCTCCACGCTCTTGGATTCGTCTTCCTCCCTCCTTCGCCTTCGAGATGCCGCCGAGCGGGTCTCTGGAGCTCTAGCTGCAGCATGCTGACTGCAGCACCCTTGCGACTGGATCGAAGGTCACGGTCATCGCTCCAGGCAAGGTCTACATGACCCGGGGCTGGGGCGAGATCACCCAGGTCTGCCGGACAGGGGTTGCCCTTGTAATTCATCTTGAATACGATGTCGCCTCCTTAAGGTTCTTCAAGGTCTTCGACGCAGAAGGACGCCGGCTGGAGTGCTGCCCCAATGAAAGCGGCTGAGGCATCAAGGTGGCGAGGACCAGGCCTGCCAACCGATTCCCCAGCAGCTCCTCAGGCAACAGCGGAGGAGCCAGAGAATCCAGCGACTCCCCCGAGCTTCACGTGACTCCGGAGACGAGCGATGACAGCTAAGAGCCCCCGAGCTCGCGTCACGCTCGGGGCAGGCCAGCTGCAGCTGGCCGCCGACGCCACTGATCTGGATGGGGTTGGAGCCGGCGCCTGTCGGCCCACTGTTGATGATGGCGTCTCCTGCGGAGGCGCGCGTAGTTAGCATTCCTTAGGATTAACACTTTTTGTTCCCTGCGAGGAATCGAAGTAACGCCCCACGGGGGTATGTAAGGCGCCTGCCATGTCTTTTGTGAATATTATATCCTTATTACGACTCGATTCGTGGTGCCTGTCCCGTCCCGGCTCGGCTCCCCCTTTCTTTGCTCACGAGGGCTTGGTGCTCTACGCTGACAGGTCCCGGTCCCTAGGCAGGCTTGAGCCGTCGCTGGTATGCCAGATCGCGATGTCGTGGGTCAAGGCCAGTAGGTGAGTGGTCCGAGGTCCAGTAAGAGCCCCAGAGTCGCGATGCTTAGGAGGTCCCCTTTAGCGCTCAAGCAGCCTCCGCTGGGCGAGAAAGGAAGGCAATGTCGCCGTGACAGAGCCGCACTAGGCATGGGTTTGGCGTTGCGTTGGTTTAGCTTCTGCAGGGGCGTGACTTATCTCATGAACTTGGAGTCGTCCTTTGGCGAGGTGCCTGGCCCGCGTGCCGGCAGCTGGGGTGTTGCTGGGTCGGTCCTCGTGAGCTTCTCCCCTCTTCCCCGCACTTTCCTTCATGCTCTACATCCTCAAGTCCCGGCCCTCAAGCGAGCTCAGCCGCCGTTGGTATGACAGGTCGCGATGTCATGGGTCAAGGCCAGGGGGGTGAGGGCTGGAGAGCCAGTAAGAGCCCATGAGTCGCGATGCTCAGGTGCCCCCCTTTTAACGCGCGAGCGGATCGTGCAGGAGAGAGGGAGAAGGAGCTCGCGACGCCCCCCACGGTACTCCTTACATGGATCCTGTATACCAACACAAGGAAAACAAGGTCTACCATTCCGGTTGTCAACCAGCCATTGGTTGCTCCGAGGGAGTGATTGAGGCACTGAGGGCCTGGTGAGGTAGCGCTATGCGGGGCTTGTCGGATTTCGGGTTCCGGCAGACCCTTGATGTTCGAACTCTGGGGTGCGCGTGGAGATCTTTCCCCTACCAGCTCACGTCTCGAAGGCTCGATAGGAACCTAAGCTAGAAAGAAGAACACACAAGGGACATGAGGTTTATACTGGTTCAGGCCACCATTGTGGTGTAATACCCTACTCCAGTGTGTGGTGTGGTGGATTGCCTCAGGGGCTGATAATGAACAGTACAAAGGGAGAACAGCCTCGCGAGGGGCTAGTCTTGAGCTGGTGCGATGAACTGCTTGGGTGAGTTCAATCGCTTCTCTCTCTCTCTCTCTTTCTCTCTCTCTCTCTCTCTTTGATCGATCCGTCTCCCTTTGCCCTGTGGTGGCTAGCTCTATTTATAAAGGGAGGCCCTGGGCCTCTTCCCAAATAATGAGCGGGAAGGGCGCCAACAATTGGCCATTTTGAAGGGGAACATCTAGTACACTTATCCTGACTAAAGTTGGTCTTCGGCTGCCAAAGGCTCTGACGATGATGCCGTCCTGGGCTCCACGATGACCTCCATCCTGCCGTTCTGCTGGTCTTGGTCTTGTTGCACCGAAACGGTAACCTTTGCCTGATGCCTTGGCATGTGCTTGCCCCCTTTGCACCAAAGGGGAAACAAGGAGACTGCGCAGGCCGGCGCCCGCCTGGCGCCCGCCTGGTCTCAATCGTCATGGCTTGCGTCACGGGCTCCTCGCGAGGTGCCCTTGCCTTGATCTCTCTGCCTCCTCACGAGCCTGCCTGATGAGGCTGCTCCTGAGGAAGCTTCATGTCGTCCGCCCCACAAGGCTTGGCCCCTCGCGAGGGTCTTGAGGTTGAGCTAATGAAGCTGGGCTGCACTGGGCCTCCACTTGATCCACGCCGCAGGCAGGCAAGTCTGGGGACCCCCGTTCCCAGAACGCCGAGAGTAGCCGTCGGGCCCAAGGCGCGCCCGGACATGGCTTAGCAAAGAAGTGAAGGGGCAAGTGCGAAGCGCCGCGGGCCCCAATAGCCTGCGGCCTTGGGCGCCACGTGGTGATTGATTGGACATGGGCGTCTCCGCTTCCCCATGATGCCTCGGCAACTACACGACTTGACAGGTCCCCGCTACACCTTTTCTTCTTCTTCCTCGCCCTTGCTCCACCGTACGTCGATGGCACCAATCCGTCGGTTTTCTATAGAAGAGAAGGGAAAGGCCCCCCGAGAGGGTCCCGACCCGCTTCCGCCGAAGAAGCGGCTAGTCCTCGGCCACCGAGATGAGGGTGCTGGGCAGGAGGCGTCGAGGCCCTGGTACGAGCGGCCGCCGCCTGGGTTTCCGCTGCCCTTGTATGCCCGAATCGAGGGCCCTGAATAAGAAGGCGTCGAGCGACATCGATGGTGCCGCCGGTGAGTTACGGCGGTGCGTGTTGTGCCCCCTGGAGTCCACCTCGAGGGCTCCTCTCGCGAGCTTGTGCTTCACGCCACCATGCCTCCTCGATCTTGGATTCGCCTTCCTCCCTCCTTCGCCTTCGAGATCCTGCCGAGGGGGCCTCGGGAGCTCTGGCTGCAGCACGCTAACTGCAGCACCCCTGCGACTAGGGCAGAGGTCGAGGTTGTTGCCCCGGGCAAGGTCTTCCTTACCCGCGGCTGGGGCAAGATCACCCGGGTCTGCCGGACAGGGGGCGCCCTCGTAATCCATCTCGAATACGATGGTGCCTCCTTGCTTATCTTCAAGGTCTTCGACACGGAAGGACGCCGGCTGGAATGCTGCCCCAAGGAAGGCAGCCGGGGCATCAGAGTGACGAGGACCAGGCCTGCCAACCGCTTCCCCAGCAGCTCCTCAGGCAGCAGCGGAGGAGCCGGAGGGTCCAGCGACTCCGTCGAGCTTCACGTGACTCCGGAGACGAGCAACGACAGCTATGAGCCCCCGAGCTCGCGTCGCGCCCGGTGCAGGGCACCTGCATCAGGCCGCCGACGCCACTGATCTGGATGGGGTTGGCGCCGGCGCCTGACGGCCCACTGTTGATGATGGCGTCTTCTTCGGAGGCGCGCGTAGTTAGCGTTCCTTAGGATTAGCACCTTTTGTTCCCTGCGAGGAATCGAAGTACCACCCCGCGGGGGTATGTAAGGCGCTGGCTATGTCTTTTGTGAATATTATATCTTTATTATGAATCGATGCGAGATGCTTGTCCTGTCCCGGCTCGGCTCCCCCTTTCTTTCCTCACGAGGGCTTGGTGCTCTACGCCGATAGGTCCCGGTCCCCAGGCAAGCTTCAGCCGTCGCTGGTATGCCAGGTCGCGATGCCGTGGTCAAGGCCAGGAGGTGAGTGGCCCAAGGTCCAGTAAGAGCACTTGAGTCGCGATGCTCAGGAGGTCCCCTTTAGCGCTCAAGCAGCCTCCGCTGGGCAAGAAAGGTAGGCAACGTTGCCGTGATAGAGCTGCACTAGGCGAGGGTTTAGTGTTGGGGAACGTAGTAATTTCAAAAAATTTCCTACGCACACGCAAGATCATGGTGATGGCATAGCAACGAGAGGGGAGAGTGTTGTCCACGTACCCTCGTAGACTGTAAGCGGAAGCGTTATCACAACGCGGTTGATGTAGTCGTATGTCTTCACGACTCGACCGATCCAAGTACCGAACGTACGGCACCTCCGTGTTCAGCACACGTTCAGCTCGATGACGCTCCCCGGGCTCCGATCCAGCAAAGCGTCGGGGATGAGTTCCGTCAGCACGACGGCGTGGTGACGATGATGATATGTTCTACCGGCGCAGGGCTTCGCCTAAACTCCGCGACGATATGACCGAGGTGGAATATGGTGGAGGGGGGCACCGCACACGGCTAAGGAACGATCCGTAGATCAACTTGTGTGTCCTGGGGTGCCCCCCTGCCCCCCGTATATAAAGGAGCAAGGGGGAGGGGGCGGCCGGCCAAGGGAGGGCGCGCCAGGGAGGAGTCCTACTCCCACCGGGAGTAGGACTCCCTCCCTTCCTAGTCCAACTAGGAGACCTTCCATGTAGTAGGAGTAGGAGAGAAGGAAAGGGAAGAGAGAAGGGAAGGAAGGAGGGGGTGCGGCCCCTCCCCCTAGTCCAATTCGGACTAGGCCTTGGGAGGGCGCGCAGCCTGCCCTAGGCAGCCCCTCTCTCTTTCCCGTATGGCCCAATAAGGCCCAATACTTCTCCCGGCGAATTCCCGTAACTCTCCGGTACTCCGAAAAATACCCGAATCACTCGGAACCTTTCCGAACTCCGAATATAGTCGTCCAATATATCGATCTTTACGTCTCAACCATTTCGAGACTCCTCGTCAAGTCCCCGATCTCATCGGGACTCCGAACTCCTTCGGTACATCAAAACTCATAAACTCATAATATAAATGTCATCGAAACCTTAAGCGTGCGGACCCTACGGGTTCGAGAACTATGTAGACATGACCTAGAACTGTTTCCGGTCAATAACCAATAGTGGAACCTGGATGTTCATATTGGCTCCTACATATTCTACGAAGATCTTTATCGGTCAAACCGCATAACAACATACGTTGTTCCCTTTGTCATCGGTATGTTACTTGCCTGAGATTCGATCGTCGGTATCCAATACCTAGTTCAATCTCGTTACCGGCAAGTCTCTTTACTCGTTCCGTAATACATCATCCCGTAACTAACTCTTTAGTTACAATGCTTGCAAGGCTTAAGTGATGTGTATTACCGAGAGGGCCCAGAGATACCTCTCCGACAATTGGAGTGACAAAACCTAATCTCGAAATATGCCAACCCAACATGTACCTTCGGAGACACCTGTAGAGCACCTTTATAATCACCCAGTTACGTTGTGACGTTTGGTAGCACACAAAGTGTTCCTCCGGTAAATGGGAGTTGCATAATCTCATAGTTGTAGGAACTTTGTATAAGTCATGAAGAAAGCAATAGCAACATACTAAACGATCAAGTGCTAGCCTAATGGAATGGGTCAAGTAAATCACATCATTCTCCTAATGATGTGATCCTGTTAATCAAATGACAACTCTTTTGTCCATGGCGAGGAAACATAACCATCTTTGATAAACGAGCTAGTAAAGTAGAGGCATACTAGTGACACTATGTTTGTATATGTATTCACACATATATTATGTTTCCGGTTAATACAATTCTAGCATGAATAATAAACATTTATCATGATATAAGGAAATAAATAATAACTTTATTATTGCCTCTAGGGCATATTTCTTTCATTTAGTGCTGAGTCGATTCGGTTTTTGCGTGACTTATCTCGTGGGTTTGGAGTAGTTTTCGACGGGGTGCTGGGCCTGCGTGGCGGCAGCTGAGGTGCTGCTGGGTTTGGTCCTCGTGAGCTTCTTCCCTCTCCCCCGCACTTTCCTTTGTGCTCTACGTCCTCAGGTCCCAGCCCTCGAGCGAGCTCAGCCGCCGCTGGTATGACAGGTCGCGATGCCGTGGGTCAAGGCCAGGGGGTGAGGGCTGGAGAGCCAGTAAGAGCCCATGAGTCGCGATGCTCAGGCGCCCCCCTTTTAACATGCAAGCGGATTGTGCCGGAGAGAAGGAAAGAAAGCTCGCAACGTCCCTAGCGTTGCTTCTGGAGTGGGTCCTGCATACCAATCACGAGGGGGAAACAAGGTCTGTTGTTACGGTTGCCAGCCAACCATTGGTCGCTCCGAGGGAGTGATTGGGGCACTGAGGGCCTGGTGACATGGCGCCTTGTGGGGCTGCCGCGGCTAGAGCTCAACCACTCAGATTTATCTGCATTGCAGGGACGGACCCGTACGCAAGTTCCGTGCCAAAGCGAGCGGCTCCAAAGGTAGGTGTCAATCGAGCAGGCGATTAGGTCAAGGATGTTAAGCACGAAGGAGCAAATCCATTTCAGCTAGATGCGGAAAAAGCGAACGCCACTGGGTCAGGCCCGAGCAGCTTGGGGATAATGCAGCCCGAGGGGCGCCCCCAACAAGGTAGGTAAAGAGCATAAGCAAAACGGATACATGCCGCAGGGATGGACCCACGCGACCTGGGAATGATGCAGCCCTGTGGGCGCTCCCAGCTGAAAATGGAACTTTGAAAGATGTCACCTGATACAGTTGGAGATAAAATAATGCTGAAGTAGCAGATGACGCGTGGTGAGGAAGTCGACCCTCACGAGCTCCCGGGACTAGGAGCCTCGGGAGGCTCCGGGGGCTCGGGTGGATCTTCGAGGACCATGTCCATCTCCGCCAGGACCGCACAATGCCTAACCTCCTGAGCCTCCAGAATGCCCCTCAGCAGGCGCTGATGAGCAGCGGTCGCGTTCGGCAGGCCGAAAGGCATGCGAACGTAGCTGTGAAGTGGACCCTCGCAACGCCCCACCCGCAAGGCCAGAGGCGCTCCTGAGACGCGGCTCGGTTGAGCCCTGGTACGTCGATGCAGACGCGCAGCCCACCATCCTCACCTGGATGTGGGGCTACGGCGGGCAAGCGGCGGCTGCCGCGCATGACTCTTGACTCCTGTAGCTCCCGAATGTTTCTCGCGATGAACTCCTAAGGGTTTGGCCCTCCTTGCCTCATACCTTCCTGAGGGAAACGCGCCTTGAAGCACACCTCCATATGGTGCCCGAGCGCCTCCCTCGTGACCCTGGCAAAGTCGGTGGCCCTCCAAGAAAGAACCCCCGAGCCCTGCCCGAGGAGGGTGCCGGGCGCGCCTTCCTATGCGACAGAGTGTGGCGCCCCCTGAACGGGTGTGAATCCTAACACAACGCCTCCGACAGTACCCGCCTCCTGATGGCTTGGGCTAGGCGAAGCCTTCTTCTTCTTGGGGACCGCCTCGGGAAGTCTTCCGCTCCTGTGATCTGGGTCTTCGATTGCCGCGGCTTGGAAGGCACGCTCAAGAGAACACACTGCATCCCTTTCCTCACAAGGTACTGTGATGACTCCACCGCTTCCTGGCATCTTGAGGACATTGTAGCCATGGTGAGTCACTGCCATGAACTTGGCCAGGGCTGGGTATCCGAGGATGGCATTGTACGGCAGGCGAATGTGGGCAACGTCGAAGTCGATGAGCTGGGTGCGGTAGTTGTTGCGCTGCCCAAAGGTGATTGGAAGGCGAACCTGCCCTATCGGAACAGTGGAACCATCAGTGACTCCTGAAAAAGGCTTGGTCGGCTGAAGCTGATCATATGTCACCTGGACGGACAGGACGTTGAGTCCTGCTCCGCCATCGATGAGGGTCCTCGTGACTTGCACATTGCTGATGACTGGGGAACAAAGCATCAGGAGGACTCCGGCCGTTGCTGCGCACTTGAGCTGATCCGCTGAGTTGAACGTGATAGCGCATGCAGACCACCTAAGAGGGCGCGTGTGTCGGCGTTCTGGGAACGGGGGTCCCCAGACTTGCCTGCCTGCGGCCCGCGGCATGGCTCAAAGAGGGCCCCAGCACGACCCACCTTCATCAACACAAGCTCAAGACCCTCGCGAGGGGCCAAGCCTCGCGGGGCGGACGACAAGGAGCTTCCTCAGGCACGGCCTCATCAGGCTGGCTCGCGAGGAGGCAGAGAGTTCAAGGCAGGGTACCTCGTGAGGTGCCCATGACGCAAGCCATGATGATCAAGGGCGCTAGTCGGGCGCCAGCCCGCGCAGTGTCCTCCTTTCCTTGTTGGTGCAAGGGAGCAAGCGCAGGCGAGAGCATCAAGCAAAGGCGTCCATCTAGGTGCAACAAGACCAAGACCAGTCCAACAGCAGGATGGAGGTCACCGTGGAGCCCAAGCCGGCGTCACCACCAGCGCCTTTGACAGGCGAGGACCAACTTTAGTCAGGATAAGTGTACCCGCTGTTCCCCTTCAAAATGGCCAATTGTTGGCGCCCTTCCCGCTCAATATTTGGGAAGAGGCCCAGGGCCTTTGCCGATAAATAGGACTAGCCACCCCCAGGGTAGGGGAGGATCATCTGGTATCCGACATACATCTAGGATAGAAAGAGAGAAAGATAGGGCGACTGAACTCCTCCTAGCAGTTCATCGCACCAGCCAAGAACAGACCCTCGCGAGGCTGTTCTTCCTTGTATTGTTCATCATCAGCCCAAGAGGCAATCCACCACGCCAGACACTAGAGTAGGGTATTACACCACAATGGTGGCCTGAACCGGTATAAACCGTGTGTCTCTTGTGTTGATCTTTTCGTAGTTTAGATCCCAGCGATTCGGCGACGAGTAGGTAGGCAGAGGGCGTAATCTCCGCGCGCACCCCAGAGTTCGAACCTCAAGGGTCTGCCGGAACCCGAAATCCGACATTTGGCGCGCCAGGTAGGGGTGCGCCGGAATTCGCCTTCCGTCATCCTGTTCTTCTCTGACCATCGCATCCATGTCTAACGCACGTTGGGCTCGTGCCGAGCGCCGCAGCGCCCTCGCTTCCCGCGTCGCCGAGACAGCCCCCATCGGCGGGCGCCCCCGTCGTTCCCCGTCACCTGCCGTCAACGCCGCCACCGGCCCGGTGGGGAACGAGCAGCAAGCATCGTCCCAGCACCCATCCATGAGGCGAGACGGCCGCACTGCTACACCCTCGCTCACTCCTGCTGGTTCTTCGTCTCGCGTGCCCCGCGTGGCCATGGAGGCTCGAGCTGCGCTCATCACGGCAAATGAGCTCCTACGCTACCGCCCAATCGACGACGTCTACGAGGAGTGTCTCGACCGAGTCGCTGAGCTCGTCCGCGCCGCTGGGGGCTCCCCCGCGCCATCCTTCTCGCTGCACCGCGCCCCGCCCAGCGCGAGCAATGAATTTCCTGGGCGCCTCAGCCGCCTCCCCCCAAGAAGGCACCCTGGCTCCGAGGCGCGCGGCCCCTGAGCATAACCCGCTCTGTCAGGCGCCAGTGCGGCAGGAGCAGAGCTGCCAAGAAGTCCCACGCCCTCGAGAAGCTACTCGAGCGCTCCCTGCTCCGGCACGTCAAGACCCCGCGCTGCTCCCAGCTACAGCGCGTGGGGACCCACAGGACCAAGCTCTTCGTCGCCCAAGGCCTCCTGTGGCCACAGCGGGCTGCCGCGCCTTCACCCCCGAGCTACGCAACATCGCGTGGCCCGGCAAGTTCAAGCCAGACTTGCCTCCCCGCTACGACGGCACGGCTGACACTGCAGAGTTCCTCCAGCTCTACGAGCTGGGCATCGAGGCCGCCGACGGAGACGAGAAGGTCATGGCGAACTGGTTTCCCATGGCGCTCAAGGACGGGGCCCGCACCTGTCTCCTGAATCTGTCACCAGGCACGATCTCCTCCTGGGATGAGATGCGCACCCGCTTCATCGCCAACTTCCAGGGTACTTGCGACCGGCCACCCGCCGTGAGCAACATGCGCCATATCAAGCAGCAGCCAGGGGAAACCCTGCAGAAGTACATCCAGCGCTTCAACAACGTGTGCCTCAAGATCCCCAAGGTGACCAAGGAGGCCATCATCTCAGCCTTCTCCGACGGTGTGCGCGACGTCAAGATGAAGGAGGAGCTGGCGATGCATGAAGACCTGTGCACCTCCTTGGAGCTGTTCAACTTGGCGACCAAGTGCGCCAGGGCTGAGGAGGGGCGCCTCTCCCTCCTCGAGCCCCCTGCCGCAGACCCAGAAGAGAAGAAGCCCAAGGCCAAGGACGTGAAGCGCAAGGGGGCTGCCGTGCTCGCAGCAGAACTAGACACCAAGCGGGGCAGAGATCAGCCCGAACCCTCCAAGGGCAGTCGGTACTGCATGTACCATGACCTCCACACCCACAACACCAATGAATGCCAAGAGCTCCGGGCCGTGCGTGAAGGAAGGGTCGGCCGACGTCCCGACCGCAACGACCGGGGTTACGACCGGGGAGGAGGAAGGAACGTAGGACGCTGGGAAGACCGTGGCCCACGCCAAGGGTGGCGCGACCAACCTCGCGAGGATCGCTGGCAGGACCCGCCTCGCATGGGAGGCTGGAGGGATCAGCCTCGTGAGGATCGCTGGCAGGACCCGCCTCATGAGGATCGCCCGCAAGGGAACGCATGCCTCCCTCCGCTGCCGCCGCAGCCAAGAAGAAACGGGACCGTCATCAGGACGAGGGGGCTGGGGGCTTCCAGGAGCCATGCGCGATCGCCTGCATCCTGGGCAGAGCTCAAGCCCCAGCCTCCCAGCGCATCTTCAAGCAGTTCGCCCGCGAAGTAAATGCAGCCCTTCCCAAGCTCGAGGCCAGACGCCCTCTCAGGTGGTCGACATGCGCCATCACGTTCAGCTCTGCGGATCAGCTCAAGTGCGCAACCTTAGCCGGAGTCCTCCCGATGCTTTGTTCCCCAATCATCAGCAACGTGCTAGTCACCAAGACCCTCATCGATGGCGGGGCAGGACTCAACGTCCTGTCTGTGGAAACGTTCAACAACCTCCAAGTGCCCTACAATCAGCTTCAGCCAACCAAGCCTTTCTCCGGAGTCACCGACGGCTCCACGGTCCCGATCGGGCAGGTTCGCCTCCCTGTCACCTTCGGGGCACGCGACAACTACCGCACCGAGCTCATTGACTTCGATGTCGCCCACATTCGCCTGTCGTACAACGCCATCCTCGGGTACCCAGCTGTCACATCCGTAGCTTTACCCTGGCCTTGGACTAGCTTGGTTGCTGCATCATGTTTAAATTCAAATGAAATTTGAACTGAGGAATTCAGAAGCCTCAAAACCCTAATTAAAAGAAGGGCAAGCACCCTTTAAATTGCATTCTGTGAATCCAAAATGCCCTAAAAATAGTTTTGTGAATTTTGGCAAGAGTTATATATCAAACCAAAATTCTGGAATATTTTTAAGGAATTATTTGGTCTCTGAATTTAAATCAATAATCTATTTGAATTTGGGGATATATTCATAATATATAATGAATATATTTTCAAATGCTTTGAAATGTTTTATGTACTTTTGGAATAGTCCAGAGAGGTAACATAAAATATTTCAGAATGTTTTGGCACTGTATGAAATTATTTTGAATTTGAAAACAGTGGCAAAATAAAATAAAAAGGGAAACAGAACAGAAAAAAATAAAAAGGGAGAAGGAACTACCTGGCGCTCACCTGTGCTGGCCAGCCCCCCTGTTAATTAGTTAGTTTATTTTAATTTAATTACCCCCCCTGCTGACACTGACATGTGGTCCCTAGTGCCCTAATCCTTAATTAAACAAAAATAAACCCCCCCTGTTTAACCTGTGACGCTGACATATGGGTCCCACAGGTCAGTTTGACCTGGACGGCGCCCGTTGACCTGCTGACGTCACTATGAGGTCATGCTGACGCAATAAGTATTTTCTGGATTTAAAATAATTCAGAAAATTCCAGAAAATAGCTAAAACTTCAATAAATCATAGAAAATTAACCGTAACTCCAAATTAAATAATTTATATATGAAAAATTATCAGAAAAATTCAAGGAATCCATCTGTACCATTTTCATGCATGTTAGAACAACTTATAGGTGCTGTTTAGCACAAATCAATTAAATGGCATTTGAATAATCACATATGGAGTTTGAATTTGAATCTTGTATTCAAACCAACTTCATTTCATCTGTTGCTAGTTGCATTAGCCCAAAACACATTCATTTTACCATGTCATGATCATGTATCATATTGTGCATTGCATTGATTGTGTTCCCTTCTGTGTTGCCGGTATTTGTCCCCTCTCGATAGACGTGATACCGAGGATGTGATCGTTGACACTGATGAAGACTCAATGTTATCTTCAGAAGTGCCAGGCAAACAAAACCCCCTTGTTCATTCTGATACAATCCTACTCTCTCGCTCCTGCTCTCTTTTACTGCATTAGGACAACATCGATTCATCTGTTACTTGCTGCGGTAGCTGAACCCCTTTATCCTCTGCATGACCTGTCATTCCACAGTAATTAGATGAAACCCACTAGCATGAGTAGGAGTTGTTTGAGCCCTGTTGTGCCTACTCATTCATGTTTGTTTGTCATGCCTGCTACTGCTTAGAGTTGAGTCAGGTCTGATTCATCGGGGATGAATCAGAGGCGTGTGAACATGTCCTACTGTGTGTGAGCTAAGTGTGTGAACACGATTTGGTAAAGGTAGCGGTGAGAGGCCATGTAGGAGTGCATGGTGGGTTGTCTCATTGCAGCCGTCCTCAGGAACTGAGTTCTGTGTTTGTGATCCATGATTCAGCTACTACCATACATTGGGCCCTGAAATATGACCCCGCTCGACTTCTTATTCACCCTTGTCCTCTGTCCAGGAGTTGCAAGTAGTTTCTGGTGTTTGTAGTATGCTGGAGGCCGTGGACAGTGCTGACCGTAGGGGTGGGCTGTGATGCGGTAGGCACGTGGCCGGGTAAACCGGGCGCCCGTTTGGTGTCACGGAACCCTGTTCACATCGTTTGGGGCTGTGAGCGAAACTCCGGCCGGATCTCCTCATGGATGGAACCCGAATAGGCGATAAACCTGGACTAGAGACTTGAGTGTTTAGGTAGGTCGTGGTCTACACCCACGTCGACTTTCGCTTGAAGTCTGCCGAGCACATGTCGTGTGCAGACGCTAAGTGGTGGAAACATGTATGAAGAAGTACACCCCTGCAGGGTTAATATCATCTATTCGAATAGCCGTGTCCACGGAAAAGGACTTCTGGGTTGCTTATATCAGTTCATAGACAAGTGAAAGTGGATACTCTAAAATACGCAAGATAAGCGTGAGTGCTATGGATGGCGTTCTCGTAGGGAGACGGGAGCGATTCCATAGTGGTGTATTGATATGGTGAATATGTGGACTCGTGTGCGCCACCTCAAAAGAGTTACTTGCAGTCGTAGTTCAGGATAGCCACCGAGTCAAAGCTGGCTTGCTGCAGTTAAACCCCACCATCCCTTTGTTGATAATGATGCATATGTAGTTAGTTCTGATGTAAGTCTTGCTGGGTACATTTGTACTCACGTTTGCCTATTTTATGTTTTGTGCAGAGAGACTTCAGTCTCACTAGTAGTTCCGCGTGGACTTCGACGTTTAGCTTGTTACCTCAGCTACGATCTTGTGCCCTCGGCAGGATCTGATAAATAGTCAGGCTTCTCAGCCCTTTTCATTTATAGATGTCTGTACTCAGACATGATAGCTTCCGCTTGTGCTTTGACTTGTATGCTCTGATTGTTGGGTCATGAGACCCCTGTTTGTAATATCTCGCTCCTCGGAGCCTATTGAATAAATTACTTGAGTTGTAGAGTCATGTTGTGATGCCATGTTGTATTTGCACATATCGAGCATATTGTGTGTATGTTATTGAAATGCTTGGTATGTGTGGGATCTGACCATCTAGTTGTTTATCTTTAGTAGCCTCTCTTACGGGGAAATGTCTCCTAGTGTTTCCACCGAGCCATGGTAGCTTGCTACTGCTCCGGAACACTTAGGCTGGCCGGCATGTGTCCTTCTTCGTTCCTGTGTCTGTCCCTTCGGGGAAATTTCACGCGAAGAATACCGGAGTCCTGTTAGCCGCTACAGCCCGGTTCACCGGAGTCCTGCTAGCCCAGTGCTACAGCCTGGATTCACTCGCTGATGACCGACACGTTCGATGCTGGGTCATGGATGCCTGTCCCTGTAAGTCTGTGCCACTTTGGGTTTACGACTAGCCATGTCAGCCCGGGCTCCTTATCATATGGATGCTAGCGACACTGTCATATACGTGTGCCAAAAGGCGCAAACGGTCCTGGGTAAAGGTAAGGCGACACCCGTGGGAATACCGTGCGTGAGGCCGCAAAGTGATATGAAGTGTTACATGCTAGATCTATGTGGCATCGAGTCGGGGTCCTGACAGCGTTGGTATCAGAGCTTGACTGCCTGTAGGATTACCAAGCCAAACTGGTCGAAGTTGAGTCTAGATATTCTTTAGTTATGTAAGGGAATTGATTGTGGGATGGAACGTAAGGCTCTTTTTACTCCTTATACCTCATGGCCTTCTGATCTGAGTCATCATCTTCTCTTCTACGGGGATTAAGAACTAGGCTATCTCTTCTTTCTATTAGGATCACGTGTTACTAATCAGTGGACTTATAAGATTGTTGGATTTAAGCCTCTGTTCAGTTTTTACTGCTTCCGTATGTTAATTGTTGATCTCGAAACCGTGATATTGTGCTTCTGAGTGGTTATGCCACCATTTTTGTGAATGTCTCAAATCTTTCTGAGCATTTACAGCCGTTATGCTGTCCGAGTCATCCCAGGTTCCTAAGTAGTCTGATGCAATTGCAAATCCTTTCTTCCCGTTTCAATGTGCCCATGGGCCAGATTAATCACACTAATTGTTGAGTTAAGGTATTCTATTGCCTTGACATTATGTTGGAGTTACTATTATGGCCTAGGTGTCTAGGGAGTCACCTAGTAATCTAGCAATGTTTTGTGATCCCCAGTGTGATGATTCTGGCTTTTATTCTCGAAAGCATCCCGTGATGCTACTTAGTAATAGGTATTCTGTTCCTGGGTTCTTGAACCCGAGATTCACTCTACCTACTTCATGTTGATAGTAATTGCTAGTGCCTTTAGGATATTAGTAACCTTTGCGATAGTCCTTGAAGTTCGTGGTATCTTCTTCTTCCAAATACCATGAACCACTTATGGCAGAAGTTCCTCGTTGAACTGAAATATCACAACAGGATTATTCTTGAGGAGTTCTCCATTCATAAATCGTGACTCTGCCAGTTCTACCTTTCTGCATGGGTTATCCGGAAGAAATATGTTGAACTTGGTTCGACATACTAATCTATGCATCCACAACTCAGAAAATTATATGTTCCTTTGAGTTGTTCTCCTTAGTTGCATTCTGACCCTCGTCTATCAATTGATAGTCAAGAGTATGCGTGCGTTCGTTTATCGATGCCTATTACTCTTGTGGTCCGTCAAGCCATTCTGTCCTGAATGACTTGGAGAAACAAACTCCAGTACCTCTTCCATATCCAGGATTGGGTCAAAGAAGTTGTGCTCTGCAGATCAAATTGCTAACCCAGCTTTTGCTCTGTTCTACCTTGGAGTATTACATACTTTATATCGGGATTGTTATAGGAATTGCACACCATCCTATGAACTCTTGGTACAGTGATACTTCTTGCCATCATTGTTCATTCCTCGGCCCTCGTGTTGATGCAACCGGAATACCGACAAATGAGTTGTGATGTGTGAGATCAATACTCCCAGCAACCTCGTTGCTTGGTAGTTAAAGGATAATAATTTCATTCTTAGTATGTTGGTTTTTGAATCATCCTTCTAAGACTGATCGTGCTACCTAGTCCTTATTTCGGTGCACCCTTCGATTGATGAGTTAGGATCTTGTCAAGTCCTCACTCATTTGATCATATCGTCTTGCCCTCAAAAGCGAGATTGTTCTCGAGCTTAGTAACATACCGGTGGTTCATGATTTTCCGAAGATCTTCTCGGAAGTAATACCAGGTTGTTCCCTGACTGTTATGTTGAGCTCGTGATCAAGTTGGTTTCTTGTGAACCACCTTCTCTCCAAGAATCGGTGTTAGATATCCCTGAGCTAGTTGGTTAAGCTAGACAACAACTTGGAGAGTTGGAAGATAAAAGCTTGCCTGACTTAGTTCGTTCCAAAGGGATATTCTTGTGTAGTGTGTGTTGAAGAAAGATGATATCTTCATCGATTGGTCCTTGTGATCAGTTGCTGGACCTATCATTTTTATCTAACTTTTGATTGGAGTATGGGCAATCATCCAATCAGACCAGAACCAACGATATTCGTAATGTTGTCTTACTCGTGGATGATCCCTCGAGCATACACCATTACATTTTTGGTCTGACCAATGCTATCACCGTGTTCACTTAACTATGGAATTCCTTTTAAAAGGAAACCTAGATGAATTGTTGTTGAGCCCATTGACAACATCCTTATCTCCTCCATGATTTTGTTGAACATTAAGCTAGTGTTGGAAACTTTTGAAAGCATTTGTTCATGCTAGCTCATGAAGCATATGTTTGGATGAAGGTAGTGACTTCCTTTAATTCATGTGCATCTGATGCAAGTTGCCGCCGTGAATTTGAGAAAGCTAGTTTTGTTTCCTTGGAATCATCCCAAATCAGTCATGCACACGTGCGAAGTATTCTGTGGTCTGGAGACTTGCAACCTTCATTCCATATGTGTCCCGAGCACACCAAGCCACTGATTGATTTGTTCAAGGAGAAGAAGTTCCTTCATAAGAGCTAATCATATGACTTATGCAAGGACTTCGTTATCCACGGTGATGGTTCCCAACCAGAACTCGGTAGTGTTTTATTATAAGACTACTTTGTGGTCATGCTTGTCTGGGACAACGTGTTCACATGTTTGTAGCAGAACCAGCTCATGTTTTGGAGCTTGCTATCGTAGTTCATCTCCCGAGAATCCCGCAACGTCATCTCGTCGATTTGTGTTGCAAACTTTCTTTTTTCTTCCTAGACTCGATGAGTCTGGAATATCCTGACACCAACCAGATCTGAATCTCAGGCAGATATGATGGGTTGGAACATTTCCCAAGAACTATAATATCGGTCCCTCGGAAACCGGTAAAGTGGATGTCGTGGTCAACACACCCCACCGGAAGACCTATTATTGTAGTATCTTGATTGAAGAAGTTGGCCACCTCCCCATAGGGATTTCGTAGGATTTACTTCCTAGTTACCCCTATGGATTTCTGTGTTCCGAAGTCCGATCTTTTTACTTGATGTTCTAGATATCAAACCATAACTATGAATGGGTTACGCTAGCACATCAAGGAGAACATTAGAAGCGGAGTGCTAAATGTCTCTCGGTCGATCATCCAGATTTTATTTGCTTGGCCTCGCTAAGGTGAAATCTGAGAAAGTGTTATCCTCCTTCGCATCTGCATCATCCTTCCTCATTCATCATGGTAGTAAGTTGTGTTGCCAGAATCCTTGACACGGATATTGGTAAAATCTTGATGAATGTGAAAATGCTCAAGTTCTTGAGAGCACGCACAAGCGCTAGGTATTATCGCCGGCACTATCCGGGATTGCTCCTAGTCTCGTCGGTTATGCTATCACCACTCCAACAGTGAATTCACTCTTTATTGTTGGGTTCTTCCCCAGTTACTAGAATCATTCCCATCATTGCATTTTGTTCCCAGCTTGCACCGCCAATGTGCCATTCTACCATGGGTCTCTTCCATTTCCGGTGATAAGCAAATTCATCCATTACGTTGTCTTCAACAAGGTAATCCACATCATCCATTCTGGCCCGAGTATGCCATTCTACCGACCCCCGCCAATCGATTGCTGTGATTTGCCTTAGACTAATATAGAGAGTCTCAATGATCTCTATATCAAAGGTAATTCTTTTTGCCACTTAAGAGGGATATATATCTACGAGTCACCATCCCTAAGGTGCATCATTATGGTGTCATGTCAACTCAACTCCTCGCTACGTTGACAATCGTTTACCACCTTCTTAGGTGTGCAATTGCTGTCTACCTAGTGAACCCTCGTCATCTGTCTCACTCCATTTCTTCAGATCTGTGCTTCGTCTCCCAGCTCAAGAGATGGTTCTATGTCTCATTCCGTGAGTTAATCCTGAGTTGTTCGACCTTCGAGAAGATCGACCTTCTAGAGTCTCCTTCCCTCCAGGTCATGTTGGCAGGATTTCTCAGAGCAAGACGACAAGGCAAAGATGGTGTTCAAATCAACGTTCATTTGAAGTGCAACCTGGATCGTGAAGATTGTACTAGTTTCCGTTTCCCCTTCATCCTACCCTACGCTTGAATCTCGAGACGAGATTCTTGTTTAGTGGGGGTGAGTTGTCACATCCCTAGCTTTACCCTGGCCTTGGACTAGCTTGGTTGCTGCATCATGTTTAAATTCAAATGAAATTTGAACTGAGGAATTCAGAAGCCTCAAAACCCTAATTAAAAGAAGGGCAAGCACCCTTTAAATTGCATTATGTGAATCCAAAATGCCCTAAAAATAGTTTTGTGAATTTTGGCAAGAGTTATATATCAAACCAAAATTCTGGAATATTTTTAAGGAATTATTTGGTCTCTGAATTTAAATCAATAATCTATTTGAATTTGGGGATATATTCATAATATATAATGAATATATTTTCAAATGCTTTGAAATGTTTTATGTACTTTTGGAATAGTCCAGAGAGGTAACATAAAATATTTCAGAATGTTTTGGCACTATATGAAATTATTTTGAATTTGAAAACAGTGGCAAAATAAAATAAAAAGGGAAACAGAACAGAAAAAAATAAAAAGGGAGAAGGAACTACCTGGCGCTCACCTGTGCTGGCCAGCCCCCCTGTTAATTAGTTAGTTTATTTTAATTTAATTACCCCCCCCCCCTGCTGACACTGACATGTGGGCCCTAGTGCCCTAATCCTTAATTAAACCAAAATAAACCCCCCCTGTTTAACCTGTGACGCTGACATATGGGTCCCACAGGTCAGTTTGACCTGGACGGCGCCCGTTGACCTGCTGACGTCACTATGAGGTCATGCTGACGCAATAAGTATTTTCTGGATTTAAAATAATTCAGAAAATTCCAGAAAATAGCTAAAACTTCAATAAATCATAGAAAATTAACCGTAACTCCAAATTAAATAATTTATATATGAAAAATTATCAGAAAAATTCAAGGAATCCATCTGTACCATTTTCATGCATGTTAGAAAAACTTATAGGTGCTGTTTAGCACAAATCAATCAAATGGCATTTGAATAATCACATATGGAGTTTGAATTTGAATCTTGTATTCAAACCAACTTCATTTCATCTGTTGCTAGTTGCATTAGCCCAAAACACATTCATTTTACCATGTCATGATCATGTATCATATTGTGCATTGCATTGATTGTGTTCCCTTCTGTGTTGCCGGTATTTGTCCCCTCTCGATAGACGTGATACCGAGGATGTGATCGTTGACACTGATGAAGACTCAATGTTATCTTCAGAAGTGCCAGGCAAGCAAAACCCCCTTGTTCATTCCGATACAATCCTACTCTCTCGCTCCTGCTCTCTTTTACTGCATTAGGACAACATCGATTCATCTGTTACTTGCTGCGGTAGCTGAACCCCTTTATCCTCTGCATGACCTGTCATTCCACAGTAATTAGATGAAACCCACTAGCATGAGTAGGAGTTGTTTGAGCCCTGTTGTGCCTACTCATTCATGTTTGTTTGTCATGCCTGCTACTGCTTAGAGTTGAGTCAGGTCTGATTCATCGGGGATGAATCAGAGGCGTGTGAACATGTCCTACTGTGTGTGAGCTAAGTGTGTGAACACGATTTGGTAAAGGTAGCGGTGAGAGGCCATGTAGGAGTGCATGGTGGGTTGTCTCATTGCAGCCGTCCTCAGGAACTGAGTTCTGTGTTTGTGATCCATGATTCAGCTACTACCATACATTGGGCCCTGAAATATGACCCTGCTCGACTTCTTATTCACCCTTGTCCTCTATCCAGGAGTTGCAAGTAGTTTCTGGTGTTTGTAGTATGCTGGAGGCCGTGGACAGCGCTGACCCTAGGGGTGGGCTGTGATGCGGTAGGCACGTGGCCGGGTAAACCGGGCGCCCGTTTGGTGTCACGGAACCCTGTTCACATCGTTTGGGGCTGTGAGCGAAACTCCGGCCGGATCTCCTCATGGATGGAACCCGAATAGGCGATAAACCTGGACTAGAGACTTGAGTGTTTAGGTAGGTCGTGGTCTACACCCACGTCGGCTTTCGCTTGAAGTCTGCCGAGCACATGTCGTGTGCAGACGCTAAGTGGTGGAAACATGTATGAAGAAGTACACCCCTGCAGGGTTAATATCATCTATTCGAATAGCCGTGTCCACGGAAAAGGACTTCTGGGTTGCTTATATCAGTTCATAGACAAGTGAAAGTGGATACTCTAAAATACGCAAGATAAGCGTGAGTGCTATGGATGGCGTTCTCGTAGGGAGACGGGAGCGATTCCATAGTGGTGTATTGATATGGTGAATATGTGGACTCGTGTGCGCCACCTCAAAAGAGTTACTTGCAGTCGTAGTTCAGGATAGCCACCGAGTCAAAGCTGGCCTGCTGCAGTCAAACTCCACCATCCCCTTTGTTGATAATGATGCATGTGTAGATAGATCTGATGTAAGTCTTGCTGGGTACATTTGTACTCACGTTTGCCTATTTTATGTTTTGCAGAGAGACTTCAGTCTCACTAGTAGTTCCGCTTGGACTTCGACGTTTAGCTTGATACCTCAGCTACGATCTTGTGCCCTCGGCAGGATCTGATAGATAGTCAGGCTTTTCAGCCTTTTTCATTTATAGACGTATGTACTCAGACATGATAGCTTCCGCTTGTGCTTTGACTTGTATGCTCTGAGTGTTGGGTCATGAGACCCATGTTTGTAATATCTCGCTCCTCGGAGCCTAATGAATAAAGTACTTGTGTCGTAGAGTCATGTTGTGATGCTTCGTTGTATTGCACATATCGAGCATATTGTGTGTATGATTGAAATGCTTGGTATGTGTGGGATCTGACTATCTAGTTGTTTATCTTTAGTAGCCTCTCTTACCGGGAAATGTCTCCTAGTGTTACCGCTGAGCCATGGTAGCTTGCTACTGCTCTGGAACACTTAGGCTGGCCGGCATGTGTCCTTCTTCGTTCCTGTGTCTGTCCCTTCGGGGAAATGTCACGCTTTGAGTACCGGAGTCCTGTTAGCCCGCTACAGCCCGGTTTACCGGAGTCCCGCTAGCCCAGTGCTACAGCCCGGACCCACTTGCTGATGACCGACACGTTCGAAGCTGGGTCATGGATGCCTGTCCCTGTAAGTCTGTGCCACTTTGGGTTTACGACTAGTCATGTCAGCCCGGGCTCTTTATCATATGGATGCTAGCGACACTATCATATACGTGAGCCAAAAGGCGCAAACGGTCCCGGGAAAAGGTAAGACGACACCCGTGGGGATACCGTGCGTGAGGCCGCAAAGTGATATGAGGTGTTACCAGCTAGATCGATGTGACATCGAGTCGGGGTCCTGACAGCGTTGGCATCAGAGCCGGACTGCCTGTAGGTTCTCCAAGCCAAACTGGTCGATGTTGAGTCTAGAAATTCTTTAGTTATATGTAGGGGAATTGTTTGTGGGTTGGAACGTAAGGCTCTTTTTTTACTCCTTATACCTTATGACATTCTGATCTGAGTCAGTCCATTCTTCCACCCCAGCTCGTATCCGAGCCCACTGACGTGCTCATCGTGATCTCAGGAGTCCGTAGCACGCCCCAGCTCCTCCTGCCGTGCTTCCTAACCCCGACCCCGAGATTGCCCGAACTCCGGCAGCCGCAAAGGAGCTCGCCGCCGGCAGCTCCGGCCACCCCAGCTGCTGTCACTTACCTCTTTAGATGCGCCTTCCTCCCAGGAACCCGTAGGAGCAAACCGCACGTCAAATGGTGCTCCGTAGCGAGCGCACGGCGCACCTCCGCTGTCGGCCGTGGTCGTCGCCGGCGACACTCCGGCGACTGCCGACGTGGCACGCCTAATTAGCACTAATGACGCTCTAAACACCCCCCCACAGCCACTGACAGTGGGCCCCGTAGTGGGTCAAAGCCCGGGTCAACGCGGGATTAGCCCCTGTGTCACTGACGTGTGGACCCCACACGTCAGGTTTGACCTGGACCGCCCGTTGACCTGCTGAGGTCAGCATGAGGTCATGCTGACGCCATAATTCATTTTCTGGAATTATTTTAATTCTAAATATTCAGGAAATTCCAGAAAATGCCTAAAACTTCTAAAAATCATAGAAAATTAACCGTAACTCCAAATTAAATAAATTATATATGAAAAATTATCAGAAAAATTCAAGGAATCCATCTGTACCATTTTCATGCATGTTAGAACAACTTATCACTACTGTTTAGGACAAATGAAGTGAATGACATTTAAATAACCCCATATGGAGTTTGAATTTGAATTTTGGATTCAAACCAACTTCATTTAATCTGGTTTTAGGTGCATTAGCCCAAAACACATTCATATTGCCATGTCATAGCATGCATCATATTGTGCATTGCATTGATCGTGTCTTTTCTGTATTTGCCGGTAATTGTCCCCTCTCGATAGACGTGACACCGATGATGCGATCGTTGACACTGACGAAGACTCAATGTTATCTTCAGAAGTGCCAGGCAAGCAAAACCCCCTTGTTCATTCCGATAAAATCCCACTCTCTCGCTCCTGCTCTCTTTTTACTGCATTAGGACAACACCGAATCATCTGTTACATGCTGCGGTAGTTGAACCCCTTTATCCTCTGCATGACCTGTCATTGCCACAGTAAATAGATGAAACCCACTAGCATGAGTAGGAGTTGTTTGAGCCCTGTTGTGCCTACTCATTCATGCTTGTTTGTCATGCCTGCTATTGCTTAGAGTCGAGTCAGGTCTGATTCATCGGGGATGAATCAGAGGTGTGTGAACATGTCCTACTGTGTGTGAGCTAAGTGTGTGAACACGATTTGGTAAAGGTAGCGGTGAGAGGCCATGTAGGAGTACATGGTGGGTTGTCTCATTGTAGCCGTCCTCAGGAACTGAGTTCTGTGTTTGTGATCCATGATTCAGCTACTACCATACATTGGGCCCTGAAATATGACCCCGCTCGACTTCTTATTCACCCTTGTCCTCTGTCCAGGAGTTGCAAGTAGTTTCTGGTGTTTGTAGTATGCTGGAGGCCGTGGACAGCGCTGACCGTAGGGGTGGGCTGTGATGCGGTAGGCACGTGGCCGGGTATACCGGGCGCCTGTTTGGTGTCACGGAACCCTGTTCACATCGTTTGGGGCTGTGAGCGAAACTCCGGCCGGATCTCCTCATGGATGGAACCCGAATAGGCGATAAACCTGGACTAGAGACTTGAGTGTTTAGGTAGGTCGTGGTCTACACCCACGTCGGCTTTCGCTTGAAGTCTGCCGAGCACATGTCGTGTGCAGACGCTAAGTGGTGGAAACATGTATGAAGAAGTACACCCCTGCAGGGTTAACATCATCTATTCGAATAGCCGTGTCCACGGAAAAGGACTTCTGGGTTGCTTATATCAGTTCATAGACAAGTGAAAGTGGATACTCTAAAATACGCAAGATGAGCGTGAGTGCTATGGATGGCGTTCTCGTAGGGAGACGGGAGCGGATCCATAGTGGTGTATTGATATGGTGAATATGTGGACTCGTGTGCGCCACCTCAAAAGAGTTACTCGCAGTCGTAGTTTAGGATAGCCACCGAGTCAAAGCTGGCTTGCTGCAGTTAAACCCCACCACCCCTTTGTTGATAATGATGCATATGTAGTTAGTTCTGATGTAAGTCTTGCTGGGTACATTTGTACTCACGTTTGCCTATTTTATGTTTTTGCAGAGAGACTTCGGTCTCACTAGTAGTTCCCCGTGGACTTCGACGTTTAGCTTGTTACCTCAGCTACGATCTTGTGCCCTCGGCAGGATCTGATAAATAGTCAGGCTTCTCAGCCCTTTTCATTTATAGATGTCTGTACTCAGACATGATAGCTTCCGCTTGTGCTTTGACTTGTATGCTCTGATTGTTGGGTCATGAGACCCCTGTTTGTAATATCTCGCTCCTCGGAGCCTATTGAATAAATTACTTGAGTTGTAGAGTCATGTTGTGATGCCATGTTGTATTTGCACATATCGAGCATATTGTGTGTATGTTATTGAAATGCTTGGTATGTGTGGGATCTGACCATCTAGTTGTTTATCTTTAGTAGCCTCTCTTACGGGGAAATGTCTCCTAGTGTTTCCACCGAGCCATGGTAGCTTGCTACTGCTCCGGAACACTTAGGCTGGCCGGCATGTGTCCTTCTTCGTTCCTGTGTCTGTCCCTTCGGGGAAATTTCACGCGAAGAATACCGGAGTCCTGTTAGCCGCTACAGCCCGGTTCACCGGAGTCCTGCTAGCCCAGTGCTACAGCCTGGATTCACTCGCTGATGACCGACACGTTCGATGCTGGGTCATGGATGCCTGTCCCTGTAAGTCTGTGCCACTTTGGGTTTACGACTAGCCATGTCAGCCCGGGCTCCTTATCATATGGATGCTAGCGACACTGTCATATACGTGTGCCAAAAGGCGCAAACGGTCCCGGGTAAAGGTAAGGCGACACCCGTGGGAATACCGTGCGTGAGGCCGCAAAGTGATATGAAGTGTTACATGCTAGATCTATGTGGCATCGAGTCGGGGTCCTGACACCCTCGCTGGCCAAGTTCATGGCCGTGACCCACCACGGCTACAACGTCCTCAAGATGCCAGGAAGTGGTGGAGTCATCACGGTGCCCTGTGAAGAGAGAGACGCAGTGTGCTCCCTGGAGCGAGCCTTTCAAGCCGCGTCACTGGAAGACCCGGACCGCGGGAGCAGGAGGCTTCCTGAGGCCGCCTCCAAGAAGAAGAAGACATCGTCCGGCCTGGCCCCTGAGGAGGCAGGCCCCTCAGGGCCCACGCCTGCTCAGGGGGAACCTCCTTCTATCGCATAGGGAGGCGCCCCCGGCGCCCTCCTCAGGCAGGGCTCGGGGGCTCTCCCCTGGAGGGTCGCCGACCTCGCCAAGGTCACGAGGGAGGCGCTTGGGCACCACGTGGAGGCGTGTTTCGAAGCACGTTTACCTCAAGAAGGAGCAAGGCAAGGAGGGCCAAGCCCTCAGGAGTTCGTCAGCAAGGCCATTCAGGAGCTACAGGAGTCAAGAGTCATGAGGGGCAACCATCGCTTGCCCGCAGTGGCCCCCCATCCAGGCGAGGATGGTGGGCTGCGCGTCTACATCGACATACCAGGGCTCAACCAAGCCACGTCTCAGGAGCGCCTCTGGCCTTCGCAAGTGGGATGCTGTGAGGGTCAGCCCCACAGCTACGTTCGCATGCCCTATGGCTTGCCGAACGCGGCTGCCGCGTACCAGCGCCTCATGAGGGCCCTCCTGGAGGCTCAAGAGGTCAGGCGTTCAGCAGCCCTGGTGGAGATGGAGATGGTCCATGAAGAGCCACCAGCGCCTCCAGAGCCTCCCGAGGCCCCAGGGCCTGGGGGCTCGTGAGGATCGGCTCCATAGCTCACCGAGTCTGCTACATCAACACCCCTTCGTCTTCAGCATCATCAGGTGACATATTTCAAGTTTCATTTCTAGCTGGGAGCGCCCTCAGGGCTGCATTATTCCCAGGCCGCGTGGGTCCGTCCCTGCGGCATGTATCCCTTTTTATTTCATGTTCTTAGCTTACTTCGTTGGGGGCGCCCCTCGGGTTGCACCATCCCCAAGCCGCTCGGGTCAGACCCAATGGCATGTACCCCATTTACACTTATCTTAGGGCCATGCTTTCGACCCATCATGCTTGTTCTTTGGTGCCTGTTCACGGTGCCTTTTCTTCTCGGATGTCGAAAGCTTGAGCGTTAAAGGGGGGTGCCTGAGCATCGCGACTCAGGGCTCCTACCGGCTATCCGGCCCTCACCCTCTGGTCTTGTCCACGGCATCGCGACCTGGCATACCAGCGACGGCTGAGACCAGCCCGAGAGCCGGGACCCGAGGACGTAGAGTTTCGACATCTAACCCAGCTTGCGCGTTAAAGGGGGGGTGCCTGAGCCCGCACGACCGCAACCAAGCCAATTGGAGAGACCCCATTCTTCTTGGTCTATGGAGCAGAGGTGGTCCTCGCTCACGAGGTCAGACGTCGTTCTGCATGGGTCCTGGCGTTCGATGAAGCGCAGCAGGACGCCATGCGGGGGATGGACCTCATGCTGGGGGAGGGGCGTCGCCGAGAAGCTGCGTTGCGAGCAGCGAGGTATCAACAAGCGTTGCGGTGATACCACTGCCGCAACATCCTCCCCAGGACTCCTGAGGTAGGGGACCTCGTGCTCAGGCGGGTTCTCTCCAGGGAGGGACTGCATAAGCTCTCTCCCATGTGGGAGGGCTCGTTCAAGGTTGTTCATGTTTCCAGGCCTGGATCCGCGTGCTTGGAGACTCAGGAGGGGGTGCCAGTCCAGAATGTGTGGAACATCCAGCACCTCCGGAGGTTTTACCCCTAAAAAAGGCCCAGAGCCTGTGAAGAAGGCGAATGCTTGTGAAGACCATCTTTTTAGAAAAGGCCCAGAGCCTGTGAAGAAGGCGAATGCCTGTGAAGACCATCATTTTGGAAAAGGCCCGGAGCCTGTGAAGAAGGCGAATGCCTGTGAAGACCATCTTTTTGGAAAAGGCCCAGAGCCTGTGAAGAAGGCAAATGCCTGTGAAGACCATCTTTTTGGAAAAGGCCCAGAGCCTGTGAAGAAGGTGAATGCCTGTGAAGACCATCTTTTTGGAAAAGGCCCGGAGCCTGTGAAGAAGGCGAATGCCTGTGAAGATCATCTTTTTGGAAAAGGCCCAGAGCCTGTGAAGAAGGCGAACGCCTGTGAAGCTGTCGCATTTTGGAAAAGGCCCGGAGCCTGTGAAGAGGGCCAATGCCCGTGAAGCTTGCCTCCTCGAAGAAAGGCCCAGAGCCTGTGAAGAAGGCCCGGTGCCTCTGAAGCTCGCCGCCCCGTGACACTCTCACGTAATAATGAGTGGGGCTATACACGCCCCGGAGTCTCAGGGGTGCCGGCCTCAGGCCCTGGGGCTCCCTCCCATGCCCAGTGGCAGCACTTAGCTCCGCGCTGGTGAGAAGACGTCGAAGACTAGACTAGGTGCCGGACGCGGCTTTTTCATTTGCTTTCTGCAGTTGGCAAGTTCATTTCTTATTTGGAGTTTTATTGAAACTATCGCCGCCTTTCGACTTGTGGTTCTCCGACTATTTTCGCTCTCCTGCCTCGATTTCTCTTGCGCAAGGGCTCGCGAGGTGGAAGCCCCAGGAGCCCTCGCGAGTGTTTCCGTCCCAATCGCTCAAGGTCTCACGGACCGGGTCCACTACAGGAGCGCCCCTCCAGTCCATGCCTCACGGGCACCGTGACTCGAATACGAGGCCTGGGTCGATCGCCCCACGGCTGAGGCTGGGAATTACCTAAGCGCAGGCATGCGACAGAAAGGAACAATACCGAAACAGCAGAAATAGTACGATAATTGACGACAATAACCCAAACGCACCCTCACGGGGCCCCACACTATTGTCTTCTTTTTTTTGCGCAGGAGAAAAGAAAGAAAATAACAAAGAAGGCGAAGCTTGCCACACGCCGACCCTTAGGGAAGACTCGAGATGCCTCCGGAGCTCAGGCGGACTCCCTCTCGCGCTTCACCGGGGTGCGACGGCTGGAAGACTCGCTGCCGCCCTCCAGGCGGGCGCGGCGGCACGGGGGCTGGCCGCGGCCGCCGCTAGAAGAGTCGCTACCCGAAGAAGAGCTGGTGAAGCTTGAGGAGTCTCGGGCGCCGCCAACCACGCACGCGCTGTCCTCTCCGTCCTTGCCGGGGCTGGGTGCCCAGCCGCGGTCGTCGTCTTCAGAGCAGCACCCTGCACGGCGACCATCTTCCCCAAACACCCTCACATAGAGGGTGGCATCGCCGTCAAACTTGAAGTGTAGAGTGCACCGGCGGCTCAGGCCTCGCACGTGGGCAAACGTCTGCCAGCCGCGGGTCAAGGCCAGGCTCCCGGCGGCGGAGACCTCCAGCGAAGCCCACGAGGCCCGGCTGCAGCAGCCATCTGCCTGGAGCCAGAGGCCGCCCAAGGCACCGGCTGGGAGGTCACCAAGGAGGAAGCGAGGGAGCTGAAGCCGGGCACTGGTTGGCTCCGCCGCCCACACAATGAACTCCGGTAGCACCTCCGTAGTATGAAGGCGCGGCCTCGGGGGTCGCACGGCCGGAGCACGCCCCCCGACCATGGCTAGTCGCTCATCGCCGTGCAGAGAGCCGCCTCCGTGACCGCGGGGGGCCACCGCGGAGGCCACAGGATGCTTGCGAGGGCGGCCTCGACCGCGCTTGGGCGGGGGAGAGGTAGACTCGACCTGGCAAGCCTTCCCTTTCTCTGCGGCCGAGAACTTCCTTGGCGGAGCCATGAAGGAGAAGGAGAAGCAAGAGGGGATAGACCGGAAGGGCGCACGCCATTCCGTACTTATAGCTGGCGAAGGCCAACCGTCGACCACCACGATCGCAGGTAATCATGACCCGCTTCGCATGCAGGGACTAGTCGCATCCATGCAGTTGCCGAGGCGACGTGGGGAAGCGGAGGCGCCCACGTCCAATCAACCGCCACGCGGCGCCCAAGACTGCAGGATGTTAGGGCCCGTGACGCTTCGCACTTGCCCTTTCGCCTCTCTGCACAGCCAAGTCTGGGCGCACCGTGGGCCCGGGGGCTACTGCCGGTGTTCTGGGAACGGGGGTCCCCAGACATGCCTGCCTGTGGCCCGCGGCGTGGCTCAAAGAGGGGCCCAGCACGGCCCACCTTCATCAACACAAGATCAAGACCCTCGCGAGGGGCCAAGCCTCGCGGGGCGGACGACAAGGAGCTTCCTCAGGCATGGCCTCATCAGGCTGGCTCGCGAGGAGGCGGAGAGTTCAAGGCAGGGTACCTCGCGAGGTGCCCATGACGCAAGCCATGACAACCAAGGGCGCCAGTCGGGCGCCAGCCCGCGTAGTGTCCTCCTTTCCTCTTTGGTGCAAGGGAGCAAGCGCAGGCGAGAGCATCAAGCAAAGGCGTCCATTTCGGTGCAACAAGACCAAGACCAGTCCAACGGCAGGATGGAGGTCACCGTGGAGCCCAAGCCGGCGTCACCACCAGCGCCTTTGACAGGCGAGGACCAACTTTAGTCAGGATAAGTGTACCCACTGTTCCCCTTCAAAATGGCCAATTGTTGGTGCCCTTCCCACTCAATATTTGGGAAGAGGCCCAGGGCCTTTGCCGATAAATAGGACTAGCCACCCCCAGGGTAGGGGAGGATCATCTGGTATCCGACATACATCTAGGATAGAAAGAGAGAAAGATAGGGCGACTGAACTCCTCCTAGCAGTTCATCGCACCAACCAAGAACAGACCCTCGCGAGGCTGTTCTTCCTTGTATTGTTCATCATCAGCCTAAGAGGCAATCCACCACGCCACACACTGGAGTAGGGTATTACACCACAATGGTGGCCTGAACCAGTATAAACCCTATGTCTCTTGTGTTGATCTTTTTGTCATTTAGATCCCAGCGATTCGGTGAGGAGCAGGTAGGCAGAGGGCATAATCTCCGCGCGCACGCCAGAGTTCGAACCTCAAGGGTCTGCCGGAACCTGAAATCCGACAGCGTGGCCTAAAGGTTGGGGAGGACTGCATTCACCTAGCGAGCAAACTGCTTGAAGATGCGTTGTGAGGCCGGGGCCTGGGCGCCGCCCAGGATGCAAGCGATTGCACGCGGCTCCTGGAAGCCCCTAGCCCCCTCGTCCTGATGCTGGTCCTCATTCCTCCTTAGTGGTGGTGGCAAAGGACGGAGGCCTGCGTTGTCGTGCGGGCGATCCTCACGAGGCTGATCCCTTCAACCTCCCTCGCGAGGCTGGTCCTGCCAACGGTCCTCGCGAGGTCGGTCACGCCATCCTTGGCGAGGGCCACGGTCTTCCCATCGTAATCCACCTCTTCCTCCTCCTCGGCCATAGCCCCGGTCGTTGCACTTGAGGCGTCGGCCCATACGTCCATCTCGCACGGCCCTGAGCTCTTGGCATTCGATGGTGTTGTGGGTGTGGAGGTCATGGTACACGCAGTACCGGCTGCCCTTGGATGACTCAGGCTGATCCCTGCCTCGCTTGGTGTTCGGATCCATTGCGAGCACAGCAGCTCCCTTACGCTTCACGTCCTTGACTTTGGGCTTCTTCTCTTCTGGATCGGTAGCCGGAAGCTCGAGGTGGGAGAGACGCCCTTCCTCGGCCCTGGCGCACTTGGTCGCCAAGTTGAACAGCTCCAGGGATGTGCATAGGTCTTCATGGATTGCTAGCTCCTCTTTAAAATTGATGTCACGCACGCCATCGGAGAAGGCTGAGATGATGGCTTCCTCAGTCACCCTGAGGATCTTGAGGCGAGCGTTGTTGAAGCGCCGGATGTACTTCTGTAGGGTCTCTCCTATCTGTTGCTTGATGCAGCGCAGGTCGCTCATGGCCGGGAGCCGGTCACGAGTGCCTTGGAAGTTGGCAATGAAGTGAGTGCGCATCTCGTCCCAGGAGGAGATCATGCCAGGAGCCAGGTTTAGGAGCCAGGTGTGGGCACCATCCTTGAGCGCCATGGGAAACCAATTCGCCATGACCTTTTCATCCCTGTTGGCGGCTTCGATGCCCAGCTCATAGAGCTGTAGGAACTCCGCGGTGTCTGTACTGCCGTCGTAGTGAGGAGGCAGGTCCGACTTGAACTTGTCGGGCCATGCGACGCTACGCAGCTCGGTGGTGAAGGCGCGACAGCCTGCGGTGGCCACCGGAGCCCTCTGCTGGTGCTGGGCTTGCTCCTGGAAATTCCCACGCGCCACCGCTTGGAGCAGCGCGGGGTCTTGACGAGGTGGTGCAGGGATGCGGTCATGGCGCACCAGTGCTGGGAGCACACGGGCACCTTCTTGGGGACGAGGGATTTCTTGGCAACTCCTTTCTTGTCGCGCGGGCGCTGGACGTGGAGGGTCTCGTCCTAGGGCCGCGTGCCTTGGAGCCAGGGCGCCTTCTTGGGGAGGAGGTGGCGGAGGCACCTCCTGATCCTCACCTCCTACGCAGGATGGACGGCGAGGCAGCGAGAGAGATGGCAAAGGAGAGCCCCCTGCGGCGCTGACGAGCTCGGTGATGTGGTCGGGCCAGTCATCATAGAGGTCACCGGCGGGACGGTAGTGCAGGAGCTCACGCGCCAGGAGCAGCGCAGCGTGCGTGTCCGTGGGGGCACGATGGGCGTGGGACGACGAACCGGCTGGAGTCAGTGACGGGGTGGCGGTGCAGCCTTCCCACCGCACCGAAGGATGCAGGGACGAGGCCTGCTGCTCGTTCCCCGCCGGGCCGGTGGCGGCATTGGCGGCAGGCGACGGGGAACGATGGGGGCGTCCGCCAAACGAGCGTCGTCTGGGCGACGCGGGTGGAGAGAGCAGCCCGACGCTCGGCGCCAGCCCGGCGAGCGTCAGCCAAGGACACGACGGAAGATCGACGCAAAACGGCGGAAGAAAGACTCCGGCGCACCCCTACCTGGCACGCCAAATGTCAGATTTCTAGTTCCGGCAGACCCTTGAGGTTCGAACTCTGGGGTGCGCGCGGAGATCTTTCCCCTACTAGCTCATGAATGGATGTTGAGGATCACGCTTGAACAGTTCCAGGAGCATCACGTCCAGCTCCAGGACAGTGAAGTTGAAGTTGAGGCCCGGGCGCAGGTGGGTCTCCTCCTCTCCTGCAGGGGGGCGATGTGGTGGTGAAGAAAATCTGCGCCAATGGCACCTACGGTGAGCCCGGCAAGCCTGAGGCGTAAGATCCGGGTGACGGCAATCTTCAGCCTATCGTCTTCCGGGGCCACGTTGCTCCAATCGTTGCCACGCGCTATTGGGACTTGGCGCTGGGCGGTGAATGGCTGCGGGTTCTCCTCGACAATCCAGCACCATTCTGCTCTCCATTCCTCCCACTTGCTATGGAGCTCTCCCTCCAGATAAGCTTCCTTCTTGCCAGCTCTTGAGATCCAGGCGATTTCGCCGGATAAAGGCTCTCCTCTCTCGACTCGGGGCATAAAGAAGTGGCGAAAAAGAGCTACGTTTGGATGGACTCCGACAAAGTTTTTGCAGAGATGTGCGAAAACTGCCATGGTCAGAACGGCGTTGGGGGTGAAGTCAAGGAGGCGGAACCCGTAGGTGTTCATGATGTCACAGAAAAATTCAGAGAAGGGCGGGCAGAGCCCGCAGTAGAAGAACAGCACAAAGAAGGGGTATCCGTTCGAAACCAGTTCCGAAGCGGCAGTCGGGAGTACCTTCGTGCGCGGATGCGCTCGCGTCTCCGTCGACCAGAAGAGGTAGTACTACTCCCTCAGCTCCTTCGCGGCAAGCTGAGGGGGGAAGATGGCCCGCTCCTTTCGCAGCGCCGCGAGCCGCTGCGCCTCAACCGATTTCACGCCCATCCCCTTGTCGGCTTTCGGAGCCATGGCGGAGGTGGTGGGGGAGATCGACGGCGTTGGTGGTGCTGGTGGCAATGGGGGGCGGCGCGCTGCTCTCTTTCAGCTTTGAGAAGAAGGGGGGAGCGGCAGAGATTTCCGAGATTGGAGTAGCAACCGGCGAGATGGCCGAACTGCCCCTGTTTCCCCTGCGTATAAAGAGGGAGGGGGCGGACATTCCGCCTTTCCGAATAAAGAAACCACCCATGATCTCTCCCACGACGCCGCATTCGACGCGTGCCGTTGGGGGAGGGCGCGGTGGATACGGAGTAAGATACGGCGTAACCCAGGCCGTGCATGCCCGTGCCCTGTTTTGGGCCTGGCCCAACAGCGCTCGGCACCGTGTGTGGCCCAGGCCCGGGGGCTCCTGTCGGTGTACTAGAGTAAGGGTACCCTAGTATCCCGAACTCGTGCACGGGCAGTTGCAGCACACCGCGGCAAGGCTTGCCGGGCGACCGCCAAGGTCCTCCGTGGTTCCTTTGGAGCCATTCAAGAACAAAGTATTCAAGCCAAGGAGACAAGGCCCCGGCAAGAGGAGCTTGCCAGGAAGGCCAACCAAGGCATCTAAAGGAACTTGCCGCGACGCGCCACGCGTCCCGGCGAGGCCCGATGAGCAAAAAGCTTCCGGACGCGACAAGACAACAACCGCGGCAAGGCGCTTGCCGTGGCAAGCTACCACTCTGTACCCGCGCTCCAGCACATCCACCAACGTGTCGCCCTAGGGTCTTTCCAGGCGCGCGTGGCAAGAGTCTGTGCAGCCAGCGGTGCAAGGTGGCAAGCGACGCTGACAAGACTGCCATCGTGGCGAACGGTGGCACCCCTGACGGTCCTTTTTCACTATTTGGGCGACGCAGACGGGCATTTAATGCCTTTGTCCCCTGCCGTCAGGGTTAGGTATGATACAATGTACAGGTAGTTGTACCAACCGCAACCCTTTTCCATTTTTACCCTGGTCTGCGTTGCCACCTGTCGGTGACCCCTTGAGCATATAAAAGGAGGCCCATGCGCAACGTAGGGGAGGCTCGGTTCGGTTCAGAGGCCAGAAAACACTCACGCTCGGTCTCGTTAGCAGCTCGTGTGTACTGTAGCACTCAGCGCTCCCGAGCAAGAACACAATACAATCAGACAAGCAGCAGTAGGAGTATTATCTCTCGGGAGAGCTCCGAAGCTGGGTAAACTGCTCGTGTGCTTCGCCTCGATCCGCTCTTTGTGCGATCTCCGCCCCCGCCGAACCGAAAGGGGCTCGGTCCGCCGGTCCCCATAGGTGTTCGTGGATCAGCTTCCCCGACACCCGTATTGTTGTTTTTTTGCCTATTTTAGTGTTTCGAAGAAAAGGAATATCAAACGGAGTCCAAACGGAATGAAACCTTTGGGAGTGATCTTTTTGGAACAAACGTGATCCAGAGGACTTGGAGTGGAAGTCAACAAACAAGGGAGGCGGCCACGAGGGTGCCCGGCGCGCCCCCACCCTCGTGGGCCCCTCGGGCGTCCACCGACCTACTTCTTCCTCCTATATATACCCATGTACCCCGAAAACATCAGAAGCGACCACAAAAAACTTTTTCCACCGCCATAACCTTCTGTATCCACGAGATCCCATCTTGGAGCCTTTGCCGGCGCTCCGCCGGAGGGGGAATCGATCACGGAGGGCCTCTACATCATCTCCAAGGCCTCTCCGATGAGTTGTGAGTAGTTTACAACAGACCTTCGGGTCCATAGTTATTAGCTAGACGGCTTCTTCTCTCTCTTTGGATCTCAATACCATGTTCTCCTCGATCTTCTTGGAGATCTATTCGATGTAACTCTTTTTGCGGTATGTTTGTCGAGATCCGATGAATTGTGGGTTTATGATCAAGTTTATCTATGAGAAATATTTGAATCTCCTCTGAATTCTTTTATGTGTGATTAAGTTATCTTTGCAAGTCTCTTCGAATTATCAGTTTGGTTTGGCCTACTAGATTGATCTTTCTTGCAGTGGGAGAAGTGCTTAGCTTTGGGTTCAATCTTGCGGTGTCCTTTCCCAGTGACAGTAGGGGCAGCAAGGCGCGTATTGTATTGTTGCCATCGAGGATAAAAAGATGAGGTTTATATCATATTGCATGAGTTTATCCCTCTACATCATCTCATCTTTCTTAATGTGTTACTCTGTTCTTTATGAACTTAATACTCTAGATGCATGCTGTATAGCGGTCGACATGTGGAGTAATATTAGTAGATGTAGGCAGGAGTCGGTCTACTTGTCACAGACGTGATGCCTATATACATGATCATGCCTAGATAATCTCATAATTATTCGCTTTTCTATCAATTGCTCGATAGTAATTTGTTCACCCACCATAATACTTATGCTATCTTGAGAGAAGACACAAGTGAAACCTATAGCCCCCGGGTCTATCTCTTATCATATAAGCTTTCAATCTACTTTTATTTGCATCTTTTACTTTTCCTATCTATATCATAAAATACCAAAAATATATTTATCTTATCATATTATCTCTATCAGATCTCACTTTCGCAAGTGGCCTTGAAGGGATTGACAACCCCTTTATTGCGTTGGTTGCGAGTTCTTGTTTGTTTGTGTAGGTGCGTGGGACTTTTGAGGAGCCTCCTACTGGATTGATACCTTGGTTCTCAAAAACTGAGGGAAATAGTTACGCTACTGTGCTGCATCACCCTTTCCTTTCAAGAAAAACCAACGCAAGCTCAAGACGTAGCAAGAAGGATTTTTGGCGCCGTTGCCGGGGAGGTCTTCGCTCAAGTCAAGACATACCAAGTACCCATCACAAACTCATCTCCCTCGCACTTACATCATTTGCCATTTGCCTCTCGTTTTCCTCTCCCCCACTTCACCCTTGCCGTTTTATTTGCCCTCTCTTTCCCAATCTCCTCTCTTTTCCACTTGCCTTCTTCTTCCTCCTCGCTTTTGTTTGCCGTTATGTCTGAAATTGGGGAGATTATCATTGATATGGACAATAATGATAACATGGAAAATTCTGATGCTCCTGCTGAAGAACCCCCTATCTTGCATACTAAAAAATTTCAAATCGGTAGTGGTAATATTATTGGAAAAGGGGTTATTCAAGACTTATTTACTTGTGTCGGTGCTTTACCTTCTATGGGTGGTTCTATTCTTCATAGAACTAGTAGTCTTGCGGATGCTATCGCCAAGCTTGTAGTTGAGCTTGAAAGACAAATCATGCATATGCATCCTTGCATACAAAGAATTTTCTTGGAATTTTCTAATATTGAGCATTCTTCTGTTAAGCACGCCGCTACTATATTTTTGGCTCATGAGTTTAGAATTATAATAAGAGAGGCCAAAGAAATCTTTGCGCACTATAGGGTGGACGCCGGTCGTCCTCCCATAGAGGCGATCCTTTTGGATCAAGAGGAAATTAGGCATTTTCAATCTTTGGACAGAAACTTTGGTGATAGTTAACTTGATTCTGCTGAAAAACAACAACTTTGCACGCACGAAAATAATTTTCATAATTCACAGAAACGTGCTTTTGCGTTGATTCTTTTTGCTGTAGATCAATAGACAAATTGCTCAGGACTTCCTATTTTGGTAGGATTTTTAGAGTTCAGAAGTATTCGAGAGTTACAGATTGCTACAGAATGTTCTGTTTTTGACAGATTCTTCCTTTCGTGTGTTGTTTGCTTATTTTGATGCATCTATGGCTAGTATGTAGGGGTATGAACCATAGAGAACTTGGAATACAGTAGGTTTAACACCAATATAAATAAATAATGAGTTCATTACAGTACCTTATGTGGTGGTTTTGCTTTCTTGCACTAACGGAGCTTATGAGATTTCCTGTTGAGTTTTGTGTTGTGAAGTTTTCAAGTTTTGGGTAAAGATTTGATGGACTATGGAATAAGGAGTGGCAAGAGCCTAAGCTTGGGGATGCCCACGGCACCCCAAGATATTCAAGAATAGCCAAAAGCCTAAGCTCGGGGATGCCCCGGAAGGCATCCCCTCTTTTGTCTTCGTTCATCGGTAACTTTACTTGGAGCTATATTTTTATTCGCCACATGATATGTGTTTTGCTTGGAGCGTCTTGTATGATATTAGTATTTGCTTTTTAGTTTAACACAATCATCCTTGCTGTACACACCTTTTGGGAGAAACCCACTTGATTGGAATTTATTAGAATACTCTATGTGCTTCACTTATATCTTTTGAGCTATATAGTTATTGCTCTAGTGCTTCACTTATATCTTTTAGAGCATAGCGGTGGATTAATTTTGAAGAAATTTTTAGTCTCTCATACTTCACTTATATTATTTTGAGAGTCTTTTAGAACAGCATGGTATTTGCTATGGTTATAAAATTTGTCCTATAATGATGGGCATCCAAGTTGGGTATAATAAAAACTATCATAGGAAGTGAATTGGATGCTATGATCAATTTGATACATGATAATTGTTTTGAGATATGAAGGTAGTGATATTAGAGTCATGCTAGTTGGGTGATTATGAATTTAAAGAATGCTTGTGTTTAAGTTAGCAAGTCCCATAGCATGCACGTATGGTGAAAGTTGTGTAACAAATTTGAAACATGAGGTGTTCTTAGATTGTGCATCCTTATGAGTGGCGGTCGGGGACGAGCAATGGTCTTTCCCTACCAACCTATCCCCCTAGGAGCATGCACGTAGTGCTTGGTTTTTGATGACTTGTAGATTTTTGCAATAAGTATATGAGTTCTTTATGACTAATGTTGAGTCCATGGATTATACGCACTCTCACCCTTCCATCATTGCTAGCCTCTTCGATACCGTGCATTGCCCTTTCTCACCTTAAGAGTTGGTGCAAACTTCGCCGATGCATCCAAACCCCGTGATACGATACGCTCTATCACACATAAACCTCCTTATATCTTTCTCAAAATAGCCACCATACCTACCTATTATGGCATTTCCATAGCCATTCTGAGATATATTGCCATGCAACTTTCCACCGTTCCGTTCATCATCATGACACACATTATCATTGTCATATTGCCTTGCATGATCATGTAGTTGACATCGTATTTGTGGCAAAGCCACCATGCATAATTTTTCATACATGTCACTCTTGATTCATTGCCCATCCCGATACACCGCCGGAGGCATTCATATAGAGTCATATCTTGTTCTAGTTTTGAGTTGTAATTCATGAGTTGTAAATAAATAAAAGTGTGATGATCATTATTATTAGAGCATTGTCCCCAAAATAAAAAAAATAAAAGAAAGGCCAAAAAAAAGAAAGGCCAAAGAAAGAAAATAAAAAAAGGAAAGGCCAAAAGAAAGAAAAGAAAGGCCCAAAGAAAAAAAGAAAAAAAGAGGAAAAAAAATAAAAAGGGGGCAATGTTACTATCTTTTTCCACACTTGTGCTTCAAAGTAGCACCATGTTCTTCATATAGAGAGTCTCATATGTTGTCACTTTCATATACTAGTGGGAATTTTTCATTATAGAACTTGGCTTGTATATTCCTACGATGGGCTTCCTCAAAATGCCCTAGGTCTTCGTGAGCAAGCAAGTTGGTTGCACACCCACTAGTTTCTTTTGTTGAGTTTTCATACATTTATAGCTCTAGTGCATCCGTTGCATGGCAATCCCTACTCCTCATGTTGACATCAATTGATGGGCATCTCCATAGCCCGTTGATTATCCTCGCCAATATGAGATTTTCTCCTTTTTGTCTTCTCCACACAATCCCCATCATCATATTATATTCCACCCATAGTGCTATATCCATGGCTCACGCTCATGTATTGCGTGAAAGTTGAAAAAGTTTGAGATTATTTAAGTACGAAACAAGTGCTTCGCTTGTCATCGGGGGTGTACCAGATGGGAGCATTTTTGTGTGACGAAAATGAAGCATAGGCTAACTATATGATTTTGTAGGGATGAACTTTCTTTAGCCATGTTATTTTGAGAAGACATGATCACTTTGATTAGTATGCTTGAAGTGTTACTATTTCTTATGTCAATATGAACTTTTATTTTGAATCATTTGGATCTGAACATTAATGCCACAATAAAGATAATTACATTGAGAATTATGCTAGGTAGCATTCCACATCAAAAATTCTGTTTTTATCATTTACCTACTTGAGGACGACCAGGAATTAAGCTTGGGGATGCTTGATACGTCTCCAACGTATCTATAATTTTTGATTGTTCCATGCTATTATATTACCCGTTTTGGATGTTTATGGGCTTTACTTTACACACTTATATCATTTTTGGGACTAACCTACTAACCGGAGGCCCAGCCCGTATTGCTGTTTTTTTTGCCTATTTCAGCGTTTTGAAGAAAAGGAATATCAAACAGAGTCCAAACGGAATGAAACCTTCGAGAGTGATCTTTTTGGAACAAACGTGATCCAGAGGACTTGGAGTGGAAGTCAAGAAACAAGGGAGGCGGCCACGAGGGTGCCCGGCGCGCCCCTAGGGCTAGGCACGCCCCCCACCCTCGTGGCCCCCTCGGGCATCCACCGACCTACTTCTTCCTCCTATATATACCCATGTACCCCAAAAACATCAGAAGCGACCATGAAAAACTATTTCCACCGTTGTAACCTGCTGTATCTGTGAGATCCCATCTTGGAGCCTTCGCCGGCGCTCCGCCAGAGGGGGAATCAATCACGGAGGACCTCTACATCATCTCCAAGGCCTCTCCGATGAGTTTTGAGTAGTTTACCACAGACCTTCGGGTCCATAGTTATTAGCTAGATGGCTTCTTCTCTCTCTTTAGATCTGAATACCATGTTCTCCTCGATCTTCTTGGAGATCTATTCGATGTAACTCTTTTTGCGGTGTGTTTGTCGAGATCCGATGAATTGTGGGTTTATTATCAAGTTTATCTATGAGAAATATTTGAATCTCCTCTGAATTGTTTTATGTGTGATTAAGTTATCTTTGCAAGTCTCTTCGAATTATCAGTTTGGTTTGGCGTACTAGATTGATCTTTCTTGCAATGGGAGAAGTGCTTAGCTTTGGGTTCAATCTTGCGGTGTCCTTTCCCAGTGACAGCAGGGGCAGCACGGCACGTATTGTATTGTTGCCATCGAGGATAAAAAGATGGGGTTTATATCATATTGCATGAGTTTATCCCTCTACATCATGTCATCTTTCTTAATGCACTACTCTGTTCTTTATGAACTTAATACTCTAGATGCATGATGGATAGCGGTCGATGTGTGGAGTAATAGTAGTAGATGCAGGCAGGAGTCGGTCTACTTGTCACGAACGTGATGCCTATCTACATGATCATGCCTAGATAATCTCATAATTATTTGCTTTTCTATCAATTGCTCGACTGTAATTTGTTCACCCACCGTAATACTTATGCTATCTTGAGAGAAGCCACTAGTGAAACTACGGCCCCCGGGTCTATCTCTTATCATATAAGCTTTCTATCTACTTTTATTTGCATCTTTTACTTTTCCTATCTATATCATAAAATACCAAAAATATATTTATCTTATCATATTATCTCTATCAGATCTCACTTTCGCAGGTGGCCTTGAAGGGATTGACAACCCCTTTATTGTGTTGGTTGCGAGTTCTTGTTTGTTTGTGTAGGTATGTGGGACTTTTGAGGAGCCTCCTACTGTATTGATACCTTGGTTCTCAAAAACTGAGGGAAATACTTATGCTACTATGCTGCATCACCCTTTTCTCTACAAGGAAAACCAACGCAAACTCAAGACATAGCAGACACTTGCATCCATACAACACTTCAAATGGTGCCATCTGGAGACTTGATTGATAACTACTGTTATAGGAGAACTCAACGAATGGAAGACAATCTTCCCACTTAGCCCCATATGCTAGGACACAGGCTCGGAGCATGTCTTCGAGAATCTGATTCACTCGTTCTATCTGGCCTCCGATCTGTGGGTGGAAAGCAGTGCTGAAAGAGAACTTGGTTCCCATGGCCTCTTGGAACTTCTTCCAGAACCTTGAGGTAAACTGGGTTCCTCGATCTGACACAATCTCCTTAGGAACACCATGAAGACTTACGATTCTGTTGATGTAAAGAGTTGCCAGCTGGTTGCCATAATAGGTAGTCTTGATAGGAATGAAATGGGCTACCTTGGTCAAATGGTCGACTATAACCCAGATGGAGTCATGACCCTTATTTGACCTGGGTAATCCAGTGATGAAATCCATTCTAACTTTATCCCATTTCCACTTGGGAACATTGAGTGGTTGGAGCAATCCAGCAGGTCGCTGATGTTCAGCCTTGACCCTTTGCCATACATCACACTTTGCAACATAGGTGGCAATCTCCCTTTTCATCCCGTGCCACCAAAATCTTTCTGTCGGTGTCAAAACCGGCGGATCTCGGGTAGGGGGTCCCGAACTGTGCGTCTAGGCGGATGGTAACAGGAGACAAGGGACACGATGTTTTACCCAGGTTCAGACCCTCTTGATGGAGGTAAAACCCTACGTCATGCTTGATTAATATTGATGATGTGTGTTACAAGAGTGGATCTACCACGAGATCAAGGAGGCTAAACCCTAGAAGCTAGCCTATGGTATGATTGTTGTTCGTCCTATGGACTAAAGCCATCTGGTTTATATAGACACCGGAGAGGGCTAGGGTTACACAGAGTCAGTTACAATGGTAGGAAATCTACATATCCGTATCGCCAAGCTTGCCTTCCACGCCAAGGAAAGTCCCATCCGGACACGGGACGAAGTCTTCAATCTTGTATCTTCATAGTCTTGGAGTCCGGTCGATGATAATAGTTCGGCTATCCGGACACCCCCTAGTCCGGAACTCCCTCGGTAGCCCCTGAACCAGGCTTCAATGACGACGTGTCCGGCGCGCATGTTGTCTTCGGCATTGCAAGGCGGGTTCTTCCTCCGAATAATTTATAGAAGATTGTGAACACCAGGATAGTGTCCGGCTCTGCAAAATAAATTCCACGTACCACCGTAGAGAGAATAATATTACATAAGTTCAATCTGCTGACGTATTTTGTGGCGTGACGTCACACCACTACCAAGCCTTTACTCAAATTGTTTTTATTGTTCCACCTCAGCGTGTTTAGCGAGGCGGTTTCCTTGGCACGTCTTGTCGAAGCAGAGATCGTGTTCCCCTTATTCGGAGATTCCCATCAATACGGACGTGGGTAACCCAACCGCGCCCGTTGCCACGCCCCCTCCATCGAAGGCGGGTTCCAAACGGTCACGGGGACGGCTCTTGGTATTCTCCCTCTTTATAATGAGACCAAGGCTCGTTCTTTTCCTTCAATCCTCTATCGAATCCGCCCCTCGCCCCGAGTTCCAACACCCAGGGCTCCATATTCGGGTACCTTCGATCTTCGACAATGTCCGGCCCCGACCTACAAGGCCGGTGGATGGCCTCCTCCGTCACGGAAGAGGACGTGCTAAAGCTAAGAGACGCCAGGTACTTAACCTACGAGATTTTGCATAGGCTGCCTGCCCGAGGGCAAGTTATTCCTACTCCCGAGTTTGGTGAGAGCGTCGTGTTCGTGTCTCACCTCCGTCGGGGTTTAGGCTTCCCGACGGATCCCTTCGTGAGGGGGCTCATGTTTTACTATGGCCTGGAATTCCATGACTTGGCTTCAGAGTCCATCCTCCACATCTCATCATTCATTGTCGTTTGCGAAACCTTCCTCCGCACTACCCCTCACTTCGGCTTGTGGCTCAAAACCTTCAACGTGGAGCCGAAGATGATTGAGGGGCGTCAGGCAGAGTGCGGCGGGGCGGTTATAAGTAAGAGGGCCGATGCTCCATGGCCCGAGGGCTCTTTTCAGGAGGAGCTCAGCTTGTGGCAACAGGAGTGGTTCTATATCACCGCTCCCAGGGGCAGCAGGCAGAGGCTGCTGCCCGTCTTCCGCTCGGGCCCTCCACAGCGGCTGACGTCATGGGTCAACAAGGGGCGTGACTGGGGGCCGTCCAAGGACGTTCCCCTGTTGTAGGACCGGATTCGAGGCCTCCAAGAAAGGGAGATCAATCTGGACGTAGTGGTACAGGTTATGTTGATCCGGCGCCTACTGCCCTGCAAACGTCGCCCCCTCCACCTGTGGGAATTTAATCGGGAGGGGCCACGAGCTCTTCAACACTTCATGGGTTTGGCACCCGCGGAGATGTACAAACTGTTCTTCGGATCGCAAGAGATGCGTCCGGAATTGACCGAGGATGCTGGCCTAAGCTGCAATCGCCCGGATACTCAAGTAAGTAGCCCTGTGTCCGGACACATCGTCCATTCATTTACTGTGGATTTGCCTTTTAACCAGCTATCCCTTGGACAGGAGCGGATAGCGCAAGCAAAACTAATACGGTGTCCAGCCCCCCTCCCTGAGACCACGTAGGATCCCGTGTTAATAAAAAATTTAGAGGTTGCACCTTCGGAGGAGGGCAAAGAAGGGCACAGGGGAACTACCACCACAGCCACGGAGGCTTTCAGTAAGGGAGGAATCGAGAGTCCCTCCTTCTAGGGGGAGAAGAGGACCGCTTCCGAAGACCCGGAGGCCAAGGCCTCAAAGCGGGGAAAGAAATCTGTACCGGAAGGTCCTGTGCCGGGAAGAGCCCCGGCCGTACTGTCTCCTCGGAGGAATCAGCCCTCTAGCGAGCCGTAAGTAAAAAAGGGGGAATTTTGTAATAGTGGACATCCCCGTTTAATTTCTAAGGGTAACCGAAGTTTTCACCTTGTAGTTCGGATCTCAGCCCATCTCAGCACAGCTCATCTTCGGGAGACCTTCGTCCGGAGATGATGGAGAGCGAAATGCCTCCATCTGTCACCCCGTCGTGCGGGGCGGGCGACCCTGAGGCATCGTCACGGAGGGTCTCCCCGAGTCCGGCAGGGCCAGAGAGTTTGGCATCCATTGGAGTACGGCCGGTGGAGCTGCAGATTTTGCTTAAGAGGGCGTCCATCTCAGAAGATCACCGCACATTAATGAGTATGGTTATTGAGAGGATCTCGTCCGCCGAAAGCGGGTTGTGTGAGGCCGTCGGAAGTTTGCTGACGGGATTTGAGGTACGCAAAAAATGACATACCTTTTGACAGTTTTGCACATGAAGTGCGCCCTGTATAGATAGTAGCCCCTGAGACTTGGTATGCTGTCGAAAGCGACGACGTGCCGAGGATCATAATCTCAGTTATAGATTGTCGCCTTTCCTATGCAGGTGGCGGAACGTTCGGTGGCCAGCCAGACTGATGGATTTGTCGAGCTGAAGAGGCAACTCAACGTTGCGGATGCGGACATCTCGCTGGTCAATAAATGACTTGATGAGTCACAAGGTATGTGGTTGCTCTGTGGTCGCCTAGTAAGGGAGCTGGCGCCCATTCCTTACAATTTGTATGCCTGATGCAGATAGTGCTGCTGCTGTGGAAGACCTTCGAGTAGAACTTGCTCGGGCCAAGGAGCAAGCCAGAAAAAGCGAGGCGGCTGCCTCGAAGGCAGCGGAAGAGCTAGAAGCCGAGAAGGCTGCTCACTGCCGAAGTAGGGAGGAGATGGCCGGAATGGCCACGAAATTAAAAGTTGCTACCGACCGCCTGGAGGTTCTTGAAAGAGAACGCCGAGCAGAGCAAGAGGACCTGAAGAAGGCCGACGCCAAAGCCAAGGATGCCCGTAGTGCGATGCGGGCTATGAAGGAGGAACTGCGTCAGGTCGGAGACATTGTGGCTGGAAAGCCCTTTATGCTGCGTAGGAAGTTCACGGATCCGAAGTATGCTCAGCTGGGCCGATTGTACGGTGCGGAGGATCCTTATCTGAACTTGGCGGCGAGTGTGGCGGACGCAGTCGTGTACTTTCGAAGCCAGAAGGATCACGAAATGGAAGAGCTTTTCTGGTCTCAATTCCATAGTCTGGAGCGTCCACTTCCGTTGAGTGATCGGCTGGTTGAGTGGGCTGAACTGAATAGATTGTCCGGACTTGCCATGACGGATGTGGTCGCTCATCTGTGGCCGCAAAGACCCAAGCCGAAGAGTTATTTTGGCTTGTTGCGGCAATTCCTTGGGGCGGTGCCGCGTATTGGGGCAATGAAGCGGTCGACATGCATAGAAGGTGCACGGATGGCTCTCGCCCGTGGTAAGACATACTGGGCGGAGATGGATGCCACCGCTGTTGCATCCCGGCGTTCGGACAAAAGCTGATTCCCCACCGAGCACTGTTTTGAGGAAGTACTGCAGGGCGCTCGTTTAATAGAGTCGCAGTGCTCGAAAGATGTTATGTTTGAATGACATGTATGATTTCTGAGATCATGTTTATAATGTAATAACTTTTTATACTTGTGTGTTCAAGTATTGAACTATCTCCTGTGCGGCCGTATGTGTATGTATAATCTGAAAGATGGCAGTCTTTGGCTTCAGCCCCCACGCACATGGTGCGGGGGTGTTTGCAAAAAGAAAAGCGCTTTTTCACACTTAATCCGACGTCTTGGTCCTTTTAAGGAGGTGATAGCGTAGCAAACTAGGCAACCGGACTATAATGCTTTATCACTTTCACTTAGCCATAGGAGCTCGAATGTGGGGCTACTATATAGCCCCTGGTGGCACCGCTCTTCCCGAACTCGGGGCGCGTATGTGCCTGACCGGGAAGTGGCCCTTCGTCAAAGCAGAGGAATTCTAAACATTCCAATGGTCGATCGAGTGGTTGAACAGTCTCTCGCTATATCATGAAAGTCAGTTTTCGGCTTTCTCTACTGAGGTGCTCGTCCAGCCGAACCGGGGCACAATCGCAGTAGTTCTCCTGGTGCCGCGTTAGCCGATGATGCGGAACGTAAGGCAGCAAAACACAAGAGCCGGGCAAACCCAGCATTTGACCAAAGACATGATTCAGAGCTGATGCATATAACGCCTAACTCGAGACGCCGAACACTCCCTGAGGTGTTCGGTCTTTATGATACCGGGCAGAACAATGCCCTAAGCCCCTTGTGTCCAGGTACAGGCGGGAACTTCTGACGCGGACGATGCCAAAACGCCAGCCTCCTCCTCGGCTATGGTGGGAAACCAGGGGATGTGTATCAACAAGAGACAGTAAGAAAGGTTTACGTAGGGTCTTAATCTGAAAAGAATCCTTGCAACGGGTCCCTGCTGCACATCTGCGCCTGTGTCTCCGTTGTGCTGTATCCTGGACGGGTGTAGCACGTGCTTCATCTGTAAAAGAGAAGGACCTAGTTTCCAAGAAATATCGTGCAGAAGTTGTATTAAAATAGAATAAAATGAAGAACGTTGAGCTTTATTGGCTCTCATCATTTATACATGCGGCCCCTTATAAAGGGGGTATGCGGCTGGGAAGCCCCTTGTTTAGTTACGCCAGACTCGCCTAACCATGTCCGAGGTCTGAATGACCTATTTTTAGGGGCTTTGACCTGCAAGGTCTAATTAGTGTGTGGCTATCGAAGCAGTCTCACGTTCTCCATGGTCGAGGAACACTCGGAGTTACTTTTTAATGAAATTATGCCACGTGGACCGGGCATTCTTAAGCGTAAAAAACACGTAATGTGGTATTGCATTAGGGCTAGCGATAGCTGCGTGCCCCAGTAGTGCTTAAGGGCTACTATTTGAATGGGGCGATGGAGAGTGAGCTTTTCGCGCCGGAGGTTGTCGGATGAACTGAACACAACCTCTAGTGGTACAGAGCCTGTATAATTGGCTTAAAGGCCTGGCGTCACTCCTTTGAAGGAAGTGCTGCTATGGCGAATTTTGGTAGGGTCTATCCCCATTCTGCGGGCGGTGTCCTGGTATTGCAGGTGCCGCGCTGTCTTTTCGTGTTATCACATGAAGTGAGTTCACTGTTTTGACTTCTAGTGGGAAAGTCTTCTATTTTCCGGAGTGCTGCTTTTGGGTTTCGTCACTTTCGCTTGGTGTGTCGAGCCCCTTGTGTTCGGCGTTAAGTCGGCCGGACTGTTTGAAGACCCAACAATCTCTGTGGGTACGGTTTGCAGGCTTCCCGGAGGTACCATGTATTTGACATAGTCTATCCAGAATCTTGTTTAGGTTGGATAGCTCGTCACTGTTGTCCTTGAGGGGCAGTGTTTTGTTGTTCGGCCGAGAGCTTTTGAATCCGGCGTTGACTGCCGTACTATTCGGGCCATTTTCCTTATTCTGGCGCTGATCTTTTTTGTGTCGTGATTTCCCATTTCCATCCCTAACTTCGGATGTACTCGGGTCGCTGGTGCTGCATCTAGCCAGCCAGTTGTCTTCCCCTGCGCAAAAGCGGGTCATGAGGCTTGTTAGTGCGGCCATTGTTCTTGGTTTTTCCTGGCCGAGGTGTCTGGCAAGCCATTCGTCTCGGACGTTGTGTTTAAAGGCTGCTAAGGCTTCAGCGTCCGGACAATCGACTATTTGGTTCTTTTTAGTGAGGAACCTGTTCCAGAATTTGCGTGCTGACTCTCCGGGCTATTGAGTTATGTGACTTAAATCGTCTACATCCGGAGGGCGGACATAGGTCCCCTGAAAATTTGCTCGAAACGCATCCTCAAGCTCTTCCCAACTTCCAATGGTATTTTCTGGGAGGCTTTTAAGCCAATGCCGAGCTGGCCCTTTGAGCTTGAGGGGTAGGTATTTTATGGCATGTAGATCGTCTCCTCTGGCCATATGTATGTGTAGGATGTAATCCTCAATCCAGACTCCGGGGTCTGTTGTTCCATCATATGCTTCTATGTTTACGGGTTTGAATCCCGCTGGAAATCCATGATCCAGTACCTCGTCGGTGAAACATAGTGGGTGTGCGGCGCCCCTGTATTTGGGTGTGCCGTTGTCTTCAAATGCTCGGCGGGTTATGTTGCTTCCTGGAGTCTTCTTTTTTGGCCCATAAATAGATCTGACTGGGTCGTCCTTTTTTCGAGGATCTTTATGCTGATCGTGTGCCGGCTTATGTGCGGCGCCCCTTGTTGCTCTTGGCCTATCATCTGGTCGTCTATCCGGCCAGGCGGCTTCTTTCTTTTTTGACTGCGGGGGCTCTAAGGCCTCCTCATCAAATTCGGGCAATAGCTTGCGCTTCGGGTAGCTCTTTGTCTGGTGACTAGCGCCATGTTTATCTGCGCTATTGAGTACTTTGCTCCATCTCATTCTGAGTGCGTCCTCTACTGTTTTGAGCTTCCGCTTTTGCTTCTTCAAACTTCTTGCAGTGGCGACGAGCCTTTTATGAAGATTCGTATGCTCTGGTGATGTGAGATCATCTTCGCCGGGGATGGGTTGCTTGTCCAGTTCATGTCCCGCTGGCTGCTTGTTGACATGTGCGTCGTCCACTGCTTCGCCCTGCTCTAGGGTCGGGTCCGTATGGGTGCCATTTTTATCGAGGCTGGTCTTCGGGCGGCGCTTGCGTCACCGTTTTGGTTGTTTGTTGGGGGAGTTGTCCTTCGCCACGTCCCGTTTTTCCTCATTATCGCTTCCTTTTGGTGTATCCACCATGTATACTCGTGAGTTGGGTGGCTTTCCCGTGCCTGGTAGGCGCTGGTTCTTGGTCGTCTCCGGCATCGTCGTCCATACCGTCGATGTCTTCGGAGTCATAGTTTAGCATGTCGGTTAGATCGTCGATAGTGGCTATTAATTGGGCGGTGGGTGGGCTTTGAATTTCTTCGTCGTCCGCATCCCAACTGTCCTGGCCGCAGTCCGGCCAGGGCTCTCATGATAACGAGAGATACTTTAGCGAACTCAGGATGTCACCGAAAGGTGAGCGTTGAAAGATGTCCGCTGCGGTGAACTCCATGATCGGCGCCCAATCGGATTCGATCGGAGGGGCGCGGGAGGTTCGGAGTCTGGCGAGGAGTCCGGCACCTCGGAGTCACGAGCTTTATGAGGGACAGAGTCAGTCTTTGGCTCTATCGCCGTAGAGGTTGCAGCCCCCGAGGCGGTGTCTAGCCATCCGTCCTCGATCTGTGCAGCCGGCTCCGAATTGAAGATCGAAGCGGGTTCGAGTGCGGCCTCCAGGGTACTGTCCAGCTGTAGAGCTAAATCATACTCGCCGTGACAGTGCGGCACGCTCGGCTGTGGCTCGAATCCATCGAGGATCAAGTCCCCGCAGATGTCGGCCGTGAAGTTCAAACTTCCAAATCTAACCCGATGGCCAGGGGCATAGCTTTCGATCTGCTCCAGATGGCCAAGCGAATTGGCCTGCAGTGCAAAGCCGCCAAATACGAAGATCTGTCCGGGGAGGAAGGTCTCACCCTGGAATGCGTCGTTGATGATGGTCGAAGTAGCCATCGAGCCTATCGGTGACGACATAGAGGAACTCTCAATGAAAGCACCAATGTCGGTGTCAAAACCGGCGGATCTCGGGTAGGGGGTCCCGAACTGTGCGTCTAGGTGGATGGTAACAGGAGACAAGGGACACGATGTTTTACCCAGGTTCGGGCCCTCTTGATGGAGGTAAAACCCTACATCCTGCTTGATTAATATTGATGATGTGTGTTACAAGAGTGGATCTACCACGAGATCAAGGAGGCTAAACCCTAGAAGCTAGCCTATGGTATGATTGTTGTTCGTCCTATGGACTAAAGCCATCCGGTTTATATAGACACCGGAGAGGGCTAGGGTTACCCAGAGTCAGTTACAATGGTAGGAAATCTACATATCCGTATCGCCAAGCTTGCCTTCCACGCCAAGGAAAGTCCCATCCGGACACGGGACGAAGTCTTCAATCTTGTATCTTCATAGTCTGGGAGTCCGGTCGATGATGATAGTTCGGCTATCCGGACACCCCCTAGTCCGGAACTCCCTCACTTTCCTTCAGGTCTTCATACATCTTGGTTCCTCCGGGGTGGATGGAATACGGGGTGTCATGAGCTTCTTGCAAGATCAAATTCTAGAGCTCAACATTGTTGGGTACGCAAATGCGATTCCCAAACCACACAATTCCTTGCTCATCTTCTGAGAATCATGGGGCCTTGCCTTGCTTCATCTTCTTCTTGATGCCTTCGATTCTTATGTGTCCTTTCTTTGTTTCCCTAATATCATCCATCAGGGTAGGCCTGACTTCGAGGTTGGCCAAGAATCATGGTAGAACCAGTTCCAACCCAAAGCTTTCAAGTTCTTCATACAAGGCGGGTAGCCTTTCCTTAAGCATAGCATTCAAGGAACAAGCCTTTCTACTTAAGGCATCTGCTACCACATTAGCCTTTCCTGGGTGGTATTGGACGTTGAGGTCATAGTCCTTGATCAACTCTAGCCACCTCCTTTGCCTCATGTTCAATTCCTTTTGAGTGAAGATATACTTCAAACTCTTGTGGTCGGTTTATATCTCACACCTCTTCCCTAGAAGGTAATGTCACCAAGTCTTTAAGGCGTGAACTACAGCTCCCAACTCGAGATCATGAGTAGCATAGTTCTCTTCATGAGTGCGTAGCTGTCTGGATAGATATGCTACAACTCTGCCTTCTTGCATCAGGACACCTCCGAGTCCGGTTCTTGATGCATCACAATATATCACAAATTCCTTGTGAATATCAGGTGTGGCCAGAACTAGGGCGGTGGTTAATATCTTATTCAGCTCCTGGAAGCTTTCTTCACACTTCAGTGTCCACTCAAACTTCTTATCCTTCTTCAAGAGTTGGGTCATAGGTCGGGCAATGCTATTGAATCCTTTAACGAACTTGCGGTAATATCCCATGAGTCCGAGGAAGCTTCTGAGTTCCTTCACATTGCTCGGGGTTTACCATTCAATCACAGCTTGAATCTTGGGGGGATCCACTGACAACCCTTCCGCATTCAATACATGACCCAAGAAACCAACTTCATGCAGCCAAAATTCGCACTTGCTGAACTTGGCACACAGTTGGTGCTCTCGAAGCTTGTCTAGGAACATTCTCAAGTGTTGCTCATGCTCTCCTTCAGACTTGGAAAAGATGAGTATGTCATCAATGAAGACGACAACAAACTTGTCCAGGTGTCGGTGTACAGAAGTAGGGGCTCTACTTTGTACCCCTTTACTTGTGCACGGGCAGTCAGAGCCATGCCCCCAGCCACACTTAGCAGGACACAGGAGGGGAGCCAAAGCTACAAGACAATCAAGCAAACGCCAAGGCCAGAAACACAAGGAGCAAAGAGGGAGAGGTAGGATCCCCCGGCAAGACCCTTGCCGGGCAGCCTCCGCAGCCCCGGCAAGAGCCTTGCCGGGGCAACTTGCCCAACACCAGCAGAGCGCGCCACCCTTGAGCCCAAGGGTTCCAACGCCATCAACCACATTGGAACCAAGGCTCGGGAGGCACCTCCATGGTGGCATGCAGATCTTCATGAAGATCATAAACACGCAAGATCAGATAAGGATCAGAAGACGACGATCCTCGGCAAGATCCTTGCCAAGGAAATCCACGAGACCTCCGAAAGGATCCTTGCCGGGGACGACCACGGTGCCACGGCAAGACCCTTGCCGGGGCCCCAGCAAGACCCTTGCCGAGGACATCAGCGGGGCCGCGGCTAGGACCGCAGCTGCCAAGGCTCCACCGTCGTTCCCATGCAGCTGCCAGCCTAGCCAGCTAGGCGCACACCTACATGGTGATGTGCGGCCTCTAGACCAGCTCAGCAAGCACCTGCGTGGTGGTATGCAGATCTTCGTGAAGACCCTGCCACAGCACTAGCTCAGCAGCCTGCCAGCCTACATGGCACTGCACGCCGTGCTGGCCTGGACGCGTGTCGAAGCGAGGCGAAGCGGTGACAGCAAGAAGGGCACGTCGGCAGCGCATTAAATGCATTTGTCCAACGCTGCCAGAGGATAGACTCAGCCACCGTATGCACTTTCAACCTCCTATGTGCCACTATGGCATCCCCTTTTTCTATAAAAGGAGGCCGAGGCGTACTGGGGAGGGATTCAGCCCTTTTGAGCAGGTCATGCACCGTAGCTAGCTCAAGAACATTCAGATATACACCAAAGCAAGACTAGGGTATTACGCATCCTCGTGGCCCGAACCTGGGTAAACTATCTTTGTGTTGGCTCCTAGACCCACCCTTTCCACAACCCCGCGCCCGCCGATCATAGTAGGGATTCCAGTGATCCCATAGGTGTCGTTTCCGCCGACATATTTGGCGCACCAGGTAGGGGCCGTAGTTGTGAAAACCCAATCTAGCAGCTAGTCTGGCAGTCTTCTATCGCCATGGCTTCCAAGGAAGAAGGCGACAGGATGAGCGGCATCGTTGGCGGGTGCAGTGAACGCTCGCGCAGTGACAGAAAAGCTAAGTCACACAAAACTTTGAGCAGTTCTTTTTATACAAGATTATTCTCCTTGGAGATCCATCCCTCTGTATGAGAAACCTACACGCAATGGGGCTATCGGATTTTGGGTTCCGGCAAACCCTTGAGGTTCGAACTCTGGGGTGCGCACAAAGATCTTTCCCTTGCACGTCTTGAAGCCTCGCAAGGAATCTAGGCTAGCAAGAAGAACACACAAGGGACACGAGGTTTATACTGGTTCAGGCCACCATTGTGGTGTAATACCCTACTCAAGTGTGTGGTGTGGTGGATTGCCTCAGGGGGTGATGATGAACAATACAAAGGGAGAACAGCCTCGCGAGGGGCTGTTCTTGAGCTGGTGCGATGAACTGCTTGGGTGAGTTAACTCGCCTCTCTCTCTCTCTCTAGTCTACCCAAAATCTGGATGTCTCTACTCGGTGGTGGCTAGCTCTATTTATAGAGGGAGGCCCTGGGCCTCTTCCCAAATAATGAGCGGGAAGGGCGCCAAAGATTGACCATTTTGAAGGGGAACATCTAGTACACTTATCATGACTAAAGTTGGTCTTCGACTGCCAAAGACTCTGATGATGACGCCGTCCTGGGCTCCATGGCGACCTCCATCCTGCCGCTTCGCTCGTCTTGGTCTTGTTGCACCGAAACGGTAACCTTTACCTCATGCCTTGGCCTGTGCCTGCCCCCTTTGCACCGAAGGGGAAACAAGGACACTGCGCAGGCCGGCGCCCGCCTGACGCCCGCCTGGTCTCGATCGTCATGGTTTGCGTCAAGGGCAGCTCGCGAGGTACCCTGCCTTGATCTCTCCACCTCCTCGCGAGCCCGCCTGATGAGGTTGCTCCTAAGGAAGCTTCCTGTCGTCCACCCCGCGAGGCTTGGCCCCTCGCGAGGGTCTTGAGCTTGAGCTGATGAAGCTGGGCTGCACTGGGCCTCCGCTTGAGCCACGCCGCGGGCCGCAGGCAGGCAAGTCTAGGGACCCCCGTTCCCAGAACACCGACAGTAGCCCCCGGGCCCAAGGCGCGCCTGGACTTGGCTTAGCAGAGAAGCAAAGGGGCAAGTGCGAAGCGCCACGGGCCCCAATAGCCTGCGGCCTTGGGTGCCGCATGGCGATTGATTGGACGTGGGCGTCTCCGTTTCCCCACAATGACTCGGCAACCGCATGACTTAACAAGTCCCTGCATGCAAAAATGGGTCATGATTACGTGCGATCGTGGAGGCCGATGGTTGGCCTCCTCCGGCTATAAGTACGGAACGGCGCGAGCCCTTCCAGTCCATTCCTTCCTGCTACTCCCTTTCTTCTTCTTCCTCGCCCTTGCTCCATCTTACGCCAATGGCGCCGATCCACCGGTTTTCTACAGAAGAGAAGGGAAAGGCCCCCCAAGAGGGTCCCGACCCGCTTCTGCCGAAGAAGCGGCCAGTCCCCTGCCGCCGAGATGAGGGTGCTCGGCAGGAGGCGTCGAGGCCCTGGTATGAGCGGTCGTCGCTTGGGTTTCCGCTGCCCTTGTACGCCCGAATCGAGGGCCCTGGGGAAGAAGGTGTCGAGCGACACCGACAGTGCCGCCGTCGACGTCGGCGAGTTACGGCGGTGCGTGTCGTTCCCCCTGGAGTCCATGTCGAGGGCTCTTCTCGCAATCTTGTGCTTCATGCCGCCATGCCCCTCGATCTTGGATTCGCCTTCCTCCCTCCTTTGCCTTCGAGATTCCGCTGAGGGGGCCTTCGGAGCTCTAGCTGCAGCACACCGACTGCAACACCCCCGTGACCAAGGCGGAGGTCGAGGTTGTCGCCCCGGGCAAGGTCTTCCTGACCCGTGGCTGGGGCGAGATCGCCCTGGTCTGCCGGACAGGGGGCGCCCTCATAATCCATCTCGAATACGATGGTGCCTCCTTGATGTTCTTCAAGGTCTTCAACACGGAAGGTCGCCAGCTGGAATGCTGCCCCAAGGGAGGCGGCCGGGGCATCGGAGTGGCGAGGACTAGGCCTGCCAACCGCTTCCCCAGCAGCTCCTTAGGCAGCAGCGGAGGAGCCGGAGGGTCCAGCGTCTCCGCCGAGCTTCACGCGACTCCGGAGACAAGCGACGACAGCTACGAGCCCTCGAGCTCGCGTTGCGCCTGGAGCAGGGCAGCTGCATCAGGCCGTCGGTGCTGCTGATCTGGATGGGGTTGGTGTCGGCGCCTGATGACCCACTGTTGATGATGGCGTCTCCTGTGGAGGCACACGTAGTTATCGCTCCTTAGCACCTTTTGTCCCCTGCAAGGAATCGAAATGACACCCCATGGGGGTATGTAAGGCGCCTGCCATGTCTTTTGTGAATTGTACATCCTTATCATGAAACAATGTGAGAGGCGCGTTCTGCCCCGGCTCAGCTCCCCCTTTGTTTCCTCACGAGGGCTTGGTGCTCTACGCCGACAGGTCCCGGTCCCCAGGCAGGCTTCAGCTGTCGCTAGTATTCCAGGTCGCGATGCTGTGGTCAAGGCCATGAGGTGACCGGCCCAAGGTCCAGTAAGAGCCCCTGAGTCGCGATGCTCCGGAGGTCCCCTTTAGCGCTCAAGCAGCCCCCGCTGGGCAAGAAAGGCAGGCAACATTGCCGTGATAGAGCTACAGTAGGCGAGGGTTTAGCGCTGAGTCAATTCAGTTTTTGTGTGACTTATCTCATAGGTTTGGAGTAGTTTTCGGCGAGGTGCCTGGCCTGCGTGGCGGCAGCTAGGGTGCTGCTAGGTTAGGTCCTCGTGAGCTTCTTCCCTCTTCCCCGCAATTTCCTTCATGCTCTACATCCTCAGGTCCTGGCCCTCGAGCGAGCTCAGCCGCCGCTGGTATGACAGGTCGTGATGCCGTGGGTCAAGGCCAGGGGGGGAGGGTTGGAGAGCCAGTAAGAGCCCATGAGTCGCGATGCTCACGTGCCCCCCTTTTAACGTGCGAGCGGATCATGCCGGAGAGAGGGAGAAAAAGCTTGCGACGTCCCCAGCGTTACTCCTGGAGCGGGTCCTGCATACCAATCATGAGGGAAACAAGGTCTACCGTTACGGTTGCTAGCCAACCATTGGTTGCTCCGAGGGAGTGATTGGGGCACTGAGGGCCTGGTGAGGTGGTGCCTTGCGGGGCTGCCGTGACCAGAGCTTGGCCACTCAGATTTGTCGGTGTTGCAGGGACAGACCCATACACAAGTGTCGTGCCAGAGCGAGCGGCTCCAAAGGTAGGTGTCAATCGAGCAGGCGATTAAGTCAAGCAGGTTAAGCATGAAGGAGCAAATCCATTTAGATAGATGCGGAAAAGGCGAACGCCACTGGGTCAGGCCCGAGCAGCTTGGGGATAATGCAGCCCGAGGGGTGCCCCCAACAAGGTAAGCAGAGAACATAAGCAAAATAGATACATGCCGCAGAGACGGACCCACGCGACCTGGGAATGATGCAGCCCTGTGGGCGCTACCAGCTGAAAATGGAACTTTGAAAGATGTCACCTGATACCGTTGGAGATGAAGGGATGCTGAAGTAGCAGACGATGCATGGTGAGGAAGCCGATCCTCACGAGCTCCCGGGACCAGGAGCCTCGGGAGGCTCCGGGGGCGCAGGTGGATCTTCGAGGACCATCTCCATCTCCGCCAGGACCGCGCAATGCCTGACCTCCTGAGCCTCCAGAATGCTCCTCAGCAGGCGCTGATGAGCAGCGGCCGTGTTCGGCAGGCCAAGTGGCATGCAAACGTAGCTGTGAGGTGGACCCTCACAACGCCCCACGTGCGAAGGCCAGAGGCGCTCCTGAGACACGGCTCAGTTGAGCCCTGGCATGTCGATGCAGACGCGTAGCCCACCATCCTCGCCTAGATGGGGGGCTACGGCGGGCAAGCGGCGGCTGCCGCGCATGACTCTTAACTCCTGTAGCTCCTGAGTGTTTCTGGCGATGAACTCCTGAGGGTTTGGCCCTCCTTGCCTCATACCTCCTGAGGGAAACGTGCTTCGAAGCACGCCTCCAAGTGGTGCCCGAGCACCTCCCTCGTGACCTTGGCAAAGTCGGTGGCCCTCCAGGAGAGAGCCCCCGAGCCTTGCCAGAGGAGGGCGCCGGGCGCGCCTTCCTATGCGACAGAGGGTGGCGCCCCTTGGACGGGCGCGGATCTTGACGCAACGCCTCTGGAGGTGCCTGCCAACAGATGGTTTGGGCCAGGTGAAGTCTTCTTCTTCTTAGGGACTGCCTCGGGAAGGCTCCCGCTCCTGTGATATGGGTCTTCGATTGCCGCGGCCTGGAAGGCACGCTCAAGAGAACACACTACATCCTTTTCCTCACACGGGACTGTGATGACTCCACCGCTTCCTGGCATCTTGAGGACATTGTAGCCATGGTGAGTCACTGCCATGAACTTGGCCAGGGCTGGGTACCCGAGGATGGCATTGTATGGCAGGCGAATGTGGGCGACGTCGAAGTCAATGAGCTCGGTGCGGTAGTTGTTGCACTGCCCAAAGGTGACAGGAAGGTGAACCTGCCCTATCGGAACAGTGGAACCATCAGTAACTACTGAGAAAGGCTTGGTCGGCTGAAGCTGATCATATGGAACTTGGAGATTGTTGAACGTCTCGACGGACAGAACGTTGAGTCCTGCTCCACCATCGATGAGGGTCCTGGTGACTTGCACATTGCTGATGACTGGGGAACAAAGCATTGGGAGTACCCCGGCCGTTGCCGCGCACTTGAGCTGATCCGCTGAGCTGAACATGATAGCGCACGCAGACCACCTGAGAGGGCACGTGGCCTCAAGCTTGGGGAGGACTGCATTCACCTCGCGAGCAAACTGCTTGAAGATGCGCTGTGAGGCTGGGGCCTGGGCGCCGCCCAGGATGCAAGCGATTGCGCGCGGCTCTTGGAAGCCCCCAGCCCCCTCGTCCTGATGCTGGTCTTCATTCCTCCTTGGCGTTGGTGGCAAAGGAGGGAGGCCTGCGTTGCCTTGCGGGTGATCCTCATGAGGCTGATCCCTCCAGCCTCCCTCACGAGGCTGGTCCTGCCAACGGTCCTCGCGAGGTCGGTCACGCCACCCTTGGCGAGGGCCACGGTCTTCCCATCGTCCTCCACCTCTTCCTCCTCCTCGGCCGTAGCCCCGATCATTGCGCTTGGGGCGTCGGCCGATACGTCCATCTCGCACAGCCCTGAGGTCTTGGCATTCATTGGTGTTGTGGGTGTGGAGGTCGTGGTACACGTAGTACCGGTTGCCCTTGGATGACTCCGGCTGATCCCTTCCTTGCTTGGTGTCTGGCTCTGCTGCGAGCACAGCAGCTCCTTTGCGCTTCACGTCCTTGACCTTGGGCTTCTTCTCTTCCGGATCAGCAGCCGGAAACTCGAGGAGGGAGAGGCGCCCTTCCTCAGCCCTGGCGCACTTGGTCGCCAGGTTGAACAGCTCCAGAGATGTGCACAGGTCTTCATGGATCGCTAGCTCCTCTTTCATCTTGATGTCACGCACGCCATCGGAGAAGGCTGAGATGATGGCTTCCTCAGTCACCCTGGGGATCTTGAGGCGGGCGTTGTTTAAGCGCTGGATGTACTTTTGCAGGGTCTCTCCTGGCTGTTGCTTGATGCGGCACAGGTCACTCATGGTCGGGGGCCGGTCGTGAGTGCCTTGGAAGTTGGCGATGAAGCGAGTGCGCATCTCGTCCCAAGAGGAGATCGTGCTGGGAGGCAGGTTTAGGAGCCAGGTGCGGGCGCCATCCTTGAGCGCCATGGGAAACCAGTTTGCCATGACCTTTTCATCCCGTTGGCCGCCTCGATGCCCAGCTCGTAGAGCTAGAGGAACTCCGTGGGGTCGGCAGTACCGTTGTAGCGAGGAGGCAGGTCTGGCTTGAACTTGCCCGGCTAGGCCACGCTGCACAGTTCAGTGGTGAAGGCACGACAGCCTGCAGTGGCTACAAGGGGCCTTTGGTGATGAAGGGCTTGATCTTGGAGGTCTCTGCGCGCTGCCGCCAGCAGCAAAACGGGGTCTTGGCGCGCTGGAGCAGGAATGCAGTCATGGCGTGCTGGCGCTGGGAGCACGCGAGCGAGTTCTTGAGGGCGAGGGACCTCTTGGCAGCTCTTTTCTTGCTGCACGGGCGCTGGACGCAGTGGGTCTCATCCAGGGGCCGCGCGCCTTGGGGCCAGGGCGCCTTCTTGAGGAGGAGGCGGCGGAGGTGCCTCCGGAGTTGCGTTGCCCGCGCAGGGCGGAGGGCGATGCAGCGAGAGGGACGGCGCAGGGGAGCCCCCTGCGGCGCTGATGAGCTCGGTGATGTGAGCGAGCCACTCGTCATAGAGGTCGTGGACGGGGCGATAGTGCAGGAGCTCACGTGCCAGGAGCAACGCGGCATGCGCGTCCGCGGGAGCGCGACGAGCGTGCGACGACGAGCCTGCCAGAGTCAGTGACGGGGTGGCGGTGCGGCCTTCCCACCACACCGAGGGATGCAGCAATGACGCCTGTTGCTCGTTCCCCGCCGGGCCGGTCGCGGCGTGGACGGCAGGTGACGGGGAACGATGGGGAGGCCCGCCTATGGGAGCCCTCTGGGCGACATGGGCCGCGAGAGCAGCCCGACACTCGGCCAGCGTTAGACATGGGCGCGACGGACGACGAACGCAAGGCGGTGGAAGAAGGATTACGGCGCACCCCTACCTGGTGCGCCAAATGTCGGATTTCGGGTTCCGGCAGACCCTTGAGGTTCGAACTCTGGGGTGCGCACGAAGATCTTTCCCCTACCGACTCACGTCTCGAAGCCTCACAAGGAATCTAGGCTAGCATGGTAGAGTGCCCCGTCGTCTTGACGCAATTGGTGGGGATGACGCGCATGGTAGAGTGCCCCGTCGTCTCCGCCCCCCACAGAGGCCTGAACAAGTCCTTGAGGTGGATCCCATCCACCGTCGATGGGGAGAAGTAGGCGAACTACGCCCGCCGCACCACTGCTTCATTCTCCGGCGCCTCCCTCTCCTTGACATCCTTGGCCGCCCCCTTGCCCTTGCCAGTCTTGGGCGCCATGGCGGCTGGGAGAAAGCAAAGGATCGAAAACAATGGGGGCGCAGCAGCGACAAGCAAAAGCGGGAGCTCGAGGAGGAAGAAGAAAGGGACGGTGGTTCCGAGATTGGAGGTGCAGAGGGTAAATGAGCAGTGCGCCTGCGGTTATTCCTTTTTATGGGGAAGGCGTGGGCCGCCTCTTTACCATTTACTGCGACATGACGCCTGCATACAACAGGCGCCCCACGCATGCCCCCCACGTCACGCACGGCCCTCCACCTCACGCATTCAATGTGAATCATGGAGAAGCGCGGCGGACGAAAAAGTCACCGCGGTAAAAATCCGCCCTGCCTGCCCGCGCACCGTTCTGGCCCTAGCCCAACAACGCGTCGCACTTATGTGTGGCCCAGGACCGGGGGCTCCTGTCGGTGTACAGAAGTAGGGGCTCTACTTTCTACCCCTTTACTTGTGCACGGGCAGTCAAAGTCGCGCCGGCGGCCACACTTAGCAGGGCACAAGAGGGGAGCCAGAGCCACAAGACAATCAAGAAAACGCCAAGGCCAGAAACACAAGGAGCAAAGATGGCGAGGTAGACTCCCCCGGCAAGACCCTAGCCTCCGCAGCCCCGGCAAGAGCCTTGCCGGGGCAACTTGCCCAACACCAGTAGAGAGCGCCACCCTTGAGCCCAAGGGTTCCAACGCCATCAACTATATTGTAACCAAGGCTCGGGAGGCACCTCCATGGTGGCATGCAGATCTTCGTGATGATCATAAACATGCAAGATCAGATAAGGATAAGAAGACGACGATCCTCGGCAAGATCCTTGCCAAGGAAATCCACGAGACCTCCGACAAGATCCTTGTGGGGGACGACCACGGTGCCCCGGCAAGACCCTTATCGGGGCCCCGGCAAGACCCTTGCCGAGGACATCAGCGGGGCCGCGGCCAGGCCCGCACCTGCCAAGGCTCCACCATCGTTCCCATGCAGCTACCAGCCCAGCCAGCTAGGCGCACACCTGCGTGGCGACATGCGGACTCTAGACCAGCTCAGCAATCACCTGCGTGGTGGCAAGCAGATCTTCGTGAAGACCCGGCCACTGCACCAGCTTAGCAGCCTGCTAGCCTACATGGCACTGCACGCCGCGCTGGCCTGGACGCGAGTCGAAGCGAGGCAAAGCGGGGACAGTAAGAAGGGCACGTCGGCAGCGCATTAAATGCGTTTGTCCAACGCTGCCAGAGGATAGACTCAGCCATCGTATGCGCTTTCCACCTCCTCTGTGCCACTGTGGCGTCCCCTTTTTCTATAAAAGGAGGCCCGAGGTGTACTGGGGAGGGATTCGACCCTTTTGAGCAAGTCACGCACTGTAGCTAGCTCAAGAACATTCAGATATACACCAAAGCAGCACTAGGGTATTAGGCATCCTCGTGGCCCAAACTTGGGTAAACGATCTTTGTGCTGGCTCTTGGACCCGCTCTTTCCACAACCCCGCGCCTGCCGACCGTAGTAGGGATTCCAGTGATCCCACAGGTGTCGTTCCCACCAACACCAGGTACTCCATGAAAACCTTGTTCATGAGGTACATGAAGTAGTGAAAGTGTGTTATGTCGACTAGAGGGGGGGGTGAATAGGCGATTTTTATGAATTCTTCACTGAGGAATTTGCCGGTGAGGAAATTCCTTAGCGAAGAACTGTTAGCAGCGGAATACGTACTCAGAAGTAAGCATAACAGAATACAAGCATGGTCATCATGATGAAATGAAGACTAGCACAGAGTACAGAAAGCGTAATCACAGGATAACACAAGATGAAGACAAACAGACTGAAGAAATTGAACTGAGGAAATTGAGAAAGTCTTCAGTCAAAGTCTTCAAACACAGATATGAACAAACACTCAACACAGTAATGAGGAAATGAAAGGGTTGAGGAAATAGAACCAGTTAGGTTGGTGAAGACAATGATTTGGTAGACCAGTTCCAACTGCTGTCTCAGTTGTACATCTGGTTGGAGCGGCTGAGTCTTTAAACTCGAGGACACGCAGTCCCGGACACCCAGTCGCTGAGCACGCAGCTCAGGACACCCAGTCCTCACCGTATTCTCCTTGAACTAAGGTCATGCAGACCTCGTCCAATCACTCGTGGTAAGTCTTCAGGCGACTTCCAAACCTTCACAGACTTGGTCACTGGGCGATCCACAATTCCTCTTGGATGCTCTAGACCTTGACGCCTAACCATTTGGAAGAAGCACAGTCTTGAAAGGTAACAAGCGTCGGATCCACGCAGGATCAATTTCTTCAGTGATGCTCAATCACTTTGGGGTTTATAGGTGTTTGGGTTTGGGATTTTCCTCACTTGATGATTTTCGCTCAAAGTCCTCGGAGGATGGGTTACTCTCAAATGACAAGTGTCAAGTTCTCTCGGAGTAGCCAACCAGCTAGTGGTTGTAGGGGGTGGCTATTTATAGCCTAGGGAGCAGCCCGACCTGATAAGACATAAATGCCCCTCAATGATATGACCGTTAGGTGGATAAGATATTTTGGGACAGCTGGCGCGCAGCACAGCAACGGTCGGAAATTTGACTTTCAAATTCCTCAGGGCTATCATGTTCCTCACTGTGTAGGTAATTTGCACTGGCGAATTCCTAACTCCTCAGTCAGAACAAATTCATCAGCGACCAGAAGAACTTCATCTCTGTCACTGAAGAAAGTGACTGAACTGTATGAGATTTCCAAAGGCTTCACTCGAAGGGATTGGTAGGTGTAGGATTTTGAGTTGAGCATCACATGGAAATTTTTCCTTAGTATTTCCTCGACCCCCTTTAACAGTACGGTGTTTCCTATGACTCAAGAAGGTGAAAAATGAAACTACGAAAACAAAAGTCTTCACGCTTCATGTTCCACAAATGAATACCAAGTCTTCAAGGTCACACCAATTTCTTCACTTTCAAAGTCTTCATAAAGTCTTCAGAATATCAAAGTCTTCAGTTGAAGAACTTCATTTTTAGGGGTCGACTTTCTCTGTAAATATCAAACTCCTCATAGACTTATAGACCTGTGTACACTCACAAACGCATTAGTCCCTTAACCTATAAGTCTTCAATACACCAAAATCACTAAGGGGCACTAGATGCACTTACAATCTCCCCCTTTTTGGTGATTGATGACAACATAGGTTAAGTTTTCAACGGGGATAAACATATGAAGTGTATACACTGATATTGAGGAATTTGATTAGAAGATATAGAAGAACTCCCCCTGAAGATGTGCATAGTGAGGAATTTGCTTTTGTGGCAATGCACATTTGAAGAGTTGAATCATGGAGATCTCCCCCTATATCTTGTAATACATACACGCATTTGATATATAATATGAAGAATTTGAAATGCATGATGAAATATGGTGCCTGATGAGATTCAACATGCGTGCAATGTCATTAACGAGGAATAAGCATGTAGAGCAGAATGCAACAAAAGTATCAGCGCACCATCGGGTTTAAGATTACAACTCGATCCAAATAAAATTTTCAGAAGAGCGAGAGTTGTAACTTAAAAAAATGCCCTTAATATAGACCCGCTTGATGACTAACTCAGATTTCTCCCCCTTTGTCATCAAATGACCAAAAGGATTGAAACTGAGGACTAACGCCCCTGAAGAATTTCAAGTTGATGGAGGAGCGCCAGCGTTGTCGGGGTTGTTTGTTGTAGCAGGGCCTGCCGCAGTGTCGTCCAAATCTTCATACTCATCAGTGTCACGCGATGAATAATAAGAGCTGGCCACCAAGGAAGGAACTTTGACCTTCTTGAATTTCTTCGGTGGAGGTGCAGACCAGTCAAATTCTTCCTTGAGACCCATATTCTTCATATCTGCAGCACTGTAGACATGAGAGAGAATAGCCTAGGTGCGGTTGAAGGTTTCATGGAGGTAGTATTGGTTTTTCTTCACTGCATTGTGTGTTGAGGTCATATTGTGAAGAATTGAACCAAACTGATGCTTGACCCATTTATGATTGCGATCAACCTTCTGATGAAGACTGAGGAGTAACTCACGATCAGTCATCACCCTGGGTGCTGTGGCTTGAGGAGTTTGCTTGGCTGAGGTATTTGCGGCAGAGTCATGTGTGGCAGAATCGTCATTGGTAGAGTAAGATGCAGCCTTGCGAAATTGACCATCCAATGGACGAATGCCTTCATCGATCACAGCAGCGGCCTTGCCTTTATCATCAGCTGATGAAACTGTCCGTTTGAGGACTTCAATGGGAGGCAAGTAGCTACCGTGGTTCAGAGTGTCAGCTTTGTAATTCATTGAAGATCTTGCCCTGATGAATCTCATAATCCAAGGAGCATAGGGCTTCAGCTCGAATGGTGACATAGCAATATTGGCCAGAGTCCTCATGAAGAAATCATGGAAGTTGACGGGAACGCCATGAATGATGTTGAAAAGCATATTCTTCATGATGCCAACGACTTCTTCATCATTTGAGTCGTGGCCTTTGATGGGACTCATTGTCTTCGTCAGAATTCGATAGACAGTCCGAGGCACATAGAGTAATTCCTTGACGAGGAATTTGGTTCGTGGGGCCTGCCTTGGCTTCAAAGGCTTCATCAGCACTTGCATATAGTGATTTGAAAGTTCTGGTTCATTGTAGATACAACGAGCATCATCAAGTGAGGACTGAGTGGTAGGGCACGAAGCAATTCAGTTGCTGGTGCCTTGTAGTGAGTATTTTCAGACATCTAGTCTAATACCCATGAGTTCACGTCTTCAGCGTCTCCGGTGATGTGCAGAGTTGCATAGAATTGAAGAATGAGTTCTTCATTCCAGTCACAGATATCAATGCAGAAATTCAGAAGTCCTGCATCGTGAAGAACACTGAGGACTGGCTCAAAGCCGGGCAGAGACTCCATGTCCACATGAGGAATATGTGCATGATCGAAGACTTTGTATTTGTTGAAGAGCACTGAGGAATAGAAATTGGCTTGGCTGGCAGTCCAGAAACGCCTCTTCCTTATGCGAGCAGAATCATATGGATTATAGTCAGTGAAGAATACGTGCTCGGCAAAGAAATCTTCAGCCTTGAACTTCTGTTTGCTTGAGAACGGATTCTTTTGCTTTGGCAGAGGGGTGTCTGTGAGTTGCATCACCACCTCAGGAATCGCGAGCTCAGGTTCTTCAGGCTGAGGAATTTCTTGTTCCTCAACAGGTGCAGTCTGAGGATCAGCAGTAGCAGGTTCATCAGCACTAGTGGCTGGAATTTCTTCATGCATAGAGAGAGTGGGTTGAGTTTCTTCAGAGCCCATTTGAACTGTTGGTGCAGGGGACTGAGGAATCTGTTGGAGCGGGGTGAAGAGAGGAGTATTGGGATGCTGACTTTCCCAAAAGTCATCATTCATCACAGGTGTGGTGCACCCTATATCCACATCTTCATCTTCAATTTCCTCAACACCTGCCTCTTCAGCTGTGAACTGAGGCATAGGTGAGGAAATGACTGGCGTTGAAGGGATTGCGTCCACTTCAATTTCTTCATCAATCTGCTCTGACGAAGCAGCAGAATGATGTTCTTCATCAAATCCGATGGGGATCTCATAGTCTTCTCCAAAAGGAACAAGGTCCTTTGACGGCATGGAGGAAATCGGAACAGCATCAATTGGATTTTCGAGTGAGCTGGTCATTGGCTTCATTTTCTTCGCAGCCGAAGAATTTGACACAGCTGACGCCTTCCTTTTCTTCACTGCAGCTCGCTTTGCAGCCTTGGTATTCTTCACATCGAATGCACATGGAAGAATTGGAGTTGGTGTAGGTGCAGATGGAGCTGAGGAATCTGGTTGATTTTCTTCAGGCGCAACTGCTGCAGTTGCCCTGACTTCTTCAGTTTCTTCAGGCGCACCACTAGTGGATGCCCTGGCAATTTCTTCAGTGGCTGGAATGGGATCATCAGCCCTGGAACTAGCATTTTCATCAGCAGCCTGAACTTCATCAGCGGTGCTGGCATGTTCTTCAGTCGGCTGAGCTGAGACTTCAGCCTGAGGAATTTCATGTTGCGTTGGGGCTGCAACATTGGTGAATTTCTTCGTCAGATTGACGAATCTGACTTTGGCTCCTTGCCAATCAGCATAGTAGGCATCAAAGTCCTTGCTGAGGGCTTGAATTTCAGACTGAGCCTGGAGAAGTTCCTCAGGTGTCATTCTGACAACGTTTTTCTTTAGGAGCTTCTCCTTTCTGTATTGAGCTTTCTTAATCTCTCTTGCCTTTTCAAACTTCCATTTCTCTTCAGTGATGAAATGGGTCAACATATGACTTTGTCCAGGGGTCAGATGAAAATCAGGCATTGGGGTGTTTGGATCCTTGTGCCAGAGGTCAATATAATCGAGGATTTTCCTTGGATCCAACAGCAGTGGCACAGATGTGCCTTTGGCTCTAGCGGCCTTCACCTGTCTGTCTCTGATGATTTCCGCAAGTTCATCATCAGAAGGCACATGGAATGCGACCTGTTTCTTCTTTGGACTTGGCCGAGGACCTCGTCCAGCTGTTGCTTTGGTCTTCAGCAGAGTCGAGCCAGATGATGAAATTGGTGCAGGTGAGGAACTTGCTGAAACACCAGAGGCAATCGAGAAACCAGCAGTCCTTTGACATGTAGCCAGATGCACAGGAGCTGAGGACTTTGAAGGAGCTGTTGAGGACTTTGGTGGAGTTGTAGCAGTATGAGGAATTTGCCTTGAGGGCGCTGCTGAGGAACTTGGCCGTGAGGGTGCTGATGGTTAAGCACTTGGCTTACGAGCAGGCTTCTTTGGCATGGATTTCCTCGGTTGGACCGAGGCCTCAGTAGCAGTAGCAGTGGAAGAATCCTCATTGAACTTCTTCACTGCCTCCTTGGCTTGTCTTGCCAATTTAGCTTGGTGCTTAGCCCATTCTTCAGGAAAGTCCTCACCACGTTTGATGCTTGTGGGATCAGCTACTAGGCCAGGTGCCAATGGAGCTCTTGGGCATGGAGGGTTGAGGGCGAATTTCTTCATGTACTTTGGAGTCACATATCTGTATTCCCTCCATTCCCTTGCCCATCTCCGTTCAATCTTCTGAATGCGCACCTTGCACTGATTTTTGTTTTCTTTGCCAAATTTTGCTTCATCTGGTGTGCAATAGTCAGCATAAATTTCCTCAGGGATCTCAAACACAGTCATAACCTCGGGTTTCTTTCCTCCCTTCTGCGGCTTCTTACCGTCTGCCATATTCTTCAGTTGAGGAATTTGAACAATTGAGTTCTCTGAAGAAGTATGCAGTTTTTCTTCGAGGAACGCTGCAAATGAGTTAAGTTGATGAGAACCTAGTGATTCAGCAGCAGACATGAGTACCTGTGAACAGAGTACAGGTGCGAGGAATTTGGAGAGGTCATATGCGTTCTGAGAAGGTTTTTCTAAAAGAACAAGTTTTGAGGAATTTGACCAGATGTGCCTTGAAGAATTTCACTAAGCGTTCTTGTCTTAGGTTCCAGAGTTGTACAGATCTAAGATCCACACAATTAGGGAATCTTGAAGAAAATGATTGCTTAGAAAAACAGTTCAAGTTCATATGATGTGTGTGGTGTTCATATGTGTGAAGATTTGAGGAACAAACACCTTTGAAGATTTTCAGGAAAGCTTGAGAATCAAAGCGAGTAATAAAAGTAACTTTTAATTACCCGAAATGAAGAACATGATGAACTGAGAAGAACGGATGGGAAGTTCGTCAGGTTAGATCTTCCTTGCCCTAACTCGGCGGAGGAAGACAGCTACGGCGGCGGCGGAGTGAAGATTTCCACGGTCGGCGTGAGTACGACGGCGACGAGGACGAGGCAGTGAAGCTCTTCCTCACCGGCGACGATGGAGTAGCGGCGGCGCTAGGGTTTGAGGAGCTCGAGCGAGAGAGAAGCGATCGAGCGGAGTAAATGAAGTGAGGAAGGGGAGAGGGGTATTTATAGACACGGTGAAAAACTGTTCGCCCGAAGATTTGGGACGAACGTGCCCCTGCCCTTTCTCCTTCACGCGACATGTGTCACCCACGTACTGTGTAGTGGAGATCGTGTACGATCGTGGGTGAATAGAATAATGCATCATGGGATGCGGAACAGTTTGAGCGGCAAAACCGAAAATTTGGATAAGATTTGTTTTAAAGTTTTGTTCGCAATTTCTTCAGCTGACAAGGACATAGTGAAGATTTTGAACGAGTTTCAAATAGAAAGCACATGAAGAATTTGTGAATAGATTGGGTTGAGTATAGCATAGAGAGGGAAGGGTCCGATCACATTCACTTAGCAGAAAAAACAACTTGAAGAAATAGCTATAAGTGAATGCTGTAGAGGACATAAACTCATATATATATATATATAGCCAATGAAGAAAAACGAAGGAAACAGTGAAGATTTTGCAAAGTTGAAGAATTTGAGAAACTGAAGAATTTCAAAAATTGAGGAAAAACTCAAATTGAAGATTTTCAACTTTTTGTGGTGGCGTGACCCACCGTATAAGAATGATGATTTCAGACACCGCGTACAATTGTCGTAGGGCTTTGAGAATCAAATTCTTCATTAATTTCTTCACACTTAGAGTGTTATTCTTCATTGATTGAAGAAAAACGTTTCTTCATGTGTTGCACATCTAAGTCATCAATTTTGCATAAGTGTTAGGATGTGTGTCCTTTTCAAAGAACATTCGAAGATTCTAAGACATTTAGCTCACACCGCAACTTGCTAAATCTCTTCTCATCCAAGGGCTTAGTGAAGATATCAGCTAGCTGTTCTTCAGTCTTCACGTGCTCGATAGAGATGTCGCCCTTCAACACATGATCACGAAGAAAATGATGACGAATCTGAATGTGCTTTGTCTTCGAGTGCTGAACTGGGTTGTGAGCGATCTTGATGGCACTCTCATTGTCGCAGAGGAGAGGCACATTCTTCACGTTGATGCCATAGTCCTTGAGTGTTTGCTTCATCCAAAGCAGTTGAGCACAGCATGAGCCAGCAGCAATGTATTCAGCTTCCGTAGTAGATAGTGATACACAGTTCTGTTTCTTCGAGGACCAACAGACCAAAGATCGTCCGAGGAAATGACAAGTGCCAGAAGTTGACTTGCGGTCCACACGATCACCAGCATAGTCAGAGTCAGAATATCCAATGAGATCAAAAGCAGAGCCCTTGGGGTACCATAATCCTAGTGTTGGTGTGTGAGCTAGATATCGAAGAATATGCTTCACAGCCTTATGGTGTGATTCCTTCGGTGCAGCTTGAAATCGGGCACACATGCAAACACTAAGCATTATATCTGGCCTAGATGCACATAAGTACAATAAAGAACCAATCATGGAGCAGTATACCTTGTGATCGAAGTCAATACCATTTTCATCAGTGCATAGATGACCTTTTCTGGGCATAGGAATTTTGCCGCCTTTGCAATCTTGCATGCTGAATTTCCTCAGTACATCTTTGAGGTATTTCTCCTGAGATATGAATATGCCATTGCGCTGTTGACGAATTTGAAGACCTAAGAAGAATTTCAACTCTGCCATCATAGACATTTGATATTCTTCACTCATCATATAGGCAAATTCATCACTATAACGTTGGTCAGTACAGCCAAAGATAATATCATCAACATATATTTGGCACACAAACAGTTCACCATCATAAGATTTAGTAAAGAGAGTAGGGTCGAGTGAACCGGGTGTGAAGCCATTCTTCACGAAGAATTCCTTCAATGTATCATACGCCCGAGGGGCCTGCTTGAGGCCATAGAGGGCCTTATTAAGTCTGAAGACTTTGTCAGGATTCTTTGGATCTTCAAAACCTGGGGGTTGAGCAACATATACTTCTTCCTCAAGCTTACCATTGAGGAATGCACTTTTCACATCCATTTGATATAAGATGATATCATGATGATTAGCATAAGCAAGTAATATGCGAATAGCCTCAAGTCTAGCAACAGGTGCAAAAGTTTCATCAAAATCAATTCCTTCAACCTGTGTGTAGCCTTGAGCTACCAGTCATGCCTTATTCCTTACCACAAGACCATTTTCATCTTGCTTGTTGCGGTAGATCCACTTTGTGCCAATGATATTATGCTTGCGAGGATCTGGACGTTTGACCAGTTCCCAGACATTGTTGAGCTCGAACTGATGTAGTTATTCTTGCATAGCCTGAATCCACTCCGGCTCCAAAAATACTTCATCTACCTTAGTGGGCTCTGTGATAGAGACAAAAGCATAGTGCCCACAAAAGTTAGATAAATGTGAAGCTTTTGAGCGTGTGAGAGGACCTGGCGCTTCAATGTCATCGATGATCTTGTCAACTTGTACTTCTTTTGCAACGCGAGGATGAGCTGGTTGTCGTCGAGGTATTTGATCATTTTCCTCAGCACCATTGTCTTCATCATTATCTTCAGGTGCGTCAGCTCGATGTTCTTCGCGTACTGGAATGAATTCTTCAGCAAGTTCTTCAGTAGGAATGACATCCTCAGTTGCCTTGAACTTGATAGAATCCTCAGGTGCTGGTTCATCTAACACAGAAGGTAGGTGCTCTCTTTGCGAGCCATTAGTTTCATCGAACCGCACATCTACAGTTTCAACAATCTTGTGAAGAGCGATGTTGAAGACTCTGTAGGTGTGCGAGTCCTTTCCGTAACCAAGCATAAAACCTTCATGTGCTTTCGGTGCAAATTTAGAATTGTGGTGAGGATCTCTAATCCAACATTTAGCACCGAAGACTTTGAAATAACTCACATTGGGTTTCTTGTCAGTGAGGAGTTCATAGGCCGTCTTCTTGAAGAATTTGTGAAGATATACTCTGTTGATGATGTGGCACGCAGTATCAATTGCATCAATCCAAAAACGATCAGGCGTTTTGTATTCATCAAGCATAGTGCGAGCCATCTCAACAAGAGTTCTGTTCTTGCGCTCCACGACGCCATTTTGCTGAGGAGTATAAGGAGCAGATAACTCATGAGTAATACCAAGTTCATCAAGATAGTCATCAAGACCAGAATTCTTGAACTCAGTTCCATTGTCACTTCTGATGTGCTTGATCTTCACACCAAAGTTGGTTGAAGCCCTCGAGGAAAATCGTTTGAAGACTTCCTGCACTTCATGTTTGTAAGTAACAATGTGTACCCATGTATATCGAGAGTAATCATCAACAATGACAAAACCATATAGAGATGCAGCATTAGAGAATGCTGAGTAATGATTTGGTCCGAAGAGGTCCATGTGAAGCAATTCGAATGGACGAGTAGTGGTCATGATAGTCTTCGCTGGATGCTTGGCCTTGGTCATTTTTCCAGCTTCACAGGCTCCGCATAAGTGATCCTTGAGGAATTTGACATTCTCAATGCCAATGACATGCTTCTTCTTCGCAAGCGTGTGCAAATTCCTCATGCATGCGTGACCAAGTCGTCGATGCCATAGCCAGCCTTCTGAAGCTTTTGCAAGTAGACACACGGCTGGTTGTGGTCCTGTAGAGAAATCAACAATATACAAATCTCCTCTCCTAAAGCCTTCGAAGACTTTGGAATTGTCATCTTCCATAATCACAACACAGCGATACTTGCCAAAGACAACAACCATATCAAGATCACAAAGCATTGAGACTGACATGAGATTGTAACCTAAGGACTCAACAAGCATGACTTTGTCCATGTGTTTATCCTTAGAGATCGCAACCTTACCAAGACCCAATACCTAACTTTTGCCTTTGTCAGCAAAGATGATATGCTTCAGATGTGACGGTGATAAGGGAGCATCCATCAAAATATTCTTGTCACCAGTCATGTGATTTGTACATCCACTATCAAGGACCCATTCAGTGGTTTTAGGTTAATCATCCTATAGATGAATTAATGTAACTTACAATCTCATATGCTTCATCAGTGAAGAATATGATATCAAGTTCATCAGATGAATTTCATCAAGCGGTAAACAGATATAGTAGTAGGAGGAAGTGTGAAATGAAAGTTCATTTCATGATGGTTAGCCTGCGTCCTTTCAGGCAATTTTGTCAGGTCCCCAGCAAATTCTTCAGACATTAAGGCACGTCTGGAGACCTGACCCTGCAGAAGAGATCAGTTCTTTTTCTTCACCACCCACATCTGAAGGGGTGGCAAAGAGTTCATCACTCTGCGAGCACCATACGAGAATGGTGACATAGAAGCCAAACCATTTCGTTTCACATAAGAGGGGTTAGGGTAAGCATATGAATAAGCAGAGAAATTCTTCGAGGACTTATGAACATAATGATTTGAAGAATAATGTGCATATTCATAGCCCTTAGCTCTACCCTGCGAAACAGAGTTGTTAGCACGATGATAATCATGTGAGGACATTGATCCATTTGAGGAATTTGATCCGAATGAGGACCTGGATCCATATGAGGACTTTGATCCGGGGTTCCTATTCTTCACAGGTGGTGTCATGAGGACATTCACCTGAAGACTTTCAACATAACTTTTGGGAACCCAGATTTTCTTCATAGGGGAACCGTTCCTGCAGTTAGTCCCAACATATCTAGCAAATACTTCACCATTCTGATTTTTGAACAGTTTATAGTTGGAGTCAAATGACTCATCAGAAGAATGAGGAGATTCACATGTAAAGCCAGATAAGTTGGATGGATCAACTGGAGGTCCCTTTGCAGCAACCCATGAGGTTTTGGGGTACTGCTCAGGTTTCCAATATGTTACATCAGCATTAAGTTTCCTCTCAAAGGCAATACCCTCTTTCCTAGGGTTTTTGTTGAGGATCTGCTTTTTGAGCACATCACAAAGAATCTGATGCCCTTTGAGGCTTTTGTACATGCCTGTAGTGTACAGTTCCTTCAGCCCTGCATCGTCAGTGATACTAGCAATGTCCTCAGATGAGGAATTAGTGATAGCAGAGGCAGGTGAAGAATTTGTAACAGTTGAAGCATTTGAACATTCAGGTGAAGAATTAGCAGATTCACGTTCAATGCACTTTAAGCATGGAGGAACAAATTCTTCCTGAGAAGTGCTGATTTGTTGAGCAAGTAATGAATCGCGCTCCTTCTGAAGATCTTCATAACTCACTCCTAGCTTCTCAAGATCTTGCTTTCTTTGAAGAAATTCATAAGAAAGTTTCTCATGATCAGATAAGAGAGTGTTATGATGACTTTGAAGGTTATCAAACCTAGACTGAAGTCTCTGAAGATTTTCAGTCAGGGCTTTAGTGCGATCCATTTCTTCACCCAACATATCATCACTCTTATCTAGCATGTTTTGAACCTTTTCAAAAGCCCTTTGTTGTTTTACAGCAATCTTTGCAAGTTTAGAGTAGCTGGGCTTGAGATTCTCATCAGATTCATTTTCACTAGATTCAGAGGAGGTGTATTTGAGTACCTTTGCACCTTTTGCCATGAAGCAATAGGTGGGAGCGTAGTCATCATTATCTTCATCAGGCTTGTCGGTGGGGTCAGTTTCTTCAGTGTTGAAGATGGACTTGCTAACGAAAGCAGTAGCGAAGGCCAGACTCGCCACACCAGATTCAGATTCTTCAGACGCCTCCTCTTCCTCATTTTCCTCAGATTCAGCTTCAGAGTCCATTTCCTTGCCAATGAATGCCCGAGCCATCTTGGAGCTGCTCTTCTTGTGAGATGAAGACTTCGAGGATTTTGATGACGAAGATTTTGACGATTTCTTCTTCTTCTTCGCATCATCAGAACTGTAATCCTTGTATTTCTTCTTCTTCAATTCCTTTTCCCACTGAGGACAATCTTGAATATAATGACCAGGTTTCTTGCATTTGTGACACAGCCTTCTCTTATAGTCACTTGATGAGGAATCACTGCTTCTTGAGGATTTTCCAAAGCGGCCACGTCTTGAGAACTTCTGGAATTTCTTCACGAGCAGTGCTACCTCCTGGCTCAATTCTTCAGGATCACCAAGGCTACTACCAGAGTCCTCACATTCAGACTCAGACACAACCTTGGCCTTCAGGGCACGTGGTTTGCCATAGCTCGAACCATAGAGATCTCTCTTTTCAGCAAGCTGGAACTCGTGAGTATTTAGCCTTTCGAGGATATCGGCAGGATCAAGAGACTTGTAGTCAGCCCATTCTTGTATCATCAGACCCAGAGTACCAAATGAGGAATCAAGCGATCTCAATAGTTTCTTCACCACCTCATGGTCAGTGATGTCAGTGGCACCGAGGGCTTGAAGCTCATTTGAGATGTCAGTGAGGCGATCAAAGGTTTGTTGGACATTTTCATTGTCGAGTCTTTTGAAGCGGTTGAAGAGATTCCGAAGAACATCAACTCGAGAGTCACGCTGAGTTGAGACTCCTTCATTCACTTTGGACAGCCTATCCCAGATAAGCTTAGCAGTTCCCAAAGCACTCACTCTTCCATACTGTCCTTTACTCAGATGGCCACATATGATATTCTTCGCTTGAGAATCGAGTTGCTTGAATCTCTTCACATCGGTAGCATTCAGTGAGGGAGAGACAGAGGGAACACCATTTTCCACAACATACCAGAGATCGTTGTCAATTGCCTCGAGATGCATTCGCATCTTGTTTTTCCAATAGGGGTAGTCCGTCCCATCAAAGGTAGGACACCCAGCTGAGACCTTGATCATACCTGCAGTCAACATAACTAAAACTCCAGGCGGTTAAACCAAAATCACACAGAACAAGGGAGTACCTTGCTCTGATACCAATTGAAAGTGCGTTATGTCGACTAGAGGGGGGTGAATAGGCGATTTTTATGAATTCTTCACTGAGGAATTTGCCGGTGAGGAAATTCCTTAGCGAAGAACTGTTAGCAGTGGAATACGTACTCAGAAGTAAGCATAACAGAATACAAGCATGGTCATCATGATGAAATGAAGACTAGCACAGAGTATAGAAAGCGTAATCACAGGATAACACAAGATGAAGACAAACAGACTGAAGAAATTGAACTGAGGAAATTGAGAAAGTCTTCAGTCAAAGTCTTCAAACACAGATATGAACAAACACTCAACACAGTAATGAGGAAATGAAAGGGTTGAGGAAATAGAACTAGTTAGGTTGGCGAAGACAATGATTTGGTAGACCAGTTCCAACTGCTGTCTCAGTTGTACGTCTGGTTGGAGCGGCTGAGTATTTAAACTCGAGGACACGCAGTCCCGGACACCTAGTCGCTGAGCACGCAGCTCAGGACACCCAGTCCTCACCATATTCTCCTTGAACTAAGGTCACGCAGACCTCGTCCAATCACTCGTGGTAAGTCTTCAGGCGACTTCCAAACCTTCACAGACTTGGTCACTCGGCGATCCACAATTCCTCTTGGATGCTCTAGACCTTGACGCCTAACCGTCTGGAAGAAGCATAGTCTTCAAAGGTAACAAGCGTCGGATCCACGCAGGATCAATTTCTTCAGTGATGCTCAATCACTTTGGGGTTTGTAGGTGTTTGGGTTTGGGATTTTCCTCACTTGATGATTTTCTCTCAAAGTCCTCGGAGGATGGGTTGCTCTCAAATGAAAAGTGTCAAGTTCTCTCAGAGCAGCCAACCAGCTAGTGGTTGTAGGGGGTGGCTATTTATAGCCTAGGGAGCAGCCCGACATGATAAGACATAAATGCCCCTCAATGATATGACCGTTAGGTGGATAAGATATTTTGGGACAGCTGGCGCGCAGCATAGCAACGGTCGGAAATTTGACTTTCAAATTCCTCAGGGCTATCATGTTCCTCACTGTGTAGGTAATTCGCACTGGCGAATTCCTAACTCCTCAGTCAGAACAAATTCATCAGCGACCAGAAGAACTTCGTCTCTGTCACTGAAGAAAGTGACTGAACTGTATGAGATTTCCAAAGGCTTCACTCGAAGGGATTGGTAGGTGTAGGATTTTGAGTTGAGCATCACATGGAAATTTTTCCTTAGTATTTCCTCGACCCCCTTTAACAGTACGGTGTTTCCTATGACTCAAGAAGGTGAAAATGAAACTACGAAAACAAAAGTCTTCACGCTTCATGTTGCACAAATGAATACCAAGTCTTCAAGGTCACACCAATTTCTTCACTTTCAAAGTCTTCATAAAGTCTTCAGAATATCAAAGTCTTCAGTTGAAGAACTTCATTTTTAGGGGTCGACTTTCTCTGTAAATATCAAACTCCTCATAGACTTATAGACATGTGTACACTCAAAAACGCATTAGTCCCTTAACCTATAAGTCTTGAATACACCAAAATCACTAAGGGGCACTAGATGCACTTACAAGTAGGCAGGGACATTGGTTAGCCCAAATGACATGACCGTGTACTCATACAAGCCATAACGGGTTACGAATGTTGTCTTCAAAATGTCTTGGGGTCTGATCTTCAGCTGATAGTATCCAGACCTGAGATCCATCTTGGAAAACACCTTGGCACCATTCAGCTGACCGAACAAGTCTTCAATCTTGGGGGGTGGATACTTGTTCTTGATTGTGACTTCATTAAGGGAGCGATAGTCAACACATAATCGGATGGTACCGTCCCTCTTCTCCACAAACAGAACAGGTGATCCCCAAGGTGAGGCACTAGGGCGGATGAATCATTTCCTCATCTGCTCGGTCAGCTGCTTCTTCAGTTCTGCTAACTCCTCCGACCCATTCTATAAGGCTTCTTATAGATGGGTCCTGCTCCGGGCATAAGCTCGATAATGAACTCAATGTCGCAGTCAGTAGGCATTCCTGGTAACTCGTTAGGAAAGACATCGGGGTATTCACATACAACCGACACTTGCTCCAGTCCAACTTCTGTGAGATAGTTGACTTGGGTGACTTGAGCAGAGGAGGTATTGGAGGCAAACTTAACTTCAACTCCTTGGTCATTGGTCACTATGACAGTTCAGTTGGCACAATCTAACAAGCCTTGGTGCTTGCTGAGCCAATCCATTCCCAAGATCATGTCCAAGCCTTGTGATCTTAGGATGATAAGGACTGCTAGGAAATCTACCCCATTAATGTTGATCCCGACTCCTTTACATCCTATCTTGGCTCTCATCTCGGCTCCGGGGGTTTGTACCACCATGGGATTACTTAGGGGTGTAGGGGTCATGCCACTTTTTAATGCAAACCTTTGGGTGACAAATGAATGCGTGGCTCCATAATCAAACAAGACAGTTACAGGTGAAAGGGCATTTCCCTACCTTATGTTTTGGATGATGATGACAACCCTTTGTTGGACTAATCCTGTGCTAAATGTTTCAGGTTCTCGATGATTAGGCTTACATTGGTTAATGGTTCTCTCTCGAAGGAAACGATTGAAGACGGAATCCTCTACGCTTTTTATCTCTTTGGTCGTAGGGAACTCGTACTATCAAGAGGGAATCAACTTTGGAAAGAATAGGGGAATCCATTCACGTACACCTCCATCATCCCTCTTTTGTCGAGAGAGTGCCTCCCTCTTGATTTAATCTCTGATGCGTTTTCCCAGCGGTTGTACCGCTCGTCCGAGCGGTTGTACCGCTGGCTCTTAGCGCTTCCCTGTCTTTGTCGAGCGGTGGTACCGCTGCCTCCGGGCGGTGGTACCGCCACCAGGCTCTGCAAAGACCAACAGCGGTTGTTCCGGCCATGCACCGCCCATGTACCGGTCAGGCTTCTGTTTTGATGCGGTGGCTGGGCGGTGGTGGCCCGGTTGGTCCGGTTGTTCCTCATCAACCGGTACAACCGGAGGTTCGAGCGGTTCTTCCACTCATACCTTAGCCGCTCAAGCGCTCAAGGCCAAGCGGTTGCACCGGCCCTGCACCGCCCAACTACCGCCCTCAAGGGTGACTCTGTTATGTTTCGGTGTGGTAGCTGTGCGGTGGCTGGGCGGTTGGTCCGGTTATTTTCTAATGACCGGTACTACCGCCCGGTAGCCCGGTTGTACCGCCTGGTAGGGTTCTGTCGTTACATCGTGAGTCCCGGTTGTACTGGGACAGGGAGCGGTTGTACCGCTGCAGTGCTGAAAACGTAGTAACGGTTGGATTTATTAGGGTTGCTATATAAGGTGGTTCTTCCACCTACCACTCCCACCTCTTACCTCTCTCACTCCACCATTAATGCTCTCAAGCTCTCTTGCCCGATCTCTCTCTCTAGCCACTCAAACTTGTTGATTTGCTAGGGACTGAAGGAGGAGACCTAGATCTACACTTCCACCAAAGGATATTTGCTTCCCCCATACTTTCTAGTGTGGATTTTGTTACTCTTGGGTGCTTGAGCACCCTAGACGGTTCAGGTCACCTCGAAGCCATATTCCATTGTGGTGAAGCTTCATGGTTTCGTTGGGAGCCTCCAATTGTTGTGGAGATTGCCCCAACCTTGTTTGTAAAGGTCCGGTTGCCGCCTTCAAGGGCACCAATAGTTGAATCATGGCATCTCGCATTGTGTGAGGACGTGAAGAGAATATGGTGGCCCTAGTGGCTTCTTGGGGAGCATTGTTCCTCCACACCACTCTAACGGAGACGTACTTCCCCTTAAAAGGAAGGAACTTCGGTAACACATCCTCATCTCCACCGGCTCCACTCTTGGTTATTTCGTGCCTTTACTCTTGCAAGCCTACTTGTGTTGTATCCCTTGCTTGCTTATGTGTTAGTTGTTATTGCATCATATAGGTTGCTCACATAGTTGCATATCTAGACAACCTATTTTGTTGCAAAGTTTAAATTGGTAAAGAAAAGCTTAAAAATTGTTAGTTGCCTATTCACCCCCCCCCCTCTAATCAACCATATCGATCCTTTCAATTGGTATCAGAGCCTCATCTCTTTTTAAGGACTTTACCGTCCGAAGAGTATGGTTGACGTCGTAGATGATGTGGGAGAGCACTCCGGTGCGAATCCGATATCATCTACGGGAGATGGGGGTAACTCGATCTCATGTGAGGAATTCAATGTGGCATTGGACACATTGAAAACCTCCATGACGACCGAGGTCAAAGACATGTTTAAGGAATTCTTAGAAGGGCTTAAACTTTCCACCGCGCCCTTGAAAGTGGGTGATCCCGCCAACACGGTGACGGATGCTAACCCCGAAAAGGGGGAAGCTACTAGTGAGAAAGCTCCTTTGTCTAGTGGTAAAAATGGCACCGGCATCTTTGCCCATGTGGAACCTCCAATTTATGGAGGGCCGATTCCCTCTACTCATTTAAATCATGCCGGTCCTCCTCCTAAGTATGAGAAACATGAAGATTTTGATTCTTGGGTTTATCGCTTCAAGCGACATTTAAAACGTGTGAATACTAACCTTTGGAGAATCATTGAAGAAGGTTTCTATCCTCATGACCCAAGCAACTTCACCCCTCGAGAAGCCATGGATAATCAATTCAATGAGAGTGCTCTCTTCATCATCCAAGATGCAATCCTTCCTGAAGATCTCCCTCATCTTTGACCTCATGCCATGGCTAAGGACGCATGGAAATGTGTTGTGTCTCTCTATCGAGGAAGTGCTAGCATTCAACGCTCCAACTATGAAGTGGTGCACGATGAAGCCGATGAGTTTGCAATGAAAGAAGATGAAGAACCTCGTGAGCTCTTTCGAAGAGTGACCAAACTCACGGTCTCACTCCGAGATCGTGGAAGCAAGGACACGGATGACAATTGGATCAAGCGCAAGTTCCTCAAGGCCATGATGCCCTACAACAAGGCCATGTCCTCCGTCATTCGTCAAAGACCGGACTTCCACTCCATGACCTCAAGTGAAGTGTTGGATGAGTTCGTTGCAATGAGAATCTTGGACAAGACCACCGACAATGCGGTGCTCCGCTCTCAAAGGGCAAAGAATCCCAACCTTGCTTTGAAGGCCAAGGTTATTATGTAAGAAGAGGAAGAAGTGGAAGATGAGGAGAGCAACCTCGAAGACACCAAATATGATTATCATGAGCACATGGCCCTTGCTTCAAGATAATTTTGGAGCAAGAATAATACAAGACCCAACTTCAACAAGAAGAACTCAAGCGGCGCCAAGGGCAAGCAACGAGTGAGAACTTGCTTCAACTGTGGCAATATGAGCCATTTCATTGCGGATTGTCCTTATGAGAAGCGGGAAGACAATGGTGGCAAGTTCATCCGAAAGGACAAGGCCAAGTCCTTCCCCAACAAGAACAACTTCGCCAAGAAGACTCCCACTCGTGGGTTGGTGGTTCAAGAAGAATACCAAGAGGATGACGATGATGATGAAAATGGAGAAGCAATGGCCATGGCATCCGTTGCCATTGCTACTACTCCCTGGGTGTCTCTCTTTGATTCACCCAACGAGAACATCACCGCCAAGTGCCTCATGGATAAAGCTTCAAACAAGGTAACCCCCAACATCACAACCACCATCATTACTAATCCCTCCTTGGAGGATTGCATTGATGAACATGATGGGTCTAATGAGGAAGTGAATGAATTTGAGTCTTTTATGAGTAAGCTCAAGGGCAAGTCCAAGAAGCATTTTGTCGCTCTCTTGGAACAACTTGGTGAGGCCAATGACATGATCGAGGCTCACGAAGAAACCATCTCTACGATGGAAGGTCATAGCCATGACTATGCCGATGAGATATCGGATCTCTCTAATGATCTTGAGGAAGAGCGTGTTCATCGTTTGACTTTTGAGGAGTCATACAATGATGACCATGCTAAGTTAAAGAAAGATCTTGATCATGCTCTTGTCGTGTCTCATGTGCTAACTTCCGACAAGGCTAAACTTGGGGTTGATCATGCTAGACTCAAAGAGGAGTTTGAGATACTTGACAAGGCCCACAAGGTTTTGAAGGGTGCTCACGCTAACCTCAAGGAGTCTCATGCTCAACTCCAAGTTAAGCTAACCAAGGAAAAGGCCACCTTCCCTCATATGGTATTAATTGACAATGCATGTGCTACTAACCCATGTTGTGAGCATGTGCATCTTGTGGAGGAGAATGCCAAATTGAAGGATCAACTTGAGAAAGGCCTTGTGACATGCATTCAATGTGAGAAGAACCTCAACGAACTTTTGAGCAATCAAAAGGAAGTTGTGGGCAAGGAAGGAATTGGGTTTGCACCCAAGTCCAAGAGCAAGAAGAAGAAGAACGACAAGACCAAACGTCCTCCTCCTCTCGAGCAAACCTTTGTGAAAGAGGGAAAGGGTGCTCCTAAGGAGAAGAAGGAAAAAGTGAAGGGAGCTGACGTTCAAAAGGGCAAAAGCATTTCCTCCAACAAAGCCGGCGACTTTAACCCATCATATGTGTTATGCCGTGCTAGTGATGGACATGTTTATGCTAAATTTGTTAGCTCTCCTTATGAGTACATTGAGTGGTCTATTTGGGTTCCTAAGACCCTTGTTACTAACATCAAAGGACCCATTACTAAATGGGTACCTAAAACCAAGCATTGATCTCTTGTAGGTGTTTGCTTCCGGTGGGGGGTCATGGTTGCTCGATAGTGGAGCAACAAATCATACGACCGGAAGCAAGGACTTGGTGGTGGACGTGCAAAACATTCCATCTATGCCCACCAATGTTGAGTGGGGTGATGCCTCACATTCTAAGGTATTGGGTCTTGGCAAGGTTGTCGTTTCTCATGATCTAACGATCGAGAAAGTCATGCTTGTTGAGTCCCTTGCATACAATTTGCTTTCCGTTCGTCAACTTGCACTCATGGATTTTGCTACTTTCTTTGACATTGATACCGTGGCCCTCTTGTGGAGCAAGACTTTTAAAGTAGCCTTTGTTGGGCATGTCGAGAACGGTCTCTATGTGATTAACTTTTTGGAGCGACCCACTAAGACCGCGACATGTCTAATGGCTAAAGTTGACGTGGGATGGCTTTGGCATCGCCGTTTGGCCCACGTCAATATGAGATCTTTGCAAAGTCTTCTCAAGGGTGACCATGTCCGTGGACTAACAAATGTTAGTTTTGCCAAAGATCGTGCTTGCAGTGCTTGTATTGAAGGAAAGCTTCATGATAAGGCTCACCCTCCATCAACCATCATCTACTCGAAGAGACCCTTGGAGCTCCTTCACATGGATCTCTTTGGGCCTCCATCTTTTGATAGTCTTGGAGGTAGAAAGTATTGCTTGGTGATTGTGGATGACTATTCAAGATACACTTGGGTATACTTCTTCAAGAGGAAGAGTGAGACTCAACAAACTGTCGTCGACTTTGCAAATGAAGCTCAACGTCAACATAATGCAAAGATCTTGACAATAAGAAGTGACAACGGCACCGAGTTCAAGAACTACACCTTGGATGAGTTTCTTAGTGATGAGGGGATCAAGCATCAATATGCTGCACCTTATACCCCTCAACAAAATGGTGTAGCAGAGAGGAAGAACTGGACATTGATGGATGCGGCAAGGACCATGATGGCGGAGTTCAAGTCTCCATACAACTTTTGGGCCGAAGCCATCAACACCGCATGTCATGCATCCAATCAGCTCTATCTCCGCAAAGGCTTGAACAAGACTCCTTATGAGATACTCACCAGCAACAAGCCCAACCTCAAGTACTCCCGGGTGTTCGGTTGTAAGTGTTTCATTCTCAAGAAAGGTGTTCGTTTGTCTAAATTCAAGGCTAGAGCTCATGAGGGCATATTTGTTGGTTATGCTACAAACTCTCATGCTTATCGTGTTCTCAACAAGTCCACCGGACTCATTGAGGAGACGTGTAACATGGAGTTTGATGAAAATAATGGCTCCCAAGTGGAGCAAAGTGGTACTTGTGATGTAGGTGATGGAATTCCACCCCAAGCCATAAGAAGAATGGGTATTGGTCATATTCTACCCATTGAGGAACCCCTTGTGGCCGAAGGAGAAGGACAATGCTCTACTCAAGTGGAGCCATCACCTCCCCAAGACCCACACGCTTCCGAAGAACAAAGTGAAGGCCCTCAACCTCGTGAACAAGACCAAGGGCAAGATCAACCTCAAGATGGTGGTGAACCTCTAAATGATGCCCAAGGTCAAGTTCTCCCCCTCGAGCAAGTTCAAGATCATGAGCAAGCTCAAGATCAAGAACAAGCTCAAGACGGCGCTCAAGATGATCAAGTCAACCCTCCTCCTTCCACACGCGAGGAGGAATTAGAGCGTCGTGCCGCGAAGATTGCTTCCAAGCTCACCACCCAAGGCCATCTCATGGAAAATGTGGTTGGAAGCCTAAGAAAGGGGGTAAGCACTCGTAGACAATTAGCAAACTATTGTGAACATCACGCGTTTGTCTCTTGTGTTGAACCCCAAAAGGTCTATGAGGCACTCGAAGACTCGGATTGGCTCAATCCCATGCATGAAGAACTCAACAACTTCGAGTACAACAAAGTATGGAGATTGGTGCCAAGGCTATCGGGGGACCACAACGTCATTGGAACCAAGTGGATCTTCAAGAACAAGCAAGATGCTCATGGGAACATCGTTCGCAACAAGGCAATATTAGTAGCACAAGGCTACTCCCAAGTCGAGGGTATCGACTACGGTGAAACCTTTTCTCCCGTTGCTCATCTTGAATCCATACGTTTGTTGATTGCTTATGCTTCCCATCACAACTTTAAGTTGCAACAAATGGATGTGAAAAGTGCTTTTCTTAATGGTCCTATTAATGAGTTGGTCTATGTCAAGCAACCCCCCGGGTTCGAGGATCCCTACTTCCCGGATCATGTGTATCAACTCGATAAGGCACTCTATGGCCTTAAACAAGCCCCACGTGTGTGGTATGACCACCTTATCGAGTTGTTACAAGATCGTGGATTTGAGGTGGGGCTAATCGATCCCACTCTTTTTACTAAGAAGGTCAAAGGGGAGTTGTTTGTATGCCAACTATATGTTGATGATATTATCTTTGGTTCTCCTAACAAAGCTTTCAATGAGGAATTTGCCGCTCTCATGACCTCCAAGTTCAAGATGTCTTCGATGGGAGAGTTGAAGTTCTTCCTTGGTTTTGACATCAAACAAAGAAGAGAAGGAACCTTCATCAACCAAGCCAAATACACTCAAGACATGCTTAAAAGATTCAAGCTAAGTGATGTCAAGCCGGCTACTACACCAATGCCTACCAAGTGCCAACTTGACATTGATCCCAATGGTAAAGCGGTGGATCAAAAGTTATATCGCTCCATGATTGGCTCCTTGCTTTACCTTTGTGCATCTAGACCGGATATCATGTTGAGTGTGGGGATGTGTGCATGGTTTCAAGCCGCACCGAAGGAAAGTCACTATGTGGCGGTCAAGCGAATCTTTCGATATTTGGCTCATACCCCAAACTTTGGCTTATGGTACCCAAGAGGGGCAAACTTCAAGCTTGAAGGATTTATGGATTCCGATTGGGCGGGAGACAAAGTGGATAGGAAGTCCACTTCTGGAGGGTGACAGTTTCTTGGGTGCTCTTTGGTGAGTTGGTCTTCCAAGAAGCAAAGTTGTGTGTCTCTCTCGTCCACCGAAGCGGAATATGTGGCGGCCGGTAGTTGTTGTGCACAACTCCTATGGATGAGGCAAACTTTAAAGGAATACGGTGTCATTTGTGACAAAGTGCCTCTTTTGTGTGACAACGAAAGTGCCATCAAGATTTCCCTCAACCCCGTGCAACACTTCAAGACGAAACATATTGAGATTCGATATCATTTCATCCAGGATCACATTAGGCGAGGGGAGATCGAGCTCAAGTATGTCAACACTCATGATAACCTTGCAGATATTTTCACAAAGCCCTTGGATGAAGCAAGATTTCGCGAGTTAAGGCATGAGCTAAATATCATTGATTCGAGCAATGTGACTTGAACCCTTGCACCCCCCCACCACACTCAACTTGTTGTCTAGTTTAGGTGTAGGCATGGACATAGAGGGGAGTGTTGTTCTCTCAATGAACTCTCCCTCCCCCCATTATGCATAAATCGATCAACTCTTTCACATTAGCCATTTTTGATAGTACTTGTGCTTCAAAGACGAGTTTTGGTCATGGGCCCAAGGATAATTCTTCGCAGTGCCATACCAATTGACTCAAACATAGGTGGCTTCGGCCACTGCCCTCTCTTGAGAGAGAGGCCTGAGCTTGCTCTGCTTTTGTACGGTTGTTTTTGTTTTCCTTTCGTTCTTTTCTCTGTTCTTAGTGTCGGTTTCTCTTAGTTGTTGTCCCGTTTGTTTTGTTCCCTTCTCTTTGGTTTGGGGCATTTGTGGTCGGGCGGTACAACCGGGGTCACGGGCGGTTCTACCGCTGATACCTGGTTGTGCTGCCCCAGTAGGGTTCCATTTAGTGCTTGGGCGGTTTTACCTCCCATTTTCACTGGGCTTCCTTCGTCCGGTACTACCGGTTGTCTCCGGGCGGTACTATCGGTGCCCTTCAGGAAACGGAAGTACCGCCCACTACAACCTGTCAGTACCTGACTTGCGGTACAACTGGTCCTTGGAGCGGTTCTACCGCCACGCGGCTATGGGCCTATTTATATCCGACGGGGTGAAGGGTTTTCTTTTTTTCCCTTCGTCCCCATTCGTCCTCTCCTTGCCCTAGCCGCCGGTCACCTCTGCCTCGCCCTGGAGTGCATTTCGCGCTTCGGATCCGTGGGCTCTCTGTGGATTCTCTCTGTGGAGGCCTTCCGATCTTCTCCCATGGATGGTGGTAATGCCCTTGTTCTTCGTTCCTCGTTATAGGGTTTCTTCTTTGTCTAGGTCATTACTTAACCCTCCTAGTTTAGTGCTTGTTCTTTGGTTGGGAGAGATCGTTGTTTTTCTTCTGTCTATGCAGTACCTAGAAATCAGAATATTGCTTCTGTGATTCCCATGTCTTGGTTAGATCTAACTCCCCTAGTAGTGCCAATGTCAGCGGTTCTACCGCATATACGGGCGGTACAACCGGTGGGGCGGTTCTACCAGTGGGAGATCCGGTACAACCGGAATATATGAACCACACAGCACTATTCTGGTTTCTTTGTTGTTGCATTTTTCGTGTGCTTTCCTCTCATTCTTGCTGGTTTTCGTGTGTTCTCTTCGTGTGTGTGTTCAGGTGGCTCTAGTTCTCGCTCTGCTCCTCGCAAGACCAAGAAGAGGGCTCGAAGGACTGCGCGCCCAGCTGTGTCTGCTAATGAAGAGGAAGTTGTGATTCCCACCAAGCCTACTCGCCGTGAAAAGTCTGCCGCTGCCAAGCAACGTGTGGTAATGCCTCTGCATTGTTGGAAAGCCAAGGATTGGGAAGCCTTCCGCTCCAAGAATCCTTATGTGGTGCCCGTAGCTCCTCGTTGGACCACCGTTCAGTTTCGGAATGAGATGCAAGTGCGAATTGTTCATGAACTCTTTGAGCACAACAAGAACAGATATGCCAAGCAGTGGACCATCGATCTTGATCACTAGAGGAACAACCTGGAGTATTTTGGTGAGGCTTTGGCTCTTTGTGAGGAGTTTGATCTTGTCAAGCTCATGTCCGTCAACTGTGACTTTGATGTTCAACTCATCCATCAGTTCTATGCCACCGTTCACTTTGGAGAAGATGACGTGCGCACCCTCACTTTCATGTGCCGTGATGAGCTCTTTCAGGTTCCCTGGAGGACCTTTTGCAATGCTATTGGGTACGATGATACCGGTCTGGAAGGAAGAGGTGGCATTCGCCCTCATGATCATCCTGACTCCATGCCTAAGGAGAAGCTTGCTCCTTTGTACATTCGGGGCCGTGGTATTATTGGTGAATCTAAGGATTTGGTGAAGGTCTATGACATCATGCATCATGTGTTTCGCAATGTGCTTCTGCCCAAAGTGGGGAATCAAGATGAAATCCATGGCTATCTTGTTGACTTGATGGTTGCTATGAAGACCAAGGTGGGAACTGGGGAGACGTTTGATGTGTCCAACTGGTTGTGGCACGAGATGTACAACATGGTCATCTATAGGAAGGTCCCCATTTATGCTCCTTTTGTCATGTGCTTTCTGAACTCCGTGTGGGAGGTTTGCCGTCCTGGAGAGCCCCTCACCTCTCCTGATAATCTTACCATTCATGAAGTCAAGCTCCTTAAGAAGAAGAAGCACGCCGAGCCTCGTTTCCCTGCTGATGCTCCTAAGGATGTCTATGCCACTTCTAATGATGAGGATTTTGAGTTGGAGCCAGGGGCCAAGCCCTCGTGGGTGGACAAGCTCGCTGCCAAGGTGAAGAAGACTTTCTGCCTTCAGTCTGACATCCAGAAGAGGATGTATGAGGCACATGTAAATGAGAAGCATGCCCGGCGTTGCCAAATTGCTATGATGAGGCACCTCAACATGTCGGTTCAGAGTGGTTCTGAGAAGAGCATCACACCGGAGGAGCGTTGGATATCTTCCCACAGCACCTGGACTGATCGTGAAGCCCCCCTCAGCCCTCCACCACCTTTACTGCTGCTGATGATATCATGGAGGACTCAGATCGGGACGATGATGAAGATTCTGATAATGGTGAAGATTCTGATAATGATGAAGATCCAGATGCTACCGAGGAGTCAGAGGAGGATGACTGAGCCTGGGGCGCTAGCTTCGCTCTCTTCCTTTTTGGTGTCTTGATGCCAAAGGGGGAGAGAGTGTGATAGGACTCGGGAGTTGCATGGGTGTTTGCGTGGTGTGTGTTTCGTGTTGAACTTTGTCAGTGGTCTGCAGTTGAACTTTGTTCGTTTCTCGGTTTGCTTTGTGTGGATCTTGTGCCACTCCTGCTATCTTAATTTCTTGTTTGTTGGATATTATTGGTAGTATTGCTCTCGTTCCATTATGTTGTCTACATTCATATTATGTGCTTAGTGGTGAGTCTATAAAATCTAGGGGGAGTCTCGACCTTAAAGTATGCCCATGCTCTCTAACAACTAGTTCAAATTGGGGCACACATCTAGGGGGAGCTCCGACTAGATTCTATAGATTTCTTTCTTAAATCGTGTTGTTGTCATCATCCACCAAAAAGGGGGAGATTGAAAGGGCATTTCCCTACCTTATGTTTTGTATGATGATGACAACCCTTTGTTGGTCTAATCATGTGCTAAATGTTTCAGGTTCTCGATGATTAGGCTTACACCGGTTAGTTGTTCTCTCTCGAAGGAAACGGTTGAAGACGGAGTCCTCTATGCTTTTTATCTCTTTGGTCATAGGGAACCCATACTATCAAGAGGGAACCCACATTGGAATGAATAGGAGTATCCGTTCACGTACACCTCCATCACCCCTCTTTTGTCTTCCTCTGGTGTGAGAGAGAGTGCATCCCTTTTGGTTTGACTTCTGCTGTGTTTTCCCAGCGGTAGTACCGCTCGTCCGAGCGGTTGTACCGATGGCTCTTGGCGCTTTCCTGTCTTTGTCGAGCGGTGGTACCGTTGCCTCCGGGCGGTGGTACCGCCACCAGGCTCTGCAAAGACCTGCAGCGGTTGTTCCGGCCATGCACTGCCCATGTACCGGTCAGGCTTCTGTTTTGATGCGGTTCCCGGGCGGTGGTGGCCCGGTTGGTCTGGTTGTTCCTCATCAACCGGTACTACCGAAGGTTCGAGAGGTTCTTCCGCTCGTACCTTAGCCGCTCAAGCGCTCAAGGCCAAGCGGTTGCACCGGCCCCGCACCGCCCAACTACCACCCTCAAGGGTGACTCCGTTCTGTTTCAGTGCGGTAGTTGTGCGGTGGCTGGGTGGTTGGTCCGGTTATTTTCTAATAACCGGTACTACCGCCTGGTGGCCCGGTTGTACCGCCTGGTAGGGTTCTGCCGCTACATCGTGAGCCTCGGTTGTACTGGGGCAAGGAGCAGTTGTACCGCTGCAGTGCTGAAAACGCAGTAACGGTTGGATTTATTAGGGCTGCTATATAAGGTGGTTCTTCCACCTACCACTCTCACCTTTTACCTCTCTCACTCCACCACTAATGCTCTCAAGCTCTCTTGCCCGATCTCTCTCTCTAGCCACTCAAACTTGTTGATTTGCTAGAGATTGAAGGAGGAGACCTAGATCTACACTTCCACCAAAGGATATTTGCTTCCCCCATACTTTCTAGTGTGGATTTTGTTACTCTTGGGTGTTTGAGCACCCTAGACGGTTGAGGTCACCTCGAAGCCATATTCCATTGTGGTGAAGCTTCGTGGTTTCGTTGGGAGCCTCCAATTAAGTTGTGGAGAGAGCCCCAACCTTGTTTGTAAAGGGTCCGGTTGCCGCCTTCAAGGGCACCAATAGTGGAATCACGGCATCTCGCATTGTGTGAGGGCGTGAGGAGAATACGGTGGCCCTAGTGGCTTCTTGGGGAGCATTGTGCCTCCACACCTCTCTAACGGAGACGTACTTCCCCTTAAAGGGAAGGAACTTCGGTAACACATCCTCGTCTCCACCGGCTCCACTCTTGGTTATTCGTGCCTTTACTCTTGCAAGCCTACTTGTGTTGTATCCCTTGCTTGCTTATGTGTTAGTTGTTATTGCATCATATAGGTTGCTCACATAGTTGCATATCTAGACAACCTATTTTGTTGCAAAGTTTAAATTGGTAAAGAAAAGCTTAAAAATTGTTAGTTGCGTATTCACCCCCCCCCCTCTAGTCAACCATATCGATCCTTTCAACAGGTGCTGAGTTGACAAGGAACATACCCAGCACAACGTCCGGGTCTTCCTGAGCTTCTTCTGCAGTGACATGGTTCACACGCCCCTTGCCATTGTTGGGTGGGTTGCGGGGAGCTTGGTTCCTTGGGGGCATTCTGCAGCCTTGTCCTAGGTTCTGTGCATTGGGCCACAGAGCATCGGGCTTGTTGTTGGGGCACACCCTTGAGATGTGTCCTGCCTGACCACATCCAAAGCAAGTGACTTGGTTTGGGTTGTTGATCTTGTTGCCACCACTATTATTGGGGTTGTTGAAAGCTGGCCTGGGGTTGGCATACTGCTGAGGCTGATAGTTGGTGCAAGGTGCGGGAGCTCTTGGCTGCTGATAGGTTGGCCTGATGCTGATAGGTTGGCCTGACCGGGGCTGGCTGCCATGGGTGAGGCTTCTGGTTACAGGAACTCCCTTGCTGATCATCTTGCGCTTGCGAGTGTCTTCCAAAGCATGCCACTTGTCTTCAAGCATGAGTGCTTTGTTCACCAGGTCAGGAAAGGTTAGGCAGTCACACACGACAAGCGAGTACTGCAGAGTCTGATTGAGGCCTTCATGAAGCGCTCCCTTTTTGCAGCACCAGTGTTGACATCTTCAGGGGCATACCTTGACAGAACACTGAACTTCTGCATGTACTCCTTGACAGTGCCACTTCCTTGCTTCAGGGCTTGGAACTCACGCTTCTTGATGCCCATGATCCCGGAAGGAATATGAGCCTTGCGGAACTCTGCCTTGAAGTCATTCCAAGTGATGGCTTGCCCAACATGCATGACCTTGAATCCATCCCACCAAGCTCTAGCACCGAGACAGTGGGCGGCATAAGCCACCCTCTCATGGTCTTCGGTGCAGCCGACTAGTTCCAACAGATCCTTGATGGTGCAGACCCAGTCGTCTGCATCCAGGGGTTCAGCAGTCTCGATGAAGGTGGGTTGTCCATGCTTCTTGAACTCTGCCAACGTGGAACATCCATTGCCATTCCCCGCCTACTAGCGGTTGTTGGTGACAGCTTGAGCAATCATCTGCAGGGCTGCAGTGTTGGCTTGGCGCTCCTCTCGGAAGGCTTGGAGAAGTCAAGCCATGTGCATGTTCGGAGGTGGAGGCGGTGGTGGAGTTTGTCCTTGGGTTTGGTCCTGGCTGGCTCCTCCTTGGGTGGATCCTCCAGCTTCTTACTGCTGGGTAGAGGTATCAATACGGGTTACAACAGGCGTCTTGTTGGAGCAGTCAAGATCTCATGATTGGGATAAAATGAGGGAAAACAAGGTAGATGGGGTGCCTGGTAGGGGGTGGGTGTGACACAATTTTAAGTTAAGCAAAGGCTGGAAGGGCCAAACTCATGCATTAAAACCAAATGGGTGATGTAGTCGTTTACAAGTTCCCGAAAGGGAAAGTATGACTTCCATCAAACAAGTCGAAAGCAAACACAACACAACATGGTTTCATTTGAACCATTACATGGACTCGACTTTGCATAAGGGGTACACGACCTATCCTACCTTAAGAGTTACGGACTGGCCTATCCTAGTCCTGAATGGTGTCTAAGTGGTGGAATGCTCGGTCGCATATTCCGGCTCCTCTGGGTCTTCCTCCTCATCTTCATCCGTCTCAGTTTCTTCGTCACTTGAGGGAGTGGGCCGGGGAGTGGAGGAGATGAACACGGCACTGCTTCGCCAGTGGCACCGCGAAGAGGTTGCGATAGTCCTCCGCCGTCATATGGCGTGGCCGGGGTGATCCCTTGGCATGAGTAACCTGTGGGGGTCGCCCGCCTCGATAGGCAACAATGGGCTGTCCAGGGGGTGCACCATCCTTCTTGATACTGTCTGCCTTTGTCTGAGCTAGGCGGAGGAGTTCCTTGGTCTTGTGGAGTTCCTTCCAAAGCTCCATCGACTCCGAGGCCAGGTGTTGTGCCAGGCTGTCAGCACACAAGCCGAAGTAGGTCTGGAAATAGAGGGGAAGTCCTTCAGCCATGGGTGGGGCTCGTGCGCTGCTCTCATCATCACCCTCCTTCTGATAAGGCAGGTAACGGGTGGCTGGCTCACTTGCCATCTCTGGCAGAAGATCCCGGAGGCGAGTCAGCGCCTTGAGGGCAGCAGTCTCAACGGCAAGGAGCAGGGTCGCCATCTGGGGTCCCTCAAAGAACCAGCTCGTCGGGGAGTCGTTCGCCCTCACGACTACCTCCACATGATACTCCTTCTTGGTGTTGTTGATCCAGTGCTCATGATAGGAGAAGGTGGGGGATCGAGTGAACTGGCACTTCTTGAGGTTGTCCTCAAGAAGCACAGGAATTGTCACATCCTAGTTAGCCATGCATTAGAGTGTTGCATCATGTCTACTTTTTCATCAGAAACTTGAAATGGGGATGACAGAACCCCCAGTCCCCTCTGAAACCAACTAGGGTTTACTAAAAAACTTTTCAATGAACCTGAAATGCCCTTCTAAAATGCCCATCATTTTTGTCTTGGTTCAGAACCTCTGCCAAAAGTGGTGCACATTTTCCTAGGCCATCTTAGGGTTTTTGAATTAAATCATAAATATTTGAATTTGGGCATTTAAAATTATATAAAATATTTAAATGCTCAAATATCTCCAAACTAAAATGTTCCATGTTGGAAATAATCCAACTATGGACCAGGAGTAATTTGGTGATTTTAGGAGTTACCTAGGTATTTTATTTAATTCAACAAAGTTGCAGAAGAAAAAAAACAGAAACAGAAAGGAAAAGGGAAAACTTACCTGGCGCCACCACAGGCCCACCAGCCAGCCCACCTGGCCGGCCCAGCCCGGCCACCGCTCCAGTGAGCTGCTTGGCTTGCCAGGCAGGCAGCCAAGGTGCTCGGCGGCGGCACCGCAGCTCGCCACGCAGCTGCACGCCGCCCTGCTCCCCCCTCTCGCCGCCCTGATGGCCTGGACGAGCTCCACGTCGCGCCCCGACCCCCCTGGACACCTCCATTCGCCCCCAGTTCCTTTCCCTCGCGCTCCCACGCCATGGCCGACGCCACCGTCGCTGCACCGCCGCCGTAGCTGTGCTCCCCGTCGTCTCCACGCCGCGCCACCGTGTCCAGAAGCTCCGCCGTCCTCTACTTCTTCGAGCTAGCCGAGCCCCGAGCGCTCGCGTGCCCCGAAGCCGCCGCACCAACCTCGCCCGAACCGCCATCGCCGGAGATCCCCTTCGCCGTCGCCGCCGCAGCAGCTCGTCCCCGACCATGTCGTCCTTTCCATCAAGACCGCAGTGAGCTGGGCTAACTTCCCCTTCCTCTCTTTCTCTCTCTCGTGCACCACAGCGAGCACACTAAGCTCACCCGCACGCGCCGTCGCGGACCTCTTCGCCGACGTGCTCCCGGCCATCCTCCGGCCACCTCGCCTTGTCCATCGCACTCACCACGCCGCGTTGGAGCTAACCATGCACTCCCCGCACCTCACCGCACACTCTAGCCACGAGTTCGTCTTCAACCGAACTCCGGCGGCCGCCAAAGTCGCCGCCGGCGCCAACTCCGGCCACCCCGAGCCCAACCACCACCACCAATAGTCGCGGCTCAACCTCAGCAACACGTAGATGCCTTCCGCCGTCCATTTGGTTGCCGGAATGGCAAAAAGCACTTTCGCCGCCGCGTCGGGCTCGCCGGCGGCTAGACGCCGGCGTGTTTGACTCTGACTTTGACCACGGGTGGGCCCCGGTTGACCCCCTGGGTCTATGACATGTGGGGCCCCCTCTGCTAATTAACCCAGTTAGTTTAAATCTAATTTAATTAAACTAATTGAATACTGACATGCGGGACCCACTGGTCAGTTTGACCTGGACCAGCCGCAGTTGACCACTGACGTCATGCTGACGTCATGCTGGCGCAATAATTATAATTTCTGGATTTAAATTTAATCAGGAAATTCCAGAATATTATTTAAACTTCAAAAATTCATAACTTTTATTCTGTAACTCCAATTGGACAAATTATATATGAAAAATGATCAGAAAAATCCAATCTATCCATCTGTACCATTTTCATGCATGATCAAACAAGTTAAATTGATGTTTCAAGCAGAACAAGGAAAAGCACTTAAAGAGGCCATGTTTGAGTTTGAAATTTGAATCTTTGATTCAAATTTGTTCAAACCCTTCTGGTTTTAGTTGCATTAGCCCAACACACTCATATTGCCATGTTTCATGCATGCATCATATTGTTGCACATTGTTTGGTGATGCTTGTGTATCGATGTCCTTTGCGACAGGTTCTGCCTCCGAGGAGTACCGTGATTACCCTAACGAAGAACCGTATCAGTGCATCGAACCATCAGGCAAGCAACCAACCATTTGATCATATCGATACAATCCCATGTTCTCGCTCCTGCTCTCTTTTACTGCATTAAGACAACGCGTTTCAAACTGCTGTGTGCTACGGTAGTTGAACCCTTTTCCTCTGCATGACCTGTCATTGCCACAGTAACTAGATGAAACCCACTAGCATGTGTAGGAGTTGATTGAGCCATATGTATGTGTTGTTCCTACCTTGCTATGCCTGCTATGCTTAGAGTCGTGTCAGGTCTAGTTCATCTGGGTGATGGGCTAGAGTGAAATGATTATGTCAGTAATGAGAGTGGTATGGTGAACACGATTTGGTAAAGGTATCGATGGGAGGCCATGTAGGAGTACATGGTGGGTTGTTTCATTGAAGCCGACCTTAAGCACTGAGATCTGTATGTGTGATTTAAGAATCAGCTACTACCATGCATTGGGCCCGAAACCAATGGACCCTCTCGGCTTCTTATTCACCCTAGTTCTCCGTCCAGGAGTTGCAAGTAGTTTCTGGTGTTTGTAGTCTACTGGAGGCCGTGGACAGCGCTGACCGTAGGGGTGGGCTGTGATGCGGTAGGTACGTGGCCGGGTGTACCGAATACCCGTTAGGTATCTCGGGAACCCTGTTCACATCGTTCGGGGCCGTATGGGAAACCTCGGCCGGACTCCCTGCGGATGGAACCTGAATAGGCGATAAACCTGGACTGGAGGCTTAGGTGATTAGGTAGGTCGTGGCCGACACCCACGTTGGGCTTCCGCTTGAAGGTTGCCGAGTACATGTCGTGTAAACGACGGTAAGTGGTGAGAGCGTGTATGAAGAAGTACACCCCTGCAGGGTTAACATGATCTATTCGAATAGCCGCGTCCGCGGTAAAGGACTACTTGGTTGCCTATACAGTTCATAGACAAGTAAATGGAAACTACTAAAAGCCTCAAGATAAGTGTGAGTGCCGAGGATGGCTCTTCCGTAGGAAGACGGAGGTGGATCCTCGGTAGTGTATTGAAGTGGTGAGTAGTGGACTCGTGTGCGCAAAACCATTTCAAGTTGGAGTATCGTAGGATAGTCTAGCCAAGAGTCAAAGCTGGCTTGCTGCAATAACTCCACCAACCCTTCTTGATAATATGCATGTATGTAGGATCTGATGTAAGTCTTGCTGAGTACCTTTGTACTCATGTTGCTATAATCTACATTTTTACAGAAGACGCTGCAACCCCTTCTGATGGGTTCTATGTAGACGTTGACATCAACGAGTAGGCTAAAGACCCAGGTGGTGACCCTGAGCTTGTGATGGACCACGTAGTATAGCTAGGCTTTCCAAGCCTCTTTTATTTTACTAGTTGTCTGTACTCAGACAATGTACTTCCGCTGCTGGTTTGTATGACTGTATGACTTGTATGTTGGGTCGTGAGACCCGTACCTTTGTGTATGTTATGTATGGCTCCCTGAGCCTTAAATAAAGTACTTGTGTCGTAGAGTCATGTTGTGATGCTTCGTTGTATTTGCACATATCGAGCATATTGTGTGTATGATTGAAATGCTTGGTATGTGTGGGATCTGACTATCTAGTTGTTTATCTTTAGTAGCCTCTCTTACCGGGAAATGTCTCCTAGTGTTACCGCTGAGCCATGGTAGCTTGCTACTGCTCTGGAACACTTAGGCTGGCCGGCATGTGTCCTTCTTCGTTCCTGTGTCTGTCCCTTCGGGGAAATGTCACGCTTTGAGTACCGGAGTCCTGTTAGCCCGCTACAGCCCGGTTTACCGGAGTCCTGCTAGCCCAGTGCTACAGCCCGGACCCACTTGCTGATGACCGACACGTTCGAAGCTGGGTCATGGATGCCTGTCCCTGTAAGTCTGTGCCACTTTGGGTTTACGACTAGTCATGTCAGCCCGGGCTCCTTATCATATGGATGCTAGCGACACTATCATATACGTGAGCCAAAAGGCGCAAACGGTCCCGGGCAAAGGTAAGGCGACACCCGTGGGGATACCGTGCGTGAGGCCGCAAAGTGATATGAGGTGTTACCGGCTAGATCGATGTGACATCGAGTCGGGGTCCTGACAGCGTTGGCATCAGAGCCGGACTGCCTGTAGGTTCTCCAAGCCAAACTGGTCGATGTTGAGTCTAGAAATTCTTTAGTTATATGTAGGGGAATTGTTTGTGGGTTGGAACGTAAGGCTCTTTTTACTCCTTTATCTAATGACATTCTGATCTGAGTCAGTCCATTCTTCCACCGGGGGTTAAGGAATTAGGATCTATTCTCTCTATCAGGATCACGTGTTGCTAATCAGTAGTACCTTATAGGTATGATGGATACAAGCCTAGTTCAGTTCTTCTACCATATTATGTTGTTAGAATGGATTCAGAACCTTGATATGATGATGTTGAGTGTGTACGAAATCCTTTGTCAAATGTCTCAAAATCCTTTTGAGCATTTACAGCTGTTATGCTGCCGAAATTTTGCTAGAAGTTCTAATGCCTTTGCATTATGATTGTGCTTTCAGATGGCCACTCGCGACCTCAATCAAGTGGTTCGCCTGACTCGATGCCTAGATGTACCCGGCCATACTGCCAAGTTGGTCAGGGTAATGACTGAGGCTGGATACCGCTGGTATCCTGAGTACACGGTCGAGGAGCAATTTCGGGCCTTAAGGTTAGAGCTCTTCAATACTCGTGTTGACCACTGGGCTACTTTGACTCGGTTCGCACCGGCGGTGCAAGCTGGATATTCGGATGTGCGCGATCTCTATCCTGTGAGATCTGCTCTGCCAGACGTGATGGGTTGGCGTGATGTAGGAGGCATCACCCCACCTCGCGGTCCCCGCAGGCCACCGTCTGTTGGTCCAAGACCTCATCCGAGCCCCTATGGTCCACAGGCTCCGCGAGATCGTCTGTTTCCGGATGATCATGTTGAGCTTCCAGGCTATGGAGGTGACTTCTACGAGGACTACTACGGATCGGTCTGAGTTAGCGGTAGTATCACTAGTTCGCACCAGCTGTGTCGTCTATCGTCCCGCGTGACTCGTGGGATATGACCTAGTTTGTACTTTTCCGGAGGTGTAGAAAAATAATGTATAGGAGCTTGGAATGCCTCCGATGAGATGTAATCCTCTTTTCACCATAATAGTACTTTGTTTGGTCTTGTACTAAACCCTGTATGGTGTGTATGACGATGGAATAAAGAAGCAGTTTCTGTATTTTACCATGTCATACGGATGATCATCTTGCATTTCGAGTTATTCCTTACATTTTATATCCTATGTCGGAATTTTATCATCCTGACTAAATCATTGTCTTGTTTACCTAGGATGGTCAACACGCGCACTAACCCTGCTCCTCAAGAGCAGGCCGAAGGCAGTGAAGTCAGGGATGCAAATCTGCCTCATCCTCCTTCCCTAGCCGAGGTTATGATGGAAGCTGAGAGAAACAAGCGGGAGACCAACCGTTTGTTGGAGCGTATTGAACAGAACACAGCACACCATCAGAGGACTAATTTGGTGTCACTCAGTGATTTTATCAAATTACATCCACCCACGTTCCACCACTCCGTCGAGCCTCTCGACGCTGATGACTGGCTTCGCAGTATCTCTCACAAACTGCGTTCCGCGCTGGTAGCGGAGGCTGACAAGGTCACCTTTGCTGCATATCATCTTGAAGGCCCCGCCAGTCTATGGTGGGAGAATTATGGAGCTATGCGCCCAGCGGGCCATGTCACTACTTGGGCTGAGTTCAGCGAGGCTTTCCGTGAACATCACATTCCGGAGGGTCTCATGGACCGTAAACGTGAAGAATTTTGCAGTTTCACCCAAGGCCGACTTTCTGTGGATGCTTACAGCAGGGAGTTTGGTAATCTCGCACTATATGCAACCGAGGAAGTTTCTACTGACGCCAAGAAGCAAGCAAGGTTCCGTAAGGGACTTAGTCCCGAGCTTCGCCGCGACCTCCGTCTGCATGAGTGCACATCTTTTCAGAAACTTGTCAATAAAGCCATCAGTGCTGAAACTGGTCAGACTGACTATGACGCAACACGCAAGCATGGCCGTGATATGGGTTCCTCATCCGGTGCTAGTCCTCAGAAGCGCCGCGTGTGGGTACCCAACACCGCCCTGCCACCCAGGTTCACACCGAGGCCATCTTTCCAGGCGCCTCGCCCTGTTCAACAGTCTGCTCCAGCCAAGCCCTATGGGGGTCCAACTAACAATGCTCCTCCACGTACCAGTTCCGTGACTTGTTTCAAGTGTGGGGAATCTGGTCACTATATGCGTGAGTGTCCCCAGACCAACCCCAATCAATCTGCTAAAGCTGTTGGCCGTGGCAAGCCGACAGGGAAAATATTCCACGCCAAACCGGTCACCGCCTCACGTGGCCATGTCAACTGTATCTCTGCCGAAGAAGCTCAAGAGGATCCCAACGTCGTCCTCGGTACGCTTCTTGTTAATTGCCACCCGGCATCTGTTCTTTTCGATACAGGAGCCTCTCATTCTTTTATATCTGAAAATTATGCTCGTTTGCATAACGTTGCATTCTGTGACATGCCATCCACTATGGAAATTTCTACCCCTGGTTCTAGATGGTAGACCTCTAGGGTAAGTTATGGAAATGAAATCCAAGTCGACAGACTTGTTTTCCTCGCGTCTTTGATAGCCCTTAAATCTTCAGATATTAATATCATTCTGGGTATGGATTGGATGTCAGCTCATCATGCCCAAATTGATTGCTTCTCTAGGACTGTTCAACTCACCCATCCTTCGGGGAAGATAGTCAATGTCTTGACCCGAATAGCCAAGCGACAATTATATTCTCTTAACGCCAGCCCTTTGCCAGACCTTGAGGACATTCCGGTAGTCCGTGACTTCCCGGATGTCTTTCCAGAGGAATTGCCAGGTGTTCCACCTGACAGGGATGTTGAGTTCGTAATCGACCTCATCCCCGGAACCGTTCCGATTGCTAGAAGACCTTATAAGATGGCACCACTAGAACTAGCCGAGCTTAAGAAACAACTCGATGAATCCTTGAACAAGGGTTTCATCCGCCCTAGTTCATCTCCGTGGGCTTGCCCCGTCCTATTCGTCAAGAAGAAGGATGGTACGGACCGGATGGTTGTAGATTACCGACCTGTCAATTTGGTCACAATCAAGAACAAATATCCACTTCCCAGGATCAACGATCTGTATGATCAGCTCGCTGGATCCTCAGTCTTCTCCAAGATGGATTTGAGGTTGGGCTACCATCAAATCAAAATCAAAAACGGGGACATTCCTAAAACGGCCTTTGTTACTCGTTATGGCCAATACGAGTACACCGTCATGTCCTTCGGTTTAACCAACGCTCCAGCCACTTTTTCTCGGTTAATGAACTCAATCTTCATGGAGTATTTGGATAAATTCGTCGTTGTTTACCTCGATGATATACTCATCTACTCCAAGAACGAGGAAGAACATGCCGAACATCTAAGACTAGTGTTGAAGAAACTTCGAGAGCATCGCCTTTATGCCAAATTTTCTAAATGTGAATTCTGGTTGTTAGAAGTGACCTATCTGGGTCATGTAATATCTGGTAAAGGTATTGCTGTTAACCCTGAGCGAGTTCAAGCCGTCCTTAATTGGACTCCACCCGAATCGGTCAAGCAAGTTCGGAGTTTTCTAGGCTTAGCGAGCTATTGTCGTCGCTTTGTCGAGAACTTCTCCAAAGTTGCTAAACCTCTAACCGAACTCCTCAAGAAAGATAAAAGGTTCGAATGGACTCCACAATGTGAGCACAGCTTTCAGGAACTGAAAAGACGCCTGACCTCTGCTCCCGTACTAGTACCGCCAGACTTTTCCAAGGACTTTGTTATCTACTGCGACGCCTCGCGACAAGGGCTAGGTTGCATTCTTATGCAAGACCGACACGTAATTGCTTACGCTTCACGGCAATTGCACCCACATGAGGAGAATTATCCTACTCATGATCAAAGAGCTTGCAGCCGTAGTCTATGCACTTAAGACCTGGCGACATTACCTCCTCGGTAATCGTTGCGAAATATTCACTGATCACCAAAGTCTGAAGTATATTTTCACCCAACCGGATTTGAATCTCAGGCAAAGACGTTGGGTTGAATTGATCACAGACTTCGACTTAGGAATAACCTATACCCCAGGGAAAGCCAACGTCATGGCTGATGCGCTAAGTCGTAAATCTTATTGTAACAATCTGATGTTACAACAAAGTCAACCGCTTCTCCATGAGGAATTTCGGAAGCTTAACCTTCACATTGTTCCTCAAGGTTTTCTTTCCACCTTGGTGGCAAAACCTACCCTTACGGATCAGATTATCAAAGCACAGAAAGTAGATCCGGGAATTTCTCGCATCAAGAGAAACATTCAGAAAGGAATTGCGAATTGCTTCTCCATTAATGATCAAGGGGTCGTATACTTCGGGGATCGACTAGTGGTTCCCAAAGTGCGAAACCTGAGGCGATTGATCCTTAAGGAAGCTCACGAATCTCCTCTCACCATTCATCCCGGTAGTACTAAGATGTATCAGGACCTACGCCAGAGGTTCTGGTGGACTAGGATGAAGAGAGAAATTGCTCAGTATATTGCTAATTGCGACGTCTGTCGTCGTGTAAAAGCAGAGCATCAACGGCCTGCTGGCACCCTTCAACCCTTAGCTATTCCTGAATGGAAATGGGATAAAATTGGTATGGATTTCATTACCGGGTTTCCCAGGACCAAGAGAGGGAATAATGCTATTTTCGTCGTGGTCGATCGTCTTTCCAAAGTAGCTCATTTCTTACCCGTTCGTGAGAGTATAACCGCTAGCCAGCTGGCAGACTTATACATCTCCCGAATAGTGTCCCTCCATGGTGTTCCTTTGGAAATTAACTCGGATCGAGGAAGTCTTTTCACCTCTCGATTTTGGGAAAGCTTCCAAAATGCTATGGGAACCCGTCTCTCTTTTAGCACCGCTTTCCACCCTCAGTCGAGTGGTCAAGTAGAACGTGTCAATCAGATTCTAGAAGACATGCTTCGAGCCTCTGTTATCTCATTCGGAATGGACTGGGAGAAGTGCCTTCCATTTGCCGAATTCGCTTACAACAACAGCTATCAATCTAGCTTGGGTAAAGCCCCTTTTGAAGTTCTCTATGGACGACGGTGTCGAACACCCCTTAACTGGTCAGAGACCGGGGAAAGACAATTCTTTGGCCCGGATATGATTCAGGAAGCAGAAGAACAAGTTCGTATCGTTCGTGAAAAGTTGAAAACAGCCCAATCTCATCAAAAGAGTCAATATGACCGAAAACATAAGGCTATGACTTTCGAGGTTGACGAAAAGGCTTATCTTCGGGTCACCCCTCTGAAGGGAACCCATCGTTTCGGCATCAAAGGCAAATTGGCTCCTCGTTACATTGGACCTTTTCGCATTCTCGCCAAACGAGGGGAAGTTGCCTACCAATTGGAACTACCTCCGCACCTCTCCAGGGTCCACGATGTCTTCCACGTTTCTCAACTCAGGCGTTGCTTCTCGGATCCTATCCGGGGAGTGGACCACGAAACGCTTGATCTCCAAGATAATCTTACATATCGAGAGTACCCCATTCGTATCCTCGATCAAGCCGAACGTACCACCCGACGTCATAATATCAAGTTTCTCAAAGTTCAATGGTCGCACCATTCTGAGGATGAAGCAACTTGGGAAAGGGAGGATCGTCTTCGACTTGAATATCCCGCCTTCTTCCCGGAGGAACCCAAATCTCGGGACGAGATTCTTTTGAGTGGGGGTGAGTTGTCACATCCTAGTTAGCCATGCATTAGAGTGTTGCATCATGTCTACTTTTTCTTGAAATGGGGATGACAGAACCCCCAGTCCCCTCTGAAACCAACTAGGGTTTACTAAAAAACTTTTCAATGAACCTGAAATGCCCTTCTAAAATGCCCATCATTTTTGTCTTGGTTCAGAACCTCTGCCAAAAGTGGTGCACATTTTCCTAGGCCATCTTAGGGTTTTTGAATTAAATCATAAATATTTGAATTTGGGCATTTAAAATTATATAAAATATTTAAATGCTCAAATATCTCCAAACTAAAATGTTCCATGTTGGAAATAATCCAACTATGGACCAGGAGTAATTTGGTGATTTTAGGAGTTACCTAGGTATTTTATTTAATTCAACAAAGTTGCAGAAGAAAAAAAAACAGAAACAGAAAGGAAAAGGGAAAACTTACCTGGCGCCACCACAGGCCCACCAGCCAGCCCACCTGGCCGGCCCAGCCCGGCCACCGCTCCAGCGAGCTGCTTGGCTTGCCAGGCAGGCAGCCAAGGTGCTCGGCGGCGGCACCGCAGCTCGCCACGCAGCTGCACGCCGCCCTGCTCCCCCCTCTCACCGCCCTGATGGCCTGGACGAGCTCCACGTCGCGCCCTGACCCCCCTGGACACCTCCATTCGCCCCCAGTTCCTTTCCCTCGCGCTCCCACGCCATGGCCGACGCCACCGTCGCCGCACCGCCGCCGTAGCTGTGCTCCCCGTCGTCTCCACGCCGCGCCACCGTGTCCAGAAGCTCCGCCGTCCTCTACTTCTTCGAGCTAGCCGAGCCCCGAGCGCTCGCGTGCCCCGAAGCCGCCGCACCAACCTCGCCCGAACTGCCATCGCCGGAGATCCCCTTCGCCGTCGCCGCCACAGCAGCTCGTCCCCGACCACGCCGTCCTTTCCATCAAGACCGCAGTGAGCTGGGCTAACTTCCCCTTCCTCTCTTTCTCTCTCTCGTGCACCACAGCGAGCACACTAAGCTCACCCGCACGCGCCGTCGCGGACCTCTTCGCCGACGTGCTCCCGGCCATCCTCCGGCCACCTCGCCTTGTCCATCGCACTCACCACGCCGCGTTGGAGCTAACCATGCACTCCCCGCACCTCACCGCACACTCTAGCCACGAGTTCGTCTTCAACCGAACTCCGGCGGCCGCCAAAGTCGCCGCCGGCGCCAACTCCGGCCACCCCGAGCCCAACCACCACCACCAATAGTCGCGGCTCAACCTCAGCAACACGTAGATGCCTTCCGCCGTCCATTTGGTTGCCGGAATGGCAAAAAGCACTTTCGCCGCCGCGTCGGGCTCGCCGGCGGCTAGACGCCGGCGTGTTTGACTCTGACTTTGACCACGGGTGGGCCCCGGTTGACCCCCTGGGTCTATGACATGTGGGGCCCCCTCTGCTAATTAACCCAGTTAGTTTAAATCTAATTTAATTAAACTAATTGAATACTGACATGCGGGACCCACTGGTCAGTTTGACCTGGACCAGCCGCAGTTGACCACTGACGTCATGCTGACGTCATGCTGGCGCAATAATTATAATTTCTGGATTTAAATTTAATCAGGAAATTCCAGAATATTATTTAAACTTCAAAAATTCATAACTTTTATTCTGTAACTCCAATTTGGACAAATTATATATGAAAAATGATCAGAAAAATCCAATCTATCCATCTGTACCATTTTCATGCATGATCAAACAAGTTAAATTGATGTTTCAAGCAGAACAAGGAAAAGCACTTAAAGAGGCCATGTTTGAGGTTTGAAATTTGAATCTTTGATTCAAATTTGTTCAAACCCTTCTGGTTTTAGTTGCATTAGCCCAACACACTCATATTGCCATGTTTCATGCATGCATCATATTGTTGCACATTGTTTGGTGATGCTTGTGTATCGATGTCCTTTGCGACAGGTTCTGCCTCTGAGGAGTACCGTGATTACCCTAACGAAGAACCGTATCAGTGCATCGAACCATCAGGCAAGCAACCAACCATTTGATCATATCGATACAATCCCATGTTCTCGCTCCTGCTCTCTTTTACTGCATTAAGACAACGCGTTTCAAACTGCTGTGTGCTACGGTAGTTGAACCCTTTTCCTCTGCATGACCTGTCATTGCCACAGTAACTAGATGAAACCCACTAGCATGTGTAGGAGTTGATTGAGCCATATGTATGTGTTGTTCCTACCTTGCTATGCCTGCTATGCTTAGAGTCGTGTCAGGTCTGGTTCATCTGGGTGATGGGCTAGAGTGAAATGATTATGTCAGTAATGAGAGTGGTATGGTGAACACGATTTGGTAAAGGTATCGATGAGAGGCCATGTAGGAGTACATGGTGGGTTGTTTCATTGAAGCCGACCTTAAGCACTGAGATCTGTATGTGTGATTTAAGAATCAGCTACTACCATGCATTGGGCCCGAAACCAATGGACCCTCTCGGCTTCTTATTCACCCTAGTTCTCCGTCCAGGAGTTGCAAGTAGTTTCTGGTGTTTGTAGTCTACTGGAGGCCGTGGACAGCGCTGACCGTAGGGGTGGGCTGTGATGCGGTAGGTACGTGGCCGGGTGTACCGAATACCCGTTAGGTATCTCGGGAACCCTGTTCACATCGTTCGGGGCCGTATGGGAAACCTCGGCCGGACTCCCTGCGGATGGAACCTGAATAGGCGATAGACCTGGACTGGAGGCTTAGGTGATTAGGTAGGTCGTGGCCGACACCCACGTTGGGCTTCCGCTTGAAGGTTGCCGAGTACATGTCGTGTAAACGACGGTAAGTGGTGAGAGCGTGTATGAAGAAGTACACCCCTGCAGGGTTAACATGATCTATTCGAATAGCCGCGTCCGCGGTAAAGGACTACTTGGTTGCCTATACAGTTCATAGACAAGTAAATGGAAACTACTAAAAGCCTCAAGATAAGTGTGAGTGCCGAGGATGGCTCTTCCGTAGGAAGACGGAGGTGGATCCTCGGTAGTGTATTGAAGTGGTGAGAGTGGACTCGTGTGCGCAAAACCATTTCAAGTTGAAGTATCGTAGGATAGTCTAGCCAAGAGTCAAAGCTGGCTTGCTGCAATAACTCCACCAACCCTTCTTGATAATATGCATGTATGTAGGATCTGATGTAAGTCTTGCTGAGTACCTTTGTACTCATGTTGCTATAATCTACATTTTTACAGAAGACGCTGCAACCCCTTCTGATGGGTTCTATGTAGACGTTGACATCAACGAGTAGGCTAAAGACCCAGGTGGTGACCCTGAGCTTGTGAAGGACCACGTAGTATAGCTAGGCTTTCCAAGCCTCTTTTATTTTACTAGTTGTCTGTACTCAGACAAGTTACTTCCGCTGCTGGTTTGTATGACTGTATGACTTGTATGTTGGGTCGTGAGACCCGTACCTTTGTGTATGTTATGTATGGCTCCCTGAGCCTTAAATAAAGTACTTGTGTCGTAGAGTCATGTTGTGATGCTTCGTTGTATTTGCACATATCGAGCATATTGTGTGTATGATTGAAATGCTTGGTATGTGTGGGATCTGACTATCTAGTTGTTTATCTTTAGTAGCCTCTCTTACCGGGAAATGTCTCCTAGTGTTACCGCTGAGCCATGGTAGCTTGCTACTGCTCTGGAACACTTAGGCTGGCCGGCATGTGTCCTTCTTCGTTCCTGTGTCTGTCCCTTCGGGGAAATGTCACGCATTGAGTACCGGAGTCCTGTTAGCCCGCTACAGCCCGGTTTACCGGAAGTCCTGCTAGCCCAGTGCTACAGCCCGGACCCATTTGCTGATGACCGACACGTTCGGAGCTGGGTCATGGATGCCTGTCCCTGTAAGACTGTGCCACTTTGGGTTTACGACTAGTCATGTCAGCCCGGGCTCCTTATCATATGGATGCTAGCGACACTATCATATACGTGAGCCAAAAGGCGCAAACGGTCCCGGGCAAAGGTAAGGCGACACCCGTGGGAATACCGTGCGTGAGGCCGCAAAGTGATATGAGGTGTTACCGGCTAGATCGATGTGACATCGAGTCGGGGTCCTGACAGGAATCCGGTGGTCAGGAAGTCTTCGGGTACGACGGCCATCTACAAAAGTGGAAGGGGAAAGTTCAATAGAGGAGTTATGACCCATGCTTGGGATATTTTTAGAAAAAGATGGTATATAGGTAGTTTTGGTAAAGAGTCTTGTTCTATCTAACGTCCATGCTAACTAAGGCTTCCTACAGTCAGGATGGCTCTGATACCAGCTCTATGGGGACCCCGACTCATAAGTCGAGATCACCGAATGCATGTGTACAATGATCCCAGAGACCAATGCTCACTGAACACACAGAAGCTGAATAACAAGAGTCTTACATCTATACATACTATCTTACACAAATTATGACCATTATGGTCAAGTCTTATATTGATAAAGCCTTAAGGGCTGAACATCAAATGGAACATAAGGAGCAGAAATCTTCGTCGATAAGTAGAACCCATGCCATCTGCCTTAACCCTACAGGCATTCTAACTGGGAAGCGTCCTAGTTCGCATGTTCATCACCAAAGAACTCTTCCTCGAACTCCTGCTCTTCCATGCCTGGCCAATTAAATAACCAGTGGTAAGCCAATGAGTACTTTGAATGTACTCGCAAGCAACCCATGATTTGGTTCAAAGTAACAATGCAATTGTACAACAAGTAAGCAACTTATACGTCTCCAACGTATCTATAATTTTTTATTGTTCCATGCTATTATATTATCTGTTTTGGATGTTTAATGGGCTTTACTATTCACTTTTATATTATTTTTGGGACTAACCTATTAACCGGAGGCCCAGTCCAAAGAGCAATTTGAGAAAATGCCACACCTTTCCTGGGACTTTGATCCTATAGCACACCTTTCTTTTTATTAGATTAAATAGCACACCTTTGATTGATAGCTAGACAAAATACCACAAGTTAATGTTTTTACTACTTTTTCACGTCTAGGCCACATCTTATATTTCTAGGACTAAATTGCCCTCAGATCGTTGCCTGGTCATATGAAATGACCGAGACAGAGAACAAAGCACAACGCCAGCGCCTTGCTATTCCTCCTGCCTTGAGCCGCCGCCTAGCCGTGCATACTTCCCAGCGCACTGCCGCCTCCTCGTGATTCATCCCGTCGTCCCCTTGTCCTGCTTCTTTTCCTCCCGGACGCATGAACATGCACATTCTGCTGCCTCGCCCGACGGGTCTGACATGTGTATTCAGGAACCCTAGACCATGGACATTATGATGGAGGAGCGCTAGTGGGCAAGCTTCAAGTGTACGAGTAGAACCTATTGTTCACAGTGAAAATGCTGTCAAAAATTTGGTTGTATCCATATCAACAAAACTATACGTCAACACATGTTACATCCATCCAATCTGAATTTTGATACAGCCATATGAAGAAGCATCCAATCTTCTTGTAATAGTTGCTACAACCATCAGCACGTAAGACATTTGTTAATCTGTGTCACTAGTATTTGAGCCATATGCTAACAAAGCTAGCAACGAGCAGGTACAACAGGCTCCAGTGAGCACTTCTCCATCTAGGCATGGCGAAGCGGCAGCGTGCAGGCAACGTGCAGCGCCTGGACGGGAATCATGGGGGAGGAGGAATGGCGAGCTGCTGGTGCGGGGAAGGAGGCACGGCCAGGCGGCGGCACACCAGGGAGGAGGCATGGCGAAGCGTCAGCGTCAGGAAGGACGCACGTCGAGGCGGTGACACACTGCTTTTTCTCTCTGTCTCCTAAGTTTCATATGGCAACGAAACGATCTGAGGGCGAATTCGTCCTAACCAATATGATATATGGGTTTGGACATGGAAAAGGAGGGGAAAAACCAATTTGTGCTATTCTGTCCACCTATCAATCAAAGATGTGCTATTTAATCCAATTAAAAGAAAGGTGTGCTATAGGATCAAAGTCACAGGAAAGGTGTGGCATTTTCTCAAATTGCCCCAGTCCAAATTACTGTTTTTTGCCTATTTCAATGTTTCGCAGAAAAGGAATATCAAACGGAGTCCAAACGAAATGAAACCATCGCGAAAGTGATTTTTGGAACAAACGTGATCCAAAGGACTTGGAGTGGATGTCAAGAAAGAAGCAAGGGGGCCACAAGGCAGGGAGGCGCGCCCCCACCCCCGTGGGCCCCTTGCAGCTCCACCGACCTACTTCTTCCTCCTATATATACCCATATGCCCCGAAAACATCCAGGAGCACAATAGATCGGGAGTTCCGCCGCCGCAAGCCTCTATAGCCACCAAAAACCAATTGGGACCCTGTTCCGGCACCCTGCCGGAGGGGAGATCCCTCACCGGTGGCCATCTTCATCATCCCGGCGCTCTCCATGATGAGGAGGGAGTAGTTCACCCTCGGGGCTGAGGGTATGTACCAGTAGCTATGTGTTTGATCTCTCTCTCTCTCGTGTTCTTGATTTGGCACGATCTTGATGTATCGCGAGCTTTTCTATTATAGTTGGATCTTCTGATGTTTCCCCCCTCTACTCTCTTGTAATGGATTGAGTTTTCCCTTTGAAGTTATCTTATCGGATTGAGTCTTTAAGGATTTGAGAACACTTGATGTATGTCTTGCATGTGCTTATCTGTGGTGACAATGGGATATTCACGTTATCTACTTGATGTACGTTTTGGTGATCAACTTGCGGGTTCAGTGACCTTGTGAGCTTATGCATAGGGGTTGGCACACGTTTTCGTCTTGACACTTCGGTAGAAACTTTGGGGCACTCTTTGAAGTACTTTATGTTGGTTGAATAGATGAATCTGAGATTGTGTGATGCATATCGTATAATCATGCCCACGGATACTTGAGGTGACATTGGAATATCTAGGTGACATTAGGGTTTTAGTTGATTTGTATCTTAAGGTGTTATTCTAGTATGAACTCTATGATAGATCAAACGGAAAGAATAGCTTTGTGTTATTTTACTACGGACTCTTGAATAGATCGACCAGAAAGGATAACTTTGAGGTGGTTTCATACCCTACAATAATCTCTTCGTTTGTTCTCCGCTATTAGTGACTTCGGAGTGACTCTTTGTTGCATGTTGAGGGATAGTTATATGATCCAGTTATGTTATTATTGTTGAGAGAACGTGCACTAGTGAAAGTATGAACCTTAGTCCTGGTTTCCTAGCATTGCAATACCGTTTACGCTCACTTTAACCACTTGTTACCTTGCTGTTTTTATATTTTCAGATTACAAAAACATATATCTATCATCCATATTGCACTTGTATCACCATCTCTTCGCCAAACTAGTGCACCTATACAATTTACCATTGTATTGGGTGTGTTGGGGACACAAGAGACTCTTTGTTATTTGGTTGCAGGGTTGTTTGAGAGAGACCATCTTCATCCTATGCCTCCTACGGATTGATAAACCTTAGGTAATCCACTTGAGAGAAATTTGCTACTGTCCTACAAACCTCTGCACTTGGAGGCCCAACAACGTCTACAAGAAGAAGGTTGTGTAGTAGACATCAGCAACCTAGCTTCAAGCTAGTTGAGATGTCCTATCAACTTGTGAGATATGCATCAATGAACATGGGTAACCTTGAGAACAGGTTATAGATATCAACATAAATAGAGTTTGAATCAATGCCATTTCATTCAACATGTCAAGTCACCACCTTGACATAAATAGTTCTCTTCCACACACACATGCACCAAGATTGTAAAATTTATGGACATAGTTTAAGTAGCACCTCCCAACTGTCTATGACCGTGGACACGACTATTCGAATAGTTTGACACTCTGCAGAGGTTGCGCACTTTACCCACAAGATCCGGGAAGCTTTCATGTCATCCACGATCCTGAAGTACCTCAAGTACTCGGGGAAAGCACCCGATCATTACTTTTCCCTAGACGACACTAACATAGGGTCCACTCGTTGATACACCGCCCTCATGTATAAGCAAAAGATCGTGGGACTCTGCCCTTTTTGCATTATCACGCATACAGGAAGGGACCAACGATATGTCTGGTGCCGTGTGAAAACAGTCATGGCCGCCTATCCAAGCATGACCCCGTCCCGAGAGTGACCTCAAGTCACCCCCGTCACTAGTAATGTGGGCACCATGCTACTATCAGCCTAAGTAATCAATAATGCCCTGTCCCATAAAGGGTAGAGTGGTTGCACATGTTTGGTTGGGATGATAATCACACATAAATCTAATCCATCATTTTACACACACACCAAAAGCTCTCTTTGATACACCACTTCTCCCTCAAGTGGTGACCTTAGTTCAACATCTCCCAAGGGCATTAGGGGCACCCGATGGAGTTTCCAAAAGAATGTAACCACAAAGAGTTCATGGTACACATGCATCATTATGCATCAACTAGTCTTTTGACATTGCATTCATGAACAAGGTAAAGTCATGAGTAGGGGTATGCATCATGTGGTGGTTCACAACAAGTTTACCACCGTCATATTTCATCATCACGCAATCGGAAAAGGGTACCGATGAACAAGAGGGGTGTCATGGTCAAAGGGCTGCTTGCCTGGCTCAACAAAGTCTTCTGGGTCTTCAAAGTCTTCTGGTCCAACTCCTTCGTCAGCAATGCAATCTATCATCGCAAAATAATAACGAGAAAAATAAGGCAATAATAAAACAGAAAAACCAAAGTGCTCAGAAAAATGTCAACTTATTTTTGTTAAATATTAGGAGGAAAACTTAGAAGGGGGGAAATTTTAGTTTTGGATTTGGAGCTACAGGGACAGAGAAATGGGTTTTCAAACAAGGATTTAATTGCTCAAATTTGAATTTAAATTTGAACAATACAAAAAAATTGGTTGCGCATGTATCAAAGTTACACCATTAAATAGGTGGGATTTTTACAAGAATTTAGGAACTGGAATTATTGCATTTGGATAAATATTTAATCCTATGGAATTTTTGGAAAAGAGAAAGAAAAAAGAAAAAGAGAAAGGGCATTGTGCCTGTTGGGCCAGAACAGTTCCAGTGCAGCTGGCCCAGGGGGGAAGAGGCCCAGGCGAGCCGGGGCAGCGCGCGCGCCAAATTTTAAACCTGACGAGCGGGGCCTGGCGTCAGAGAGAGAGAGAGAGAGAGAGAGAGAGAGAGAGAGAGAGCGGGGGCGAGGGAGACGTGAAGATGATAGGTGGGCTCCACCTGTCATCTCTAACCTCGCGGAAGAGAGGTCGGCGAGCTCTCCGGCGACGCTACAGGGCACGACAGATCGAGCAGGTGGCACTGTTGGACTCAGGGGGATGTCGCTGTTCAAGTGGTGGTGGAGGTGGTCGCCGAAGCAGCCTGGTTCGCCGGTGACGAGGTCACGCGGTGGAGGTGCTTCGGGCGTCGGTGGTTCTGGCCGTTCCTGGATGCAAAAAGAGCGGGGAAGAGAGGGGAAAGGGATCAGTGATGCTGCGCGGTTCCAGATCGAGAGAGAACGGGGGCGGAGGAGGCCGGTACCGCGTGGACGCCGACGACCCGAGGCGGCAGAGTTCGAGCTCAATCTTGAGCTCGGGCTTCTCTAGGGTCGAATAGGTGGTGCGGAAGGTAGATTGGGAGTGCGGGAGAGCGACAGCAAGTGAGAGAGAGAGGCTCAGGTCGCCTTTTATGGGCTGGCCGAGGTCCACCGTAGGCGCGGCCTACGGGCGCCCGCGGGATTGGCTCGGGTGGCCGTTAGAGAGGGAATGGAGGGCTCGGGGGTGTTCGTGGGAGTGGTCTAGGGCGCCAGGGAGAGAGAGGAGGAGCGGGACGAGCTGCGGGCGGGCCACAAGAGCGGCACGAGCATTGGGCGAGTGGGGCGGCGCTCTGGCGCGAGTTGCAAGAGAGAGAGGAGGGCGCGGGAGCAAGTGGGCGGCCTGCTGGCGTGGAGCGGATGTCGAGGGGCATCACTGGCGCGCGGGGGAGGCTCGAGGTGGTCGGGAGATGCGGCGTCAACGGTCGGGTGCCCTGCGAGGCGCTCTAGAGCATGACTTTGGCCGGCATCCACGGCTTTCCCGCGTCCTCGCGCGTCCACTTGCGTCTGGCAGCTGAAGGGGCGTGGGCAAAAGCTGGGGAGAGCCTTGGATGCTCTGGAAAGCTGGGGGAGAGAAGGAGGCTGAGAGAGAGGGAGGAATCCACTGTCCAGAGAAGGAAAATGGGGTTCTCCCCCCCCCTTCATCATTGCTTTCTCGGGCAGAAAAGCATACAGGTGCTAGAGGGGGACTAGAGGGGTTGTGGTAAAACTATCAACCCATGGAGATTAGTGGAAGGGACCTAAACAGGGATTTTGAGTTTCTGTCAGAAGGTGTTTGTTGTTGATTTGGGCAAGAAGATGAACCACTCTTGTCATAAGGCTTGACAGGATCAAATGGCATGAGAAAATAAGTGATTCCACCAAGATTGAGTCCCTTTGGGCAAAGTTGCCAATGTAACTTTTGTAAACCCTAGAAATCAACAGAAATGAGTTTTCCAAGATCTAGACTTGCAAAACTATTCTCCTTGATGCACCACTTGGTGTAGTGTCATAATTTAGGGTTTAGAACATGCCCACAAAGGTTGAGAGCAAAAGGAGAAAGTTGCCAATGTAAAGTTGTTCAAATTTGATTCTGGAAGAGAGGGTTTTGGGGCACTTTTGTGAATCAAAACAATTTGGATTGGGAGAAACCTTTCAAGATCATCACATTATGCATGTGTGACTTTCTAGAATTTTCTTGGAATTTTTAGAGAATATTTCCTTTGTAAATATTTCAAAAGCTTGAAATATCCAGAAAGGGGTTTTTGAGGGGTTTGATCAATATTTTGAACATGACCATGTGTTGAAACCCTCATCTATGGACAACATATGTCCACTTAGTTTCCCTAAATTTTCACAAATATTTTTAAAGCATTATAATAATTTTAACCTATTAAATACCATTTCTGGCCTAAAGAAAAAATCCTTAAATAAAATAGCAAAATAACTTTTAAAATTATATTTTTGTGGTTTTTGGGAGTCCTATACCTAATAGGAGCCAAACATACTCTTTGAAAGATTTTTCATAGCCCAAATCAAGTACTTGTAGTGCAAACCTCAATTTAGGGGTTTTTGGAAAACTAAATTTAGAAAATGCTTTTTGGCAAAATTATTTTTGTAAGAAAATTCTATATTGTACTATACACATGGCATGATCATTGGGCAAAAGTTTGGAGCAAGGAAATGAAGCATAGTTCTAAATAGCCGGCTATAGCCCCACTATAGCTCCGCTATAGCTGTTTGAGGATGTTGCCGCTAAATGATTTCATGTACAATTTATCGCTATATCCCAGCTATAGCTGTTTTTAAGGCTTGCCGCTAAATGCCATATCTCGCTATTTAAGACATTGAAATGAAGTATATAAGGTGGAGCTAGAATACGGCTTTCATGAGCACTTGAAATCACAGACAGAAATCCAATTCAAATCAAAAGCCAAATAAAGTGCAAGAGTTATTGTTGGTCCAAATTTTTATGCTTTATTAATGCAAATGACATGTTACAAAACACTGGGTGTGACACCTTCAAGCGTCGAGCAATGCAACGGGCCTCCGTCTGATCATCAGGGAGCTTTTTCCTAGTAAGGTAGGCGAGGAAAGGTTCGGTCCATGGGGCGATTACAGTCATGATTTCGTACGCCAATGGTGTTATCTTGGTGCCCGGACCCGTGACGATATCGGAGCTGTGTTCGGGATCTGGGGGTATGGTTGGCTCTAGAACCATGTTGCCACTACCGTCCTGCCACACTACGGATGGCTTGAAGAGCCTCTCCACGATAAGCCACCATCTTTTTGAATCTTTTGCGTTGAAATCTCCATTTATCAGAGATATTGCAAGGTTTGAATCCCCACGCACTTCAAGGCGTTGTATGCCCATGGAGACGCCCATCCGGAGACCGTGCAATAAGGCCTCATATTCGGCTGCATTGTTAGAGTCTGTGTATAGTATTTGGAGCACATAACGGATTGTGTCTCCCGTGGGGGATGTCAAGACGACACCGGCCCCTAATCCGGCTAACATCTTAGAACCGTCAAAGTGCATCACCTAGTTGGAATATGTGTTGTATTCTTTAGGGATTTCGGCCTCTGTCCATTCGGCGACGAAGTTAGCCAACACCTGAGATTTAATAGCTCAGCGTGGCTTGTAAATTATTTCAAATGGTAAGAGCTCAATGGCCCATTTGGCAATCCGGCCGGTGGCGTCCTAATTGTTTATAATATCGTTAAGTGGTACTTCGGAAGCCACCATGATGGAGCATTCTTGAAAGTAATGCCGCAGCTTGCAGGATGCCATAAAGACCGCATATGCTATCTTTTGATAATGCAGGTATCGGGATTTACATGGTGTAAGGACCGTTGATACATAATATACTGGTTTTTGAAGTGGGAATTTATGTCCCTCCTCATCTCGTTTGACGACGAGCACCGCCCTCACCACCTTGTGAGTTGCAGATATGTAGAGAAGCATCGGTTCACCGATGTTTGGTGCGGCCAGGATTGGGTTACTTGCTAACAGAGCCTTTATTTCTCCCAATCCGGCTGTGGCAGCGTTTGTCCACACGAAGTGGTCAGTGCGGCGTAGCAAGCGATATAATGGCAGCACCTTTTCCCCTAGTCTGGACATAAAATGGCTTAAAGCTGCCACGCACCCAGCTAATTTTTGGACCAGCTTGAGGTATGTTGGTGTTGCCAACTATGACAGGGCTCGGATTTTAGCGTGGTTTGCTTCGATTCCTCTATTGGAGACAATGAACCCCGACAGCTTTCCGGCTGGAACGCCGAAAACGCATTTTGCTGGATTGAGTCGTATGTCATATGCTCGGAGGTTGTCGAATGTAAGGCGTAAGTTATCCACCAATGAATCGGCACGTTTGGTTTTGATTACTACGTCATCTACGTATGCCTCCACAGTTTTGCCGATCTGTTTTTCCAGGCATGTTTAAACCATGCGTTGGTAGGTTGCGCCGACATTCTTGAGCCCAAAAGGCATAGTGTTAAAGCAGAAGGGCCCATACAGAGTGATGAATGCCATTACGGCTTGGTCGGATTCTTTCATCTTGATTTGATGATATCCGGAGTATGTGTCGTGGAAGCACAAGGAATCGTGCCCTGCGGTTGTGTCAATAATTTGGTCGATTTGAGGTAGTGGGAAGGGGTCCTTAGGGCAAGCCTTATTAAGGTCTTTGAAGTCGACACACAGGCGCCAAAATTTATCCTTCTTAGGTACCATGACCAGGTTTGCTAGCCAGTCCGGATGTTTGATTTCTCCGATGAACCCGGCTCGAGTAGCTTCGCTAGCTTCTCCCCCATAGCCTGTCGTTTGGGTTCGGAGAATCGGTGCAGATTTTGTTTGACTGGTTTGTATCCTTTCAGTATGTTTTTTTTACCTTGATCCTTTCAGTATGTTGAGACTATGCTTGGCCAGTCTTTGTGGGATACCTGGCATATCTGAAGGGTGCCAGGCGAAAATGTCCCAGTTCTCACACAGGAATGCGTGTACTGCAGCGTCCACCGTCGGATCCACCTGTGCCCCAATGGAAGTTGTTTTGTTGGGATCCGTGGGTGGACCTGAAATTTGACTATTTTGTCTGCCGGCTTGAAAGAAGTAGATTTGGGTCTCTTATCGAGGATTACATCGTCCCTATCTACTGTGGAATGTAGAGTGGTCAATTCCTCGACCGCGAGGGCTTCAGATAATGCCTCAAGGGCCAGAGAGGCGGTTTTGTTTTTGGCGCGGAGTGCTATGTCCGGATCACTGGCGATAGTGATAATTCCATTGGGCCCAGGCATTTTGAGCTTCATGTACCCATAATGGGGTACGGCTTGGAAGCGTGTGAATGCGTCTCACCCCAGCAAAGCATGATACGCGCTGTTGAATGGTGCCACATGGAAGAGTAACTCTTCGGACCTATAGTTCTCCAGCATGTCGAATACCACATCGAGTTTAATTTTTCCTGAGCATCTAGCTTCTCGACTGGGGATAACACCGCGAAAGGTTGTGTTACTTTGCTCAATGCGACTTCTGTCCACTTGCATTTTATTGAGCGTGTTCTCGTAAATGAGGTTCAGTCCGCTACCGCCATCCATGAGCACTTTAGTGAGCCGGAAGCCGTCTACGATTGGGTTTAGGACCAAAGCGGCTGGTGCCCGGACTGAGCGGGCTCTTGGTTCGTCATCAGTGTTGAAACTGATCACCGTGTCATTCCAAGGATTTACTGCTGCCACATGGCAGACTTTGGCGAGGTCGCGGAGCGCCCTCTTGCACCGATTATTCAAAGAAAAGGTCTCGAAGACCGTGAATACTTTGGGATCATTGTCCTCCGAAGAATAGTTCTCTGGAGTGTTATTTGTGAGGATACCGTCGCCGCTTTTGGCCACCTGCCGGAGTATCCAACATGCTCGAAGGCTATGCGTTGGTTCATTGTCTGGTGTCATGTGAATTTTGCAAGGCTTGTCAAGCCATTCCTCGAGGACAGTTCTATGCCCCATGACGGGTTTAATTTTCTTGTCCACGGGATGATGATTGGGTGCTCCGCGGGGGTGAGTCCTCTTTGCCCGTCCAGGGGATGGCCTAAAGGACTGCGGTTCCCAGCAGGCTGTCTGGGTTTTCCAGGCACTTTCCATTGCGCAGTACTTCTGTACTATGTGTGCCAAATCGGCAAAGTGTAGTACACGATGATGGTTGAGGGCATTAAGGATTCCCTCATCCGTGCAATTGTTGCAAAATACAGAGATCGCATCATCGTCACAGCAATCCTTGATCTTGTTTTTAACAAGTAGGAATCTAGTCCAAAAGTGGTGGACTATTTCCTGAGGCTGCTGCCGCACGTACATTAAGTCGCATATGTCCGGAGGACCGGAGTTGCTTGGGGAGTATTGCTTGTGGTGGGTGGGCGAGTTCGAATCGGAATCCTGACACACTAAGACGTCCGTATTCTGAAGAATTTCCGAGGTTACAAGCCTGAGCTCTGGAGCATCCGGTGTGTTCTTAGGCTCAGTGCCTGATTCCATGTTTGGAGGATAAGAAGTGTCTTCCAGGAGATGGGAGCCCGGTTCTTCGGGTTTGGAAACCCGAACATACTTTGTTCTTAATGTAGGAGAAGAGTCATTGTCGGCTTGTTCCTCCATGATTGCCACGTGATGGGTGATCGACGGAGATCTGATTTCTCTCTGATCGAGTTTAAGCCCAATCCGATCATAGTCGGTTGCGACCCCTAGGGCGGCAATGCGATCTAGCAGTTCGTTTAAGGCCAAAACATCTGTCGGATCCATCTTGTCGGAGTATTCAGGGCCAATGCGGAGGCGATTTTTGGCGATGAGTTGGGCTGATTTTGGCTTAACGGCCGGGTGAGCGCCCATAATGAAGATGCCGAGTTGCAGAGTTTGCCCTAAAGCTAGGGCTTCTTCGGAAGTGATGTTGTCTTTGATGACAAGGCGAGCCATCAATCCTTCTGTCAATGGCATAGAGGAACTCTCAATGAAAGCACCAATGTCAGTGTCGAAACCGGCAGATCTCGGGTAGGGGGTCCCGAACTGTGCGTCTGAGGATCAAAGGTAACAAGGTGGCAGGGGACACGATGTTTACCTAGGTTCGGGCCCTCTTAATGGAGGTAATACCCTACTTCCTGTTTGACTGACTTTGATAAGTATAGGGGTTACAAGAGTTGATCTACCTCGAGATCGTAATGGCTAAACCCTAGATGTCTAGCCTGTATAATTGTGATTGCCCCTAAGGTCTAAACCCTCTGGCTTATATAGGCACCGGAGGGAATTAGGGTTGTACAAAGTCGGTTTACAAAGGGAGGAAACTATACATCTGTACGCCAAGCTTGCCGTCCACGCAAAGGAGAGTCCCATTCAGACATGGGAGGAGGCCTTTTGTTCTCGTATCTTTACGGCCCGTTAGTCTGGCCCATGTCACATAGGCCGGCTCTTCGAGGACCCCATAATCCAGGACTCCCTCACCCTTAAAAGCAACAAATTCTTCTATTTGTTCCACATCATAGTAATCATATCTACCATTGGCATAAGAAGCCAAGGTTTTGTTATCATTAAATTCACATGAAAAGGGAAGATGTGGAGCATTCATCCTAGAGCAACAAGTATAATCATATCTCAAGCATACCTCCCGAGCATACCAATGCAACTTATGAATTTGATCCCATAACAATTTCCCTTTTTGTGTCAAGTGATAATCCCTAAAGTATTCACGTTGATCCAATGTTACTCCCATTATCAAGTTGAACGGGGTTTTCTCAGGATTATCAAAGTAGTGCATAATAATTTTCACATAACGAGCATCGAGGGTTTTAGGAGGTTCCCCATCTCCATGAGTAGCAAGTACCACTATTTTTTTGGTATTTCGTGTTCCATATCCATAACTAAAGATACAGAAGAACTTAGAACTGGAAATAAAAACTACTTAGTGATAAAGCAAACAAGCACACACGAGAATATTCACCCCATGCTATTGCTCCCCGGCAACGGCGCCAGAAAAAGGTCTTGATAACCCACAAGTATAGGGGATCGTTTGTAGCCTTCTTCGATAAATAAGAGTGTCGAACCCAACGAGGAGCTAAAGGTAGAACAAATATTCCCTCAATTTCTATCGACCACTGATACAACTCTACGCACACTTGACGTTTGCTTTACCTAAAACAAGTATGAAACTAATTTGCAAGAATAAAACTATGAGTACTTTGCAAGAATAAAACTATGAATAAATTGCAAGGTAGTAAAAGTGGATAGCTTTTGTCAACAAGAAAGTCATTTGTCCCTAGGCAATCGATAGCAAGTACCGGTAATCATTCTTGCAATTTTATATGAGGGAGAGGCATGAGCTAACATACTTTCTCTACTTGGATCATATGCACTTATGATTAGAACTCTAGCAAGCATCCACAACTACTAAAGATCATTAAGGTCGTGAAACCCAACCATAGCATTAAGTATCAAGTTCTCTTTACTCCCATACGTCATACCCCACTTACTCGGGTTTAAGCTTCTATCACTCTCGCAACCCACCATAAACGAACCATGAACATGTTGCAACACCCTACAGCGGGGGCCCCTCACGTTTGCGCGAGAACGGAGGGCACCGTAGGACAGCACCAAAAATAAAATATACAATCATACCAACCAAGATCACGATTAACCCATAGGACAAAACGGATCCACTCAAACATCATAGGATAACCATAGATCATTGGAAAATAATATATGGAGTTGAGCACCATGTTTAAGTAGAGATTATAGCGGAGAGAAGAGGTGTTACACCGCTGCATAGAGGGGGAGAGAGTTGGTGTTGATGGTAGCAAGATTGTTGATGAAGATCCCCGCCACGATCCTAGCCCCGGCGGCACTCCGGCGCCACCAGGAGAGAGGGGGAGAGAGCCCCCCTCCTCCTTCTTCTTCATTGGCCTCCCCCTTAGATGGGAGGTGGGTTCCCCCTCTAGTCCATGGCCTCCATGGCGGAGGAGGGGCGGGAGCCCCTCCGAGATTGGATCTCCCTCTCTATTCTCTTCTGTTTCGCGCCCCTGATCTGGGAGAAAACTGTTTCTCATATTCTCGGAGATCCTTAACTCCGATTGCGCTGATCTTTTTACACGGTTTTTTTCCTGATATAAGCTTCCTTTCACCCTAAGTATAGATCCAACCGACGTTCGAGGAGGGCAGCACCCACCACCATGCGCCAGGGGCCTGGGGCGCGCACTGGTGTATCGTGGTCTGTGTGGGCCTCCGTTTGCGATGATTCCAACTCCTAAAATTCACAAATATTCCAAAATAATTCTCCATTGAGTTGCATCATGTTTGGACTTTGTTTGATATGGATTTTCTGTGATACAAAAACATGCAACAAACAGGAACTGGCATTGGGCACTGGATAGGTAAGTTAGTCCAAATAAATCATATAAAAAGTTGCCAAAAAGTATGTAAAAATTGAATAATATTGGCATGAAACAATCAAAATTAATAGATACGGCGGAGACGTATCAGGGACTCATATTTTTAATTGTTTCTCCAGTTTCAAATGACAACTGTTTCCTGGTCGAACCATCTCCATATTTCCCATTATCTGCTTGCGGTATTAGTTTCAAAGGACTTGTGACTTCTTGATCAGCCCCTTTCTTGTAATTTTTCTCATCCTTCTCCTTTAATAGCAGGGTATTGTTCTTCCTCCATGAATCACTGTCATTGCCTGAATTACTCCTGAATGCACCACTACCCAAACTTCTGCCACTGCCCCCAGACCTACTGCTTCTAAAAGTTATATCCTCACTCCATCATGCCCAGCCTTCTGAGGGCCCTTTACTCGGAATAAAAGCTTTCATCCATGCTCCAAACTGGGCTTTCTCCCCCCTTTTTAGGCTGATACTGCATTCCCGATCGACAAGTCCCAGCCGGCCACATATGTAGCCAAAATCAGGGAGGAATTCATATTCAAATCTGCACCAAAGATCCACTTGATGTTCAGTTCCTTTGCCCTTTCTTTTTAACCTCTTCTCTTCTTCCCCCTCTTCTCTAGTGAAACCTCACATTAGAGGCTCACTGATATCAACTCGAACTTTGATCCATAGAAAACTTCCTGCAACCATCCCATCTGGTCCAGCATCCACCTCCAGCGTCTCTCCCAAGAAACCACCGATTACTTCTCCCACTTCCCGGCGCATCATACCAAGTGGGAGATTGAAAACCCTTACCCACACTGGAACCCAATAGAATTCATAATCTCTCACTATGTTACTAGGCACAAAGTCCACCACAACCAGCAGTCCCTTGTCAAACTCCCACGACCCTTCCTCCAGAGCCCTCTTCTTCCCCGTCGGCTGGTGGAAGGTAAACACAAATACGCTCTCGCCCATATCCTTGCACTCAAGCCCTTTCAGAGGACACCAGACCCTAGCCAGAGCATTCGCAAGGGCTTCCGCATGCGCTGGCTTGTCAGACATTAGTTTTGCGATCGTCTGCGGTTCCACCACTCCTACCTTGTTACCCCCCACCCCCACAGACGATCTGCCCCCTGCTCCCCATTTCCGACAGTTTTAGACTCTTCAAAAGACCCTCCACCCGATCCATCCTCCTTTCCGCCTCCAAACCTCCAAAGACCACGAACCAGAAAAACTAGGGTAAGACAGTGGTGTACGATCGTGCTCCCTAGCACGCACGAAAGGTCTATGGTGTGGACAGGGATGGTGGAATTCAAATCAGAGCGTGGCGCCCCCGATGAGATCTGGGTTGTGGCAATGGCGAAGGACAGGAACCCTAGGAAAGAGATCGCCTCATGATCGCCCCAAAATCTCCAGGGACCTAACCGTCACACGAGGGACGGACCTACTAAGTTTTACTTTTTCTTGTCAATTTTTTTAGGGATCTTGACAATTTTTTTAGTGCTCTTTTAGTCTCCCAAAAAAAAAACGGCCGAACAATCTCTACGTGGGCTGCTACTTCCTCATGGGCTGCATAGTTAACAGCCCAGTATGCTCTCAAAAAAAAAAAGTTAACAGCCCAGTACTGTGTATCCCGTCCACTTGGGCCCTTCCCTGCCCTTCGTTCTCCGCCTTTCCTCTCACACACCGGCCGCCGCGAGGGAGAGAGGAGCCGAAAAACCTCGGGGGCGGAGGGGAGAGGGGACTGGGGAGGAGATGCAGATCTTCGTGAAGACGCTGACGGGGAAGACGATCACGCTCGAGGTGGAGAGCAGCGACACCGTCGACAATGTCAAGGCCAAGATCCAGGTCGGTCCTCCCCTTCTTGCCCCCGTCTCGCGTGCTCGCGCGTCGTCCCGCGCGAGACGAGGCGATGGCCCTGCATCCGTTTTAGTCCCCTCCGAATTCCGCGCGTATTGGCTATCTACTTGCAGTTTTCTCGTTGTTACTAGCGTGATCCTGCGGGAATTGCACTTCAGGAGCTTTCCATCTTAGGTTTATTGGTTCCCTGCTCATTGCATCATCATGAGATGGACCCCATTAAATGCGTGTGTAGTCTAGGTTTGTTATAGTTCTGTGTGGTTCATCGTCAGTCTGGAGGAGCAAGGGCAGAAGAACTCTATAGCCATGGGATTTTACTGTTCATATTTGACCATGAGCGCTCTGTCCTATCTGCTATTGACCTCCTTGGGTATCGACACTCATATGCTACTGCACTAATCTTGTAATTATATGAACAGTTTTCCCCCTGATTATATAGCAGTTAAGAGACATTGTTGTCCTATTCGTGTTTACATACGTATCGAGAAATACCGGTCGCTTACTTTGGTAGATATATCATTGACGCAGGACAAGGAAGGCATCCCACCAGACCAACAAAGGCTGATTTTTGCTGGAAAGCAGCTGGAAGATGGACGGACATTAGCTGATTACAACATTCAGAAAGAGTCGACACTTCATTTGGTCCTGAGGCTGAGGGGTGGGACTATGATCAAGGTGAAGACACTCACTGGTAAGGAGATCGAGATCGACATCGAGCCTACCGACACAATTGATAGGATCAAGGAGCGCGTCGAGGAAAAAGAGGGCATCCCCCCTGTTCAGCAGAGGTACGCTTCTTATGCCCTGAACTTGGTGTTTATGTGTTATTGGTGGTTGCTGGATGTGTAGCTTCTGGACTTAAGTAGTAGTAATTGCTTTGTGTTATACTTCATCTGCCCCCTTAAATCCATGAAAAGAGTGAACATGCCTGTGTTAATTTTTTCTTGCCAGGATAAAAAATATGGCAGTTATTATTATCCCTAAAATCTTGGTAACGTGGATTATTACTTTTGTCTGTTGTGACTTGATCTTGCTATGCATATGGGCCTATGACTCTATGAGTACTAAACCTGACTTGTAAGCAGTCCTTCCTCAGATACTAATAATCTTCAATACAGGACTAGATTATCTGTTACCTTTTTTTAGCTTGCCCACTTTAATGGTTGAAGACATCTGTACATGGATTGAGGGAAATTTCTTGTTTAACTAATTAGGCTGTTCAGTTGGACGTCCTATCCTAGTCATAGTATTGCCCTGTTTCAATTCAAGTTTATACTTTGAAATCCTGTAATAATTACTAGCACATATTCAGTCAAAAAAAAAATTTACTAGCACATCAGCCTTACTCTGACTGTTGCTTTGCAGGCTCATTTATGCTGGAAAGCAGCTTGCTGACGATAAAACTGCTAAAGATTACAACATTGAAGGTGGTTCAGTTCTCCATCTCGTGCTTGCTCTGAGGGGTGGTCACTAGATACAGTTTCATTTCCACTAGGAATGCATTCACAAGGAGAGCAGCTTTGTCTACGCTATTTTCGTCCTACCATTGTACTTGGCTTAAAATCATGCACTTGACATTATTGAAGTGGCAAGTTATCGGTACATAGGTAACTAATAAAGAAGCTATTTATCTACAGTGGATGAGAAATACTTGAACTGATAAGTTTATGAGCTCTATCATCTGATTAATTATCGTTGGTTTCTCTGCCTCTACTTTGAACCAGAAACATTGCTACATCAAAGATGCTGCCTCCATGCTTTCTTCTTCTTCTACAGCTGAAAATGCATAATCGGTTAATAAATTTGATCAGGCGGATTATAGCCCTGACCCCTTGCTCCTTATCTAATATGAGTATCAACATCTATGTATTGCTTATTTACCATCCCACTTGGTTTAAACATGTTTAATTCTATGCTGGACTATGATCACTAGATTTGACGCATTTTTCATTTGAGCATGACTGCTCAATCGAGTTTTAATGCCTAATACTAAATAAAAATAGTTCACATGCATTTTTCTAGAGTGCAATCAGTTTGTAAAATGGGGAATCGATTCTTATTGGCACAAAAAGTATTTTCTTTGCTCCAAATTATGATTTACTTATTCTTATATTAGAAATGTTTATGTTTTTTTTGGGTGTAATCGTGGATGAGGATATACAACAAGAGTTGTCGCCATGTGTGATCCTACTATTGATTGTTGTAGTTTGTCTATAGTGACAGGAATCTCATGGAGATATACTCTTGTGTCAGCGCTGTGGTCATAATGTAGAATAAGTTCAGCATAGCCCTTGCAAATTACAAAAATAACCATGTCATACATTCATCCATGATAGCTATGATGAGGAAATACTTTATGTGTTCTATAAAGTAAGAAAAATTAATGGACACATATCATCACTTATCCTATTCATCACAACAGTGGGTTCCACTATGATTTTATTGACCTAATCTGTGCTCTTCTTGGAGTGTTTGACATGGTGGAAAATGTACAGCTTTCCAATATATTTCTGACACTAGCAGCATTCTGTAGAACGAAGCAAGACTGATGGAATAGGGTTTGAAGGGAAGGGAGTTATTTGGATAGTGAGTACCAATTGAGGCTCGCCGAGTGCTCCTGGACAAACCATTTAGAGAACATATTAAAATAAATATGCATGCTCCTTTTTATTCTTTTGAATCTATTGCTTTCCAAAAGACACAGATGCCTATCTTGCTAACATTTTCATTCAGAAAACAGTCTTTATGCCGGTTGGTGTAAAATAATATGTTGAACTACACATTACCATTCACTAACACTTTTCGGTCTTACCCTCCTTGTTCCTTGATTCCTTCTAGCATATCTATACTAGCCATTTATTTTTCCTTCTCAGTTATTGTTTTGGTACATTCCTCACGCACCTACAAGGGCGTCTAAAGTGGATTGCTGTTATGTATCCCTTTCCGCCCCTTTTTCTGTAAGATCTGGTTTTCTTTCCTCGAGTGGCTCACTATCTGATTGGACTGATATTTTGGTTTTCCTTAGCCAGATTGCCGTTTAGATTAGAATTAGGTGCATAGTGTCATGCAAGCAGATTGGACTTATTATGCGCATTATTGTCCATATTGGTCTTTATTAGGCTCAGGTATGGTGTCATGACATAGTCATAAAATTTATTCTCAATCTGCATATGATAGCCAACAATATATATGCTTTTGCCTTTAATTTGTAGCCTCCTATCCATGAAGGTTCTTTAGACCAAGAGAAATGCAAAGAATGTCCTTTGGGTGGTTTCGAAAAAATATACAAGGATGTGACATAAAAAATTCAATTTAGTTCATATAAAAGAATAACTATCTATTGCTTTCTTATTGCACTCGGAAAGAATTATATGCACCTATATTCTGACTTCCATATGTTTTGTCTTTGTTGCATCAGCAGTTGCTCCATTGAATGTGTCATGTAGTTTATCCTAGGTTGCACTCCATTCTTTATTTTTAGAACATATTCCAAATCGCCCAATTGTTTTTGTGCGTCAGTTGTGTTATTCTCTACATTCCTTTCTTTCAAACTACTACCTTGTTTTCCTTCTTTGCTGTGCTCTTGTTGGAGGGCGGTAAACATTCCAGACTTGGGAGAGCAAAATGATTAATTTGTGCAAACACAGATGATTAATTTGTTCATCATTTGTGTAGGTTCAGTTGTTTCTGTTTTGAGTGTCTGAAAACACGCTCTGCCCAGGGCCGAATTCGACTGCTTGCTATACATTGATTAGTATTTGAGCTCCTTTTTATGCCTTATAGGGTAGGTACGATGTGGTCTCAAAATGGATACTTTCTTTTGTGGACTGGCAGTTAAACTGGACCCATCAAATTGTTGTACTTAGCCTTCTGTTTCTGGGCTTTGATGTTAGCATATCTGATCTTGTGCAACAAAGAAGATTTGGCTGGAATATACAACCAGTGGAACCATTACTTATTACCATTCTTTTGTTGTGTTCATACTATCAATGATATGCACTACATAACTTCTCCGCGACATCTGGTGATTGCTACTTGTTTTCTGATTAGATACCCTAAAATATTGTTAGTAGGTTGCTGTTAATCTCCATCTGTAACACTTGACCCTCATCACTTGGAGTTCTTCACCCCCCCCCCCCCCCCCTTTTGTGTGTGTGTGTGTGGGGGGGGGGGGGGGGGGGGGGGGGTTGTCAGATTTCACCATTGCTAATGAAGTCACTGTCGTCATGACAATATATGCTTCGATTCCTTCACAACAGAAGCCATAGTTGTGAGGTTTGGAATAAACCTTGCCCGAACTGTTGGATGCAGCAAGATTACGGTCAACTCGGACAGTGCGGAGGTTGTTTCAGCTTTGACAGATTGTAATTCTTCTTCAGTAGCAAGTGCCATCTTTGATGACTGCTACATTTTCTCCTCCTAATCTCTGGATGGACTCTGCCCCGGAGGTGGTGATATCTATATTATGATTTTAAATGATGCTACGATCCTTATGAATGAACAAAGGAGGAGATGATTGCCAAAAAAAAGTATGAATATAGTAAAAAAATTGTCCCTTAAAAGAATGGTTTCATAAATTCTGTCAGTTTCTCTTTTGGCTTATAGTTAATATATTGTACATGAAGCCATCTACTAGTATTTCTATTTGTGAGACAGATGAACAACCAAGTTCATGTTGACAAAGTCCGAAGCTGACCATATTGTTCTTTAGGGTCCAGGGCTAATTTTGGTTACTGCACTACCTGGGATGCTGCATCAATTTGCACCATACAAATGTCAATTCTAGCTATGAGAGTATGATGTATCTACACCGTCGGCAGAAATCAAAACGGACGACATTAATTCTGGAAGAACGCGCGTCGGCGTCAGAACTCCCGGGGATCCACGAACAGAACGTCAGCCGGTGGCGCCGTCGTCCAGTCGTCGTCATCGTCGCCGGCATTGCCAGCACTGTCAGCGGCGACGCCGAGCTTCTTGATGCACCAGACGTCCTCGTCGCAGGAGAAGCTTGGCCAGTGCGGCACCGCAGCGGCGGCGGGGTCATCAGGGCCGAGATCGGCGGCCACGACGGCGCAGGCCGGGTTCTTGCGCGCGACGTTGTGCGCGTGGCGGCACAGCGAGCGGAGCAGCGCGGGGCCCTCGGGGCCGGACATGCGGAGGCCGTAGAGCAGGTACGTGCCGAACGGGCGGAACACGTCGGGGAGCGACGGGACGCGCAGCCACGGCGCGTGCTGGTCGAGCGCGCGCGCCGCGGCTAAGGACGCTCGGAGGAGCGGCGCGGCGCCGCCGACGCGGAGGCGGAGGGAGCGCGTGGCGTCCCAGACGCTGAGCAGCGCGAAGGACGGCGGGAGGGACGGGTCCGGGCCGCGCTCGACGGCGAGGTACGTGCCGAGGGTGAGCTTGTGCGCGAGCAGCGCGGGGAGGTCGGCGGGGACGAACTCGGCCGGGGAGAGCAGGGCGGCGTAGGCCGCGGCGGCGAGCGGCGGCGGCAGCTGCAGCACGCGGTGCGCGCCGGGGACGCGCGCGCGGTGCCTATGCACCGGGTGGCCGAGGAACAGCGGCCGCCGGAACGGCGCGTAGCCGAAGCGCCCCGCGAAGAGCGCGAGCGAGGCGGAGTTGGACGCCGTGGTCGCCATGGTCGCGTGCGCCGCGCCCCTCGCCGCGCACCACGCCTCGGCGCGCCTCACCAGCTCCGTCGCGATCCCGAGCCGCCTGCACGTACACGTACACGTACACCAGCCCGTACGGTGAGCCACCACACTATAGCTCCTCGCATGTGCAAATGCAGCTAGGCACACGCACACGTGCGCACGGCGTGTCATGTCGTACAAGTACAATTTTTTTGTTTACCTGTGGGACGGGGAGACCCTGAGGCCGAGGAGGCAGGCCACCTTGGCGAACTGCTGCTTCTTCTTCATCATCGTCTTCCCCCGGCTCACCGTCCGGACGCAGGCCTTGATCACGCCCACCGCCTCCCCACCTCCTTCCTCCCCATACTCAGCAACCTACAGCACCATATTAGCATTATCACACGGTCAGTTAACCCTGCTGTGTGTGCTTTCTTAGCGCTTAATTTTGCTGCACAACATCACTGTCAAAGGGGTGTCGTGTAGCCGGACAAGTGTCAATGGCAGCGGGGGCAAGCGTAATTGTTGCACATACCAGCATGACATAGTCCGGCGAGTGGCGCACCCGGGCGAACGGGTCGCCGATCTGCTCCACGTAGAGCGACATGCCCTTCTTCTTCTTCCTCCTCCTCCTGCACTTCTTGGCGCCGCCATCGTCGTGGGCGTCGTCCGCCTGGTCGCCCGAGAGGCCGACCTGGCACCGGCGCTCCAGCTCCTCCATCGCCGCCAGGTCCCTCTCCATGTCGAACTCCCGGACTCGTATCGCCATCGTGTCCTTCCTACTCTCCTCGCCCTCGCCCATATCGAATCAACGATCTCTCTCTCTCTCTCTCTCTCTCTCTCTCTCTCTCTCTCTCAAGCTTCTCTACGAGCACCAATCAATCAATATATATGATTACAGCCAACTTTTGCGTGGTTTTGTGAGACTGTAGCAATCTCTTGGTGAGTGCTCCTGCTCCTGCTGCTGGTGCTGCTGCCTGTGGTCTGCTTGGAGAGAAGGAACTGGGAATTTATACACGTAGGTTGACAGGGAGAGAGGGAGTAGGGTAGGAGTAGGAGAGGGGCGCGTGGTGGGGCCGGGCAGAAATAACAGGGTGATATACAAAGGGACACAAAGGCACTAAAATAATCATGCATCTTGGTTAGTAGTAAAGTGTATGAGCTTGTGAGCTTAGTGTTTGATTGAGTATGATGGCAAGCTAGTCCCCAAATAAATATATCCCTGTTCTTATCTGCTCTGTCGCGCGATGTTTCGGGACACATTCAGTTAAAACTTGGTTTAGGTTTCCACTAGTGACTAGTAGCATCAGTTCTACTTTGTGCTCCATTATTGATTTGTATTCCCGTAGGTTTTAGTGCTCCAGCTGATTGTGTATAAGCAGATGACGGAGAGGATGAAGATGCATCTGTTCAAGCCAATCTCTTGTGACATTATGATATCTACAGTAGAATTTCTCTTCTTTTCCAATTTCTGAAAGCACTTCCATTCGTGCTATATTCTTGCTCGGTTTGATATACTAGCATGGAATTGTTTTCTGAAATTGAGCAGCGGTTGGAATTGTTTTCTCAGGATCTAGGGCCATAGCACCATATCTGCAATTCGACGTCACGGTCGATCTCAAGCTTCTCTTTTGTCTGCTTAAGTAAACATGTTGATAGAACTACCCATGGGACCTAATTAGACGCAGTGAACAATTTACTACCCATATAGCTTGTGCCAATGACATGCCAGGAACTATGTACAATGTTTGCCTAGAGTTAAAAGCCATATAGGAGGAACCTACACAGCAACAATGTGTCCCGAAACTATGTATAATACTCCCTCCGTTCCTAAATATTTGTTTTTGTAGAGATTTCAATAAGTGACTACATACGAAGTAAAATGAGTGAATCTACATTCTAAAATATGTCTATATATATCCGTATGTGGTAGTCTATTTAAAATCCTAAAAAGACAAATATTTAGGAACGGAGGGAGTACATACCGTGAGACACTAATTTGATTTCTCATATATATTATCTAGGCTCACTTAGCTTCATGTGTATCCAAGTGGCAGAAATAATAATTGTTAGATAGTAGCTTGGAACATAGGCCAAAGCCTATCAATTCTAGGGCATCCAAGCATATATTCCGTGAAAAGCATTTGTTGATATGTAACTCGGGATATAATCTAGCTGGGGCATCATATTTGTCCCTCATAGACAAGAGATGCATGGACGCACACACAAAAAATCCAACGATTTGCCAGGTCCACGCCACGGTAAATTCGGGATTTCCTTTACATGAGCATGAGTTATACCGATAGAAGACACACCCTCCCCCCCCCCCCCCCCCCCCCCCCGCGCGAAAAAAGTAGTAGACTAAATAGGGGTAACACAACGAGGTCAAAACTCCATATAAGCATATAGTACATAAGAGGGCAACCGACCCGTTACAATATGTGGAAAGAAAAATCTACGACTAAGTAGTCCTTGACATCGAAGATTAGACTGTGGTGGTCCCTACCATCGAGTACTCATGCAACACCGAAGCGCCACCGTCATGGTACTGCAAAGCAAGCGCAATACCACGACATGATCGTGCATGGCACACTAGAGAAACGATGCCCCATCGTCAACACGGCCAAACCGCTCCCCCCTCCCACACATACCTATTGCTCCACCAGATGAAGAACCCATCAACACTTTCCATGGGGGGGGGGAGGGGAGGGGGGTCTACGTCACCCTCAGTAAGGCTGGAAGCAATGGCGACGAGGTAGATGCGAGAGATAACCGAGCTATGGTCTATGGAGAGGCCCCTCCGACACCAGGGGGCATGTTGGGCAGGAGGGGATAGGACATAAAGGCGGCTAGGTGATGTAAAATTTGTGGCAACGGCTAGTGCTTGGGGGGGGGGGGGGTGGAGAGTGAGGAGGCAACACTGATCATGCCTGTAGAGAATGATTTGGTGCATCGATAATTGATTGATCGTGCACTAGGCACATATATACAGGTACAAGGGGTGTGACCGGTATCTTGTCTCCTAAGATACACGTACATACAGAGGGAGACAGACACTACAGGTACTGCATACAAAACCCAGACCTACGTACATGTACACATGTTCAACACCCCCCTAGTCAAAGCGTCACCGGTGATGCAGAGACTGGACCGAAAGCCCTCGAAGGTCGAGGTGGGTAGTCCCTTCGTCATGACATCGGCGAACTGCTGATCGGGGGGCACATGTAGAACACGAACACGACCAAGTGCGACGTGCTCCCTGACGAAGTGGATGTCGAGCTCAATATGCTTCGTCCTTCGGTGATGGACAGGGTTAGCAGCAAGGTACACCGCGGAGACGTTATCACAATAGACGAGCGTCGCCTTGGTAACCTCACATAGCAACTCCTGAAGTAGCCGTCGTAGCCAAGAGCACTCCGTGACGGCGTTGGCCATAGCCCGATACTCAGCCTCGGCGCTGGATCCTGAGACCGTGGGTTGTCGTTTAGATGACCACGAAATTAGAGAGGGCCCGAGGTAGACGTAGTAGCCGGAAGTGGAGCGTCGAGTGTCGGGATGATGTCTACTATGCAACCTTCTTCTTGTAGACGTTGTTGGGCCTCCAAGTGTAGAGGTTTGTAGGACAGTAGCAAACTTCCCTCAAGTGGATGACCTAAGGTTTATCAATCCGTGGGAGGTGTAGGATGACGATAGTCTCTCTCAAGCAACCCTGCAACCAAATAACAAAGAGTCTCTTGTGTCCCCAACACACCCAATACAATGGTAAATTGTATAGGTGCACTAGTTCGGTGAAGAGATGGTGATACAAGTGCAATATGGATGGTAGATATAGGTTTTTGTAATATGAAAATATAAAAACAGCAAGGTAACTAATGATAAAAGTGAGCGTAAACGGTATTGCAATGCTAGGAAACAAGGCCTAGGGTTCATACTTTCACTAGTGCAAGTTCTCTCAACAATAATAACATAATTGCATCATATAACTATCCCTCAACATGCAACAAACAGTCACTCCAAAGTCACTAATAGCAAGAACAAACGAAGAGATTATGGTAGGGTACGAAACCACCTCAAAGTTATCCTTTCTGGTGGATCTATTCAAGAGTCTGTAGTAAAATAACACAAAGCTATTCTTTCCATTCGATCTATCCTAGAGTTTGTACTAGAATAACACCTTAAGGCACAAATCAACCAAAAACCCTAATGTCACCTAGATACTCCAATGTCACCTCAAGTATCCGTGGGCATGATTATACGATATGCATCACACAATCTCAGATTCATCTATTCAAACCAACACAAAGTACTTCAAAGAGTGCCCCAAAGTTTTTACCGGAGAGTCAAGACGAAAACGTGTGCCAACCCCTATGCATAAGTTCACTGAACCCGCTAGTTGATCACCAAAACATACATCAAGTAGATCACGTGAATATCCCATTGTCACCACAGATAAGCACGGCAAGACATACATCAAGTGTTCTCAAATCCTTAAAGACTCAATCCGACAAGACAACTTCAAGGGGAAAAGTCAATTCATCACAAGAGAGTAGAGGGGGTGAAACATCATAAGATCCAACTATAATAGCAAAGCTCGCGATACATCAAGATCGTGCCAAATCAAGAACACAAGAGAGAGAGAGATCAAGCACATAGCTACTGGTACATACCCTCAGCCCCGAGGGTGAACTACTCCCTCCTCATCATGAAGAGCGCCGGGATGATGAAGATGGCCACCGGTAAGGGATCCCCCCTCCGGCAGGGTGCCGGAACAGGGTCCTGATTGGTTTTTGGTGGCTACAGAAGCTTGCGGCGGCGGAACTCCCGATCTATTGTGGTCCTTGATGTTTTGAGGGTATATGGACATATATAGGCGAAAGAAGTCGGCCAGGGGAGCCACGAGGGGCCCACGAGGGTGGGGGGCGCACCCAGGAGGGTAGGCGCGCCTCCCTCCCTTGTTGCTTCCCTGACGTATACTCCAAGTCTCCTGGATTGCTTCCATTCAAAAAATAACTCTCCCGAATGTTTCATTCCATTTGGACTCCTTTTGATATTCCTTTTCTGCGGAACACTGAAATAGGCAAAAAAACAGCAATTTGGGCTGGTCCTCCGGTTAATAGGTTAGTCCCACAAATGATATAAAAGTGTTTAGTAAAGCCCATAAACATCCAAAACAGGTAATATAATAGCATGGAACAATCAAAAATTATAGATATGTTGGAGACATATCAAGCATCCCCAAGCCTAATTCCTACTCGTCCTTGAGTAGGTAAATGTTAAAAACAGTTTTTTTGATGTGGAATGCTACCTAGCATATTTCTCAATGTAATTTTCTTTATTGTGGCATGAATGTTCAGATCCAAATGATTCAAGACAAAAGTTCATATTGACATAAGAGTAATAATACTTCAAGCATACTAACAAAGTAATCATGTCTTCTCAAAATAACATGGCCAAAGAAAGCTATCCCTACAAAATCATATAGTCTGGTTATGCTCTATCTTCATCACACAAAAATTTAAATCATGCACAACCCCAGTTTTAGCCAAGCAATTGTTTCATACTTTAGTATTTTCAAACTTTTTCAATCTTCACGCAATACATGAGCGTGAGCCATGGACATAGCACTATATGTGGAATAGAATGGTGGTTGTGGAGAAGACAAAAATGAGAAGATAGTCTCACATCAACTAGGTGTATCAACGGGCTATGGAGATGCCCATTAATAGATAGATATCAATGTGAGTGAGTAGAGATTGCCATGCAACAGATGCACTAGAGCTATAAGTGTATGAAAGCTCAACAAAAGAAACTAAGTGGGTGTGCATCCAACTTGCTTGCTCACAAAGACCTAGGGCATTTTGAGGAAGCCCATCATTGGAATATACAAGCCAAGTTCTACTCCCTCCGTTCCTAAATATTTGTCTTTGTAGAGATTTCAACAAGTGACTACATACGGAGCAAAATGAGTGAATCTACACTCTAAAATATGTCTATATACATCCGTATGTGGTAGTCCATTTGAATCTCTAAAAAGAAAAATATTTAGGAACGGAGGGAGTATAATGTAAAATTCCCACTAGTATATGAAAGTGACAACATAGGAGACTCTCTATCATGAAGATCATGGTGCTACTTTGAAGCACAAGTGTGGTAAAAGGATAGTAACATTGTTCCTTCTCCCTTTTTCTCTCAAATTTTTTTTGGGCCTTTATCTTTTTAATGGCCTTTCTCTTTTTTTATTTGGCCTATCTCTCTTTTTTAAGTCCGGAGTCTCATCCCGACTTGTGGGGGAATCATAGTCTCCATCATTCTTTCCTCACTTGGGACAATGCTCTAATAATGAAGATCATCACACTTTTATTTACTTACAACTCAAGAATTACAACTCAATACTTAGAACAAAATATAACTCTATGTGGATGCCTCCGGCGGTGTACCAGGATATGCAATGAATCAAGAGTGACATGTATGAAAGAATTATAAAGGTGGCTTTGCCACAAATATGATGTCAACTACATGATCATGCAAAAGCAATATAACAATGATGGAGGCGTCATAATAAACGGAACGGTGGAAAGTTGCATGGCAATATATCTCAGAATGGCTATGGAAATGCCATAATAGGTAGGTATGGTGGTTGTTTTGAGGAAGGTATATGGTGGGTGTATGGTACCGGCGAAAGTTGCACGGCACAAGAGAGGCTAGCAATGGTGGAAGGATGAGAGTGCGTATAATCCATGGACTCAACATTAGTCATAAAGAAATCATATACTTATTGCAAAAATCTACAAGTAATCAAAACAAAGTACTACACGCATGCTCCTAGGGGAAGGGTTGGTAGGAGTTAACCATCGCGCTATCCCGACCTCCACACATAAGGATGACAATCAATAAATAAACCATGCTCTAACTTCATCACATAACGGTTCACCATACGTGCATGCTACAGGAATCACAAACTTTAACACAAGTATTCATCAAATTCACAATTACCAAACTAGAATAACTCTAATATTACCACCTTTATATCTCAAAACAATTGTCAAGCATCAAATTGATCATAGCATCCAATTCACTTTCTATGATAGTTTTTATTATACCCAACTTGGATGCCCATCATTCTAGGACCAATTTTATAACCATAGCAAATACCATGCTGTTCTAGAAGACTCCCAAAATAATATAAGTGAAGCATGAGAGATCAATAATTTCTACAAAATAAAACCACCATCGTGCTCTAAAAAGATATAAGTGAAGCACTAGAGCAAAATTGTCTAACTCAAAAGATATAAGTGAAGCACATAGAGTATTCTAATAAATTCCAAATCATGTGTGTCTCTCCCAAAAGGTGTGTACAGAAACGATGATTGTGGTAAACTAAAAAGCAAAGACTCATATCATACAAGACGCTCCAAGTAAAACACATATCATGTGGTGAATAAAAATATAGCCCCAAGTAAAGTTACCGATAGACGAAGACGAAAGAGGGGATGCCTTGCGGGGCATCCCCAAGATTAGGCTCTTGGTTGTCCTTGAATATTACCTTGGGGTGCCTTGGGAATCCCCAAGCTTAGGATCTTGCCACTCCTTATTCCATAGTCCATCAAATCTTTACCCAAAACTTGAAAACTTCACAACACAAAACTCAACAGAAAACTCGTAAGCTCCGTTAGTATAAGAAAATAAATCACCACTTAGGTACTGCTATGAACTCATTCTAAATTAATATTGGTGTAATATCTACTGTATTCCAATTTCTCTATGGTTCATACCCTTTGATACTACTCATAGATTCATCAAAATAAGCAAACAACACATAGAAAACAGAATCTATCAAAAACAGAACAGTCTTTAGTAATCTGTATCATTAGAATACTTCTATAACTCCAAAAATCCTACCAAATTAGGAAAAACTGAGCAATTTGTGTACCAATCGAGAGCAAAAAGAATCAGATCAAAAGCACGTTTCTGTGAATTATAAAAACTAATTTACTATGTGAAAAAGTTTCTGCTTTTCAGCAGGATCAACACAACTATCACCATAAGCTATCCTAAAGGTCTTACTTGGCACTTTATTGAAACAAAAGCTATAAAACATGATTACTACAGTAGAATAATCATGTGGACACAAAAACAGTAAGGGTAAATATTGGGTTGTCTCCCAACAAGTGCTTTTCTGTAATGCCTTTCTAGTTAGGCATGATGATGACAATGATGCTCACATAAAAGATAAGAATTGAAACATAACGGGAGCATCATGAAGAATATTACTAACACATTTAAGTCTAACCCACTTCCTATGCATAGGGATTTTGTGAGCAAAAAACTTATGGGAACAATAATCAACTAGCATAGGGGGGCTAAACAAGCACAACTTCAAAATTTTAAGCACATAGAGAGGAAGCTTGATATTATTGCAATTCCTACAAGCATATATTCCTCCCTCATAATAATTTTCAGTAGCATCATGAATGAATTCAACAATATAACCATCACCTAAAACATTCTTTTCATGATCTACAAGCATAGAAATTTTATTACTCTCCTCATAAGCAAAATTCTTCTTATTCGGAATAGTGGGAGTATCATAAGAGACTCGAATACTATAAATTGTTTCCACATTAAAAGAGTAATGTTCAGAAAAAAGGTAATCATAATCATGCCAAGTTTTATAAACATAATCATCACAAATAGCAACTTTGTTCTCATCATAATCAATTGAAACTTTTTCCAAGATAATGAAATCATTACTAAATAAAGTCATGACCTCTCCAGATCCACTTTCATAAATATTATAAGATTCAACACCCTCCAAAATAGTGGGATCATTACTTACTAAAGTTGACACTCTTACAAACCCAATTTCATCAATATAACCATCATAAATAGGAGGCATGCTATCATCATAATAAATTTGCTCATCGAAACTTGGGAGGCTAAAAATATCATCTTCATTAAACGTAGCATCCCCAAGCTTGGGAGAAACATTAATTTCAGCAAATATATTCTCAAACATGTCATTCTCATCAAGCATAGCATCTCCAAGCTTGGGCCTTTTCATATCATAAGCATAAGCACTCTCATCATTAATAGTATGGATAGCACCAATAGTATAGCAATTATCATCATCGCAATGAGTAATAGGAGCAACATCATTTGAGAGGGATACCTTTTTACCTTTGCTTCTCCGTCTTTTCTTTTTCTTCTTCACATCATGTGTGGGTTTAATCCTCTTTTTGGAGCTCCTTATTAATGAGATTGGTTGAATAGAAGGCTCCTCCTCGTTACCTGATTCATCATAAGAAATAATAGGAGGATATTGGGAAGTCTCTTCCCTTTCATTAGTATTCTCTTCATCTTCTATTTGCTTTCTTTTCTTTATGTAATTGGCAATATAAGGATTTTCAATGCAATTTACCGCACAATACATGTAAATTTCCTCTAGATCAATATCAAGGAATTTCTCAAGTTATATTCTAGAATATGCTTAGTTGCACATTTCATTTCTTCATAATCCAAAAGCAAACTAAGTTCATTATGATGTGCAAGGGAAATCAAGTCATCACAATTTTTGGACACAATTCGATCATGAAACAATTTGCATCGGAGATTTAAATGACCATGTTCATTGCAAAGTTCACAAGTACGGTAAAGAAATTTTAAGTTTTCAGCACTCATCTAGCCTTTCTTGTAACCATTTAGTTTCTAAATACTTATGCCTCTTGCAAAATCTACCTTCCTTATTTGGTGTGTACTTGCAAACTCTATGCACTCCATAAAAATTGACATGCTTATAAGAGACATTTTCATCACGCCTAGTGCAATCATCATTAGTACTATGGATATTCAAAGAGTTCATACTAACAACATTGCAATCATGCTCATCATTCAAAGATTTAGTGCCAAACATTTTATAGACTTCTTCTTCTAGCACTTGAGCACAATTTTCCTTTCCATCATTCTCACGGAAGATATTAAAAAGATGAAGCATATGAGGCAAACTCAATTCCATTTTTAATAGTTTTATTTTATAAACTAAACTAGTAATAAAACAAGAAACAAAAAGATTCGATTGCAAGATCTAAAGATATACCTTCAAGCACTCACCTCCCCGGCAATGACGCCAGAAAAGAGCTCGATGTCTACTACGCAACCTTCTTCTTGTAGACGTTGTTGGGCCTCCAAGTGGACAGGTTTGTAGGACAGTAGCAAATTTCCCTCAAGTGGATGACCTAAGGTTTATCAATCCATGGGAGGTGTAGGATGAAGATGGTCTCTCTCAAGCAACCCTGCAACCAAATAACAAAGAGTCTCTTGTGTCCCCAACACACCCAATACAATGGTAAATTGTATAGGTGCACTAGTTCGGCGAAGAGATGGTGATACAAGTGCAATATGGATGGTAGATATAGGTTTTTGTAATATGAAAATATAAAAACAGCAAGGTAACTAATGATAAAAGTGAGCGTAAACGGTATTGCAATGCTAGGAAACAAGGCCTAGGGTTCATACTTTCACTAGTGCAAGTTCTCTCAACAATAATAACATAATTGCATCATATAACTATCCCTCAACATGCAACAAACAGTCACTCCAAAGTCACTAATAGCAAGAACAAACGAAGAGATTATGGTAGGGTACGAAACCACCTCAAAGTTATCCTTTCTGATCGATCTATTCAAGAGTCTGTAGTAAAATAACACAAAGCTATTATTTCCATTCGATCTATCCTAGAGTTCGTACTAGAATAACACCTTAAGGCACAAATCAACCAAAAACCCTAATGTCACCTAGATACTCCAATGTCACCTCAAGTATCCGTGGGCATGATTATACGATATGCATCACACAATCTCAGATTCATCTATTCAAACCAACACAAAGTACTTCAAAGAGTGCCCCAAAGTTTCTACCGGAGAGTTAAGACGAAAACATGTGCCAACTGAAAGATCGAGGATGTCGCCTAGAGGGGGGGGGGTGAATAGGCGTTTTAAAATAGTTACGGTTTAGGCTTGAACAAATGCGGAATAAACCTAGCGGTTAATTTGTCAAGCACAAAACCTAAAACAACTAGGCTCACCTAAGTGCACCAACAACTTATGCTAAGCAATATAAGCAACTATGTGATAGCAAGATATATGACAAAGAACAATATGGCTATCACAAAGTAAAGAGCATAAGTAAAGGGCTCGGGTAAGAGATAACCGAGGCACGCGGAGACGACGATGTATCCCAAAGTTCACACCCTTGCGGATGCTAATCTCCGTTTGGAGCGGTGTGGAGGAACAATGCTCCCCAAGAAGCCACTAGGGCCACCGTAATCTCCTCACGCCCTCGCACAATGCAAGATGTCGTGATTCCACTAAGGGACCCTTGAGGGCTGTCACCGAACCCGTACAAATGGCAACCCTTGGGGGCGGTCACCGAACCCGTACACTTTGGCAACCCTTGGGGGCGGTCACCGGAACCCGTCAAATTGCTCGGGGCGATCTCCACAACCTAATTGGAGACCCCGACGCTTGCCCGGAGCTTTACACCACAATGATTGAGCTCCGAACACCACCAACCGTCTAGGGCGCCCAAGTACCCAAGAGGAACAAGCTTAAGGGCACCAAGCACCCAAGAGTAATAAGCTTCTCAACTTGTAACTTCCACGTATCACCGTGGAGAACTCAAACCGATGCACCAAATGCAATGGCAAGGGCACACGGAGTTCCCAAGTCCTTCTCTCTCAAATCCCACCGGAGCAACTAATGCTAGGGAGGAAAATGAGAGGAATAACAAGAAGGAGAACACCAAGAACTCCAAGAACTAGATCCAAGGGGTTCCCCTCACATAGAGGAGAAAGTGATTGGTGGAAATGTGGATCTAGATCTCCTCTCTCTTTTCCCTCAAAAACTAGCAAGAATCCATGGAGGGATTGAGAGTTAGCAAGCTCGAAGAAGGTCAACAATGGGGGCAAAAACGAGCTAAAGAGATGGGGAACCATTGGGGAAGAAGACCCCCTTAAATAGGTCCCCACGAATCTGCCCGTTATGTGCAGAAACCTGTAGGACCGGTACAACCGGTGCACGAACCGGTACAACCGGCCAAAGCAGAGGAAAAAACCAACCTGGGAAAAGCTCTAAGCGGTACAACAGCCTGGGGAACCGGTAGTACCGGTTAGACCGGTTAAACCGGTCAACAACCGCCCAAGAACCGCTCCAAAACAGAAACTAGTCCGGTGGTAGAGCGGTACATGGCCGGTACAACCTCCGGACCAATTCTGGAGCGGTACAACCGCTCCAAACACCGGTTGTACCGGTCAACCGGTACAACCTCTCTACGGGGCGGTACGACCTCTCTATGTAAAACAAGCAATATCAAAACAGGCACAACTTTCGCATACGAGCTCCGAATTCGATGAAACCAAGTTTGTTGGAAAGCTAGCAACAAGGGCTAACACAATCTTGATAGAAATATCAATAAGAAGCAAATGAGAAAAGGCCCATAATAAAATGGTGAGAACCCTTCCTTGGATAAGACCGGTAAAACCTCCAACACCGAAAACATCATAGAAGACGCATGCGAACTCCGTTTTCGATGAACTCAAGCTTGTCATCAAGATGACCATAAGCTCTAAGACTCACAAAGAGAACCAAACAAGAACCAAGAAACATGATGCAAGGATGCAATGGTTTGAGCTCTCTACTAACGATACGATCAAGCTACCAACTTGAGAGCCCCCCTTGATAGTACGGCAAACGATCATATAACCCGGTCTCCCTACTACCACCATGAGACCGGTAAAATAGAAAACCTATCAAGGGAAAACCTCTGCCTTGCACATGGTCCACTTGAGCTAGATGATGACGATCTTGACTCCCTCAAGATGGACCACCTTTCTTGATTGCGTTGGCTCGATGAAGACTAGATGATTGCTCCCCCATAGTCCACTATGGGTGAGCCACTCTTCGGCTCATCTTCACAAGTCCATTGACACCACAATGGATGGCAAGATTCAAGCACTTGATCTCTTCGTGATGCTCCACTTGAACTTGCACACGGCAATCTTGATGACGATCACCACTTGATGTCATCCTTTCCATGGGTTGTATGATATCTTCCTCTTGATGCAAGCCCATGGATACGTACCTAACCCCACATGGAACTCTCACATAGACCATGGGTTAGTACACAAAGTGCAATGGACAAAGCTTACCATACCATGGGATCACTTGATCCCTCTCGGTACATCTTCTACGCTTTGTGAGTTGATCAACTTGATTCACTATTGACTTAGTCTTGATCAACCTTAAATCTTTGCAACTCTCTTCATTTGGATGATGTATTGAAGGTAAACATGAATGATCACACAACCTTCTTCTTCAAGACATGCTTACAATAAGCTCAACACTCGCATGACCAATCTTTGGATAATTCCTTAATAGCACCTTGGTCAACTCATAAACTCCTTGAAACCAACACATGGACTTCAAGAAAATCCTATGGACAAATCCTTCAAATATAACTCAAGACAACCATTAGTCCATAGAGATTGTCATCAATTACCAAAACCAAACATGGGGGCACCGCATGTTCTTTCAATCTCCCCCATTTTGGTAATTGATGACAATCACTTTCAAGAGAGTTTATATAAGGAATTATGCTTCACTATGCAATGCAACAACCAATAGTGCATGCGTATGAGATGCAAATGCTAAGGAACAAAACCAAAGCAAGAGGAGGTAACTCTCTAAACTTCTCCACAAAACTCTCTGAAACTTCTCCCCCATTGGTATCGATTGCCAAAATGGGCTAAAAGCTTAGAAGGCCAATATAAAATGTGTTCCTCCATAAATTGTGTATTTCTCAACAAGAGAGTGGAATGCAATACACATATCCAACTGCCAATACTTGGAGGAAGACAAACTATATTGATGCCCAAAGATTGCAACAAAAAGATATGCCACAAAGACATAACAAAGAGAGACACAAGCAATCAGAAGATACCGATTGAAGCAAGCAATCAATGGAAATCAATTGAACCAACTAGACCAATGATCCTACATGCCACAAGAATAAAGATATTATGAAAAGCGCAGAGGAGTGTTCTAAAGAAACTAGAGAAGCTCCCCATGATTTGTGCACACAAAAGAATTTTTGTATTTGAATACAAAGTGCACAAAATAGGATCATAGCTCCCCCAAAATCAATAGAAACTCACATCCAGTGCAAGTGAGCATATAGGAAACAAAGCCTAGCGCTTGCAACGAGCACATGGTTGAGCAACATGTAAAAGAGGCAACTTAAGAATAGGCTCAACCAAAATGATGTGTGTGAGTCATGGCGAAGCACTTGAGAAGACTAAGATTAGGATGAGCATTAAGCATCAACATAGTCTTGAAAGAATGAGGCACATGGTGCAAGGCCTATCATTCCCACACACAACTGGAAAATGGGTTCACAAGGCCTATCGTTCGATCTATCCTAGAGTTCGTACTAGAATAACACCTTAAGGCACAAATCAACCAAAAACCCTAATGTCACCTAGATACTCCAATGTCACCTCAAGTATCCATGGGCATGATTATACGATATGCATCACACAATCTCAGATTCATCTATTCAAAGCAACACAAAGTACTTCAAAGAGTGCCCCAAAGTTTCTACCGGAGAGTCAAGACGAAAACGTGTGCCAAACCCTATGCATAAGTTCACTGAACCCGCAAGTTGATCACCAAAACATACATCAAGTAGATCACGTGAATATCCCATTGTCACCACAAATAAGCATGGCAAGACATATACCAAGTGTTCTCAAATCCTTAAAGACTCAATCCGACAAGACAACTTCAAGGGGAAAACTCAATTCATCACAAGAGAGTAGAGCGGGAGAAACATCATGAGATCCAACTATAATAGCAAAGCTCGCGATACATCAAGATCGTGCCAAATCAAGAACACGAGAGAGAGAGAGAGAGATCAAACACATAGCTACTTGTACATACCCTCATCCCCGAGGGTGAACTACTCCCTCCTCGTCATGGAGAGCGTCGGGATGATGAAGATGGCCACCGGTGAGGGATCCCCCCTCCGGCAGGGTGCCGGAACAGGGTCCCGATTGGTTTTTGGTGGCTACAGAGGTTTGCGGCGGTGGATATATATAGGCGAAAGAAGTCGGTCAGGGGAGCCACGAGGGGCCCACGAGGGTGGGGGCGCGCCCAGGGGGTAGGGCGCGCCTCCCTGCCTCGTGGCTTCCTTGTTGCTTCCCTGACGTATACTCCAAGCCTCCTGGATTGCTGTCGTTCCAAAAATAACTCTCCCGAAGTTTTCATTCCGTTTGGACTCCGTTCGATATCCCTTTTCTGCGAAACACTGAAATAGACAAAAAAACAACAATCTGGGTTGGGCCTCCGGTTAATAGGTTAGTCCCAAAAATGATAATAAAAGTATTTAGTAAAGCCCATAAACATACAAAACAGGTAATATAATAGCATGGAACAATCAAAAATTATAGATATGTTGGAGACGTATCATGGGATACCCAGCCCAGTCGGCGTCGGAGTAGGCGACAAGGCTGGTGTCAGGTGATGCCGTTAGGGTGTGACCCATGGCTGTGGTGCCACATATGTACCGAAGTATACGTTTCACGAGAGCCCAATGGGTGTCATGAGGAGCATGCATATGAAGGCACACCTGCCGAATGTCCGGACGCGTCAGTGTGATGTACTGAAGCGCACTGACGATGGAGAGGTAGAAGGGAGTGTCAGACGCGGGAGAACCCTTGACGGCAGACACCTTAGCCTTCGTGTTGGCAGGCGTGGGAGTAGGCTTGAAGTTAAGCATGCCCGCTTGCTCCAGAAGCTCGTAGGGATACTTCTGCTGGTGCAGGAAGAAGCCAGTAGCCCGGTGCACGAACTCGATGCCGAGGAAGTAGTGGAGAGCCCCCAAGTCCTTGAGAGCGAACTCGGTGCCGAGGCGAGCTGTAATCTATTGAAGTAGCATTGCGAGGATGCAATCATGATGATGTCGACATACAGTAGGAGGTACGCGGTGGCGGGGCCCTGGTGATAGACAAACAGGGAGGCATCGCACCGTGTGGACTGGAACCCCTGCTGCTGAAGGAAGGCCGCGATCCGCTGGTACCAGGCCCGAGGTGCCTGCTTCAACCCGTAGAGAGAAACGAGAGAGCAAACACACGTGGTCCGGATAGTCGGTGTCGACAAAACCAATAGGCTGCTGACAAAACACCTGCTCGTCGAGATGGCCATGCAAGAAAGCATTAGACACATCGAGCTGGTGGACTGGCTAGGCGCGAGAAACAGTAAGCCGGAGAACGAGCGAATTGTGCGCGGTTTGACAACCGGGGCGAAGGTGTCGGTGAAGTCCACGCCGGCACGCTGGCGAAAGCCGCGCACCACCCAACGCGCCTTGTAGCACTCGAGAGAACCGTTGGGGCGAGTGTTGTGGCACAAGACCCACTTGCCAGTGATGACATTGGCATGGGGAGGCCGCGGAACAAGCTGCCACGTACGGTTGCGCTGTAGGGTGTCAAACTCCTCACACATTGCAGCTAGCCAGTTTGGATCCCGAAGGGCTGTGCGAGCGGAGGTGGGAAGCGGAGATGGCGCCGAGGTAGATGCAGCACACGCGTACTCGTCTGACGGGTAGCGCGTGTTGGGACAAAGCGTCCCAATCCGAGACCGAGTGACCACACCGGTGAGGGGTGCGGCCGCAGCGACGGGGGCCGCATCAAGGGCCGCGGCGGGGCGGCCAAGGAGGCTGTGGCGACGGGGGGCACCGCAGGGACCGCGACGACGGGGGCCGTGGCAGGGGCCGCAGCAGGGGCCGCAGGCGTGGGGAGCGCAGGCAGGGCCGAGTCCGGTGTGCGGCTGGGCGGTCCGCCAGAGGTGGAGGCAGGGGCGAACCGCGCCGCGGGAGACGCCGAAGGTGATGGTACCTGCTGAAACGGGAACACCAGCTCATCAAAGTACACATGCCGCGAAGTGAAAATGCGGTGGGACACTGGATCATAGCACCGGTAACCTTTGGTGTTGGGAGGATAACCAAGGAAAATGCAAGGAAGCGACCGAGGAGCGAGTTTGTGAGGAGCAGTGGACGTGGTGCTAGGATAACAGAGACACCCGAAGATGCGAAGACCATCATAAGATGGAGCTGCACCGAAGAGGAGCTGGTGAGGAGTGTAGTTCCAGCGGGAATGACAGGGACGAATGTTAATAAGGAGGTTGGCGGTCGGGAGCGCAGCCAGCCAGAACCGAGGAGGCACGTAGGAGTGGAAGAGCAACGTGCGGACACAGTCATTAAGAGTGCGAAGGACGCGCTCAGCGTGACCATTCTGCTGGGACGTGTAGGGGCAGGTGAGGTGAAATATGGTGTTGTGGGACGCAAATAAATTGTGGATGATGACGTTGTCAAACTCCTTGCCGTTGTCAAACTCCTTGCCGTTGTCAATTTGCAAGGCGAGAATAGGACGACCGAACTGTGTGGTGACATATGAATAAAAGGCTGTGAGTGTGGCAAGAGCATCGAACTTGCGACGGAGAGGGAATGTCCACACATAATGAGAAAAATCATCCAATATCACCAAATAGTATAAATAGCCCGTGTTGCTAGCAACTGGGGACGTCCAAACATCACTATGCAATAACTGAAAGGGAAAGGTGGAAATGTTTGTAGACTCGCTAAAGGGAAGACAAACGTGCTTGCCGAGACGGCAAGCCTCACAAGTGTGATCGTCGACCTTATTACATGAGAAAGAAAAACTCTGAAGAATCTGACGCATAACGGTGGAGTTGGGATGACCGAGACGGGCATGCCAAAGATCGACACTGGCGGCAAAGGCGACGGGACGACGGCTGGTGGTGGCGCCGGAGGGATGCACTGGGTAAAGCTCGTCCGGGCTGTCACATCGGTGGAGTACCATCCGTGTACGGGCATCCTTCACAGAAAAACCGATATCGTCAAATTCAACAGTGATAGGATTCTCACGAGCAAGGCGACGAACATAAACAAGATTAGTGACTAAGTCAGGAGACACAAGAACATTAGACATATTGACAGGAGTAGAAGTAGAGGGAAAATACATATGACCGACATGTGTAGTGGGTATGGAGGAACCGTTACCAACGGTGATACGGGTGGGAGTATGAACGGGAGTGGCAGACGTGAGGTTACCGGGATGAGCAGTCATGTGAGCGGTGGCGCCCGAGTCCATGTACCAGTCACCACCGCCACCATAGGAGCTCGGTGACGGGGCGGAGTGCATAGCAGCGAGTAGGGCCGGGTCCCACGGCGACGGCACCTGAGAAGGGTAAAACCCCCCGTAGGCCGGCGCAGGAGCTGCACCGAAGGCCGATGCGGCGGCGGCCCCATAGGCCGGCGCGGACCTGTAGGCGCGCACAGGCGGGGGGGGGGGCACCGTAGCCGCTGTAGGGAGCAGCGTTCTGCGCGGCGAAGAGAGCCTGGTGGCCCGCCGGGCGAGGCCCAAGGATGCCCGGAGCAGGAGCCCGAGGGACTGACATCGAGTACGCGTGGACGACGCCGGTCCACGGGTTGGTGTCGTACTTCCATGGAGGAGTCACCTGATGCTGCTGCTGACGAGCCCTCCCCCTCGGTGCCTTTTGCTGCTTGCGGCCGCCCCCGCGGCGGTTGCTGTCGGTGTCAAAAACGGCGGATCTCGGGTAGGGGGTCCTGATCTGTGCGTCTAAGGCTAATGGTAACAGAAGGCAGGGGACACGATGTTTTACCCAGGTTCAGGCCCTCTCGATGGAGGTAAAACCCTACTTCCTACTTGATTGATCTTGATGATATGAGTATTACAAGAGTTGATCTACCACGAGATCGTAGAGGCCAAACCCTAGAAGCTAGCCTATAATGATTATGGTTATTCTTGTCCTACGGACTAAACCCTGCGGTTTATATAGACACCTGAGGAGGCTAGGGTTATACAGAATCGGTTACAAAGAAGGAGATCTAATATCCGAATCACCAGGCTTGTCTTCCACGCAAAGGAGAGTCCCATCCGGACACGGGACGAAGTCTTGAGTCTTGTATCTTCACGGTCCAACAGTCCGGCCAAAGTATATAGTCTGGCTGTCCAGATACCCCCTAATCCAGGACTCCCTCAATAGCCCCTGAACCAGGCTTCAATGACGATGAGTCTGGTGCGCGGATTGTTTTCGGCATTGCAAGGTGGGTTCCATCTCTGAATACTCCAAAGCAGATTAAGGATTGTGTCCGGCTCTGTGAGATAATTTCCGCATACCACCGTAGAGAGCATAACACTTTACAAATCTGATCTGCCGGCAATTTTTTTCACGGTGTGCCCTTACGCCGTGGCCTGGCTCAATACGAACCGGTTTTTCTCGGCCTGCCTCGACACGCGTTGTGAGGTAGTTTTATCGGCACGCCTTGCCAAAGCAGAGATCGTGTTCCCCTTATCGCGGGATCCTCCATCAATACGGGCGCGTACAACCCCACGACGCCTGTTGGTATGACTCCGTGTTTTTAGGTAAGTCCCAAGCGGTTATGCTGAGGACGCTTGATATTCACCCCCTTTATAGAGGGGCCGAGGCCTATCCCTCTTTCCTACCACGCTTGCGCCTTTCCGCATCTTGAGTTCCAACACCCGAAGCCCAAGCTTAGATACTTCGGATCTTCAATCATGTCCGGTTCCAACCTTCAAGGCCGGTGGATGGCCTCCTCTATCACAGAGGAGGACATTGCGAAGCTTAGGGAGGTCAGATATCTGACCACCGACATCAAGCACAGGCTTCCTGTTCTAGGGCAGGTCATCCCTACTCCCGAGCCCAACGAGAGTGTCGTATTTGTTTCTCACTTTCTCTGCGGCTTAGGCTTCACCCTTGATCCCTTTGTGAGAGGGATCATGTTCTATTACAGGCTAGATTTTCATGATCTAGCTCCGGACTCCATCCTTCACATCTCGTCGTTCATCGTCGTGTGCAAAGCCTTCCTCCACATCACCCTGCACTTCGGCTTATGGCTCAAGACCTTCAATGTGAAGCCAAAGATGATTGAGGGGCGACACGCGGAGTGCGGAGGCGCTGCAATAAGCAGGAACACCGACGCCCCATGGCCGGAGGGCTTCTTCCTGGAGGTGTCCGATCTATGGCAGCGGAGGTGGTTTTACGTCATGGCTCCCAGAGGCACAAAGTGGGTGGCTGCCCCCGACTTCCGTTCGGGCCCTCCGCCTCAACTAGCGTCATGGGCCAATGTGGGACTAGATTGGGGGCCTGCTAATGATGTACCAATATTGCAGAGCCGCATTCGGGAGCTTCTTGAGAGGGACATTAGTATTGTCAGCGTAATTCAGGTAATGCTAGTCCGACGGATCTTGCCGTGCAAACGTCGGCCTCTCCGGATGTGGGAGTTCAACCCAGAAGGTCCGCGGACTATTCTGCACTTCTTCGGCTTGACGCTCGAAGGGATGTGTAAGTTATTCTTCAGACCACAAGTAAAGTGTCCGGACACCACCGAGAATGCGGGCCTGAGCTGCAACCGCCGAGATACCCAAGTAAGTAACCCAGAAACCGAACACTTCGTTTATATTTATCATAACCATATGCGGCCAGGATTGGCTCAGCAAGGCGGAGAGGACCAGGTGTCCGGCACTGCTTCCCGAAGGCTCGCCTTGTCCTGCCATAGCCAGGATGCTTAGTCGTGTGCTAAGTCAAGTGCCCTTGGGGGAAGACGAAGGGAAGAAAAGAGAAGCAGAGCTTCACACATTGCACATCCAAACCGGGGGAATTACTGCCTCCACGAAGGAGGATAGTTGGGGAGGGGAATCTACGGTCTCCTCCCCCCGCGGGAAGAAGAGAGCCGCCTCCGAAGACTTGGAGAAGGAGGTGCCTAGCAAGGGAAGAAAACTTCACCAGGGGGCCCTGCCCCGGAGGGCGTCCTCACCGTGCCATGCCCGCAAATGGGCCAGCCCTCAGTGGAGCTGTAAGTTAATCGTAAATACAAAGCTACCGCTTCCTCCTCCGAGAACAATAACCAGGATCCATTCTGTGTAGTCCGGCTAGCAGCTCTTCTCAACAGAGTTCGTCTTCGGGGGATCTTCTTCCGGAGATGATGGAGAGTGAAACCCCACCTGCCTCTCCGCCTCCTGGGGCGGGCGACCCCGAGGTGTCATCACGGAGGAGTCCAGATTTGTCAAGGCCAGAAGCTAATACTACTGCCACCCCGAGCCCGGAGCGTTCGGCTCCCATGGGGGGCGATGAGAAGGGTCCGACACGGTTCAGCGACCGGCCGGACACGCTGATAGGCCTTCTGGAGCAAGCTTCTCTCTCGGAGGATCACCGCTCATTAATGAGCATGGTGCTTGAGAAGATTTCATCCGCCACAAGCGGGTTGAATGAAGCTTTTATGAGCCTGCTCAAAGGCTTTGAGGTCCGTAATGAAATACGTAATTTTTTGGTTGTGGCGCACGCGCTAGGTGTGCTCTGTATAGATAGTAGCCCCTGAGACTGTGGTTGCCAGCCCTAGGCGGCAAACAGAGGATCACATTGTAAAGTAATGATCGCACTGTATTCATGTGCAAGTGGCTAAGGGTCCGGTGGCTGACCGGTCCGTTGAAGTCACCGAACTGAGGCGATAGATTGAAGTTGTGGATGCTGACATCACACTTGTGAACGAGCGGCTTAACGAGTCACAAAGTATGGGCTCTGCTTTCCTTATTTTGATAGGAAATATTTAAGAGGAGCATAATGTTAATGTGACATGCTTCGCCTGCAGGCGGAGCTGCTGCTGTGGAGGCCCTGAGGGCGGAGCTTGCCCTAGCCAAGGAGCAAGCCCGGGCCAGCAATGCGGCTGCCCTAAAGGCGACCGAAGAGTTGAGAGACGAACAGGCTTCTCATTGCTGAAGCAAAGATAAAATAGCCGAGATGGCTATGGAGCTGAAAAACACCACCGACCGGTATGAGCTCCTTGAGAAAGAGAATCAGGCGAAGTCGGCTGGCCTGAAGAAGGCCCTTGATGCGGCCAAGGAGACGCGTTCCGAAATTAGGGATGCACGGGAGGAGCTTCGACAGGCCGGAGAAATCGCGGCTGGAAGCCCCTATTTGTTGCGGATGAAGTTCTTAGATCCAAAGTACGCTCCTCTGGATCGGCGCTGGAGCCCTGCAGACGTGTATGCGGATCTGGCAAAGAGTACGGCTGATGCGGCCAAGTTTTTCGAGGATCTAAAAGATAATGAAGTGGAAAGGCTGTTCTGGTCGCAATTCAGTGCTCCAACACGCCCGTTGCCATTGAGTGAAAGGATGGCCGCTGTGGCCGAGCTCCATAGGTTGTCCGGTCTTGTGATGAGGTCTGTAATAGACCATCTATGGCCGAAGGGGCCAAAGCCGGATAGTTATTTTGGTTTAGTGCAACAATTCCTTGATGCCGTCATGAATCGATGCCATGAAGAGGTCGGCGTGCATAGAGGGTGCACGGATGGCTCTTGCCCATGTTAAAACATATTGGACAGATATGGAGGCCCCCATCATTGCAACCCAGAATCCGGCGGGAAGCCAGGATCTAGCCGAGCACTACTTGGAGCAGGTAATAGAAGGTGCTCGTTTAATAGAGGCTCAGTGCTCGAAGAATGTCATGTTCGAGTGACAAATCGTTTTGTTGTAAAAACAATTGTATTTTAATTATAGAGGCTATGTTTATACTTTCGCCCGAAAGTGTTATTGTGCCTCCTGTGCGGCCGTTTGATGTATATATATAACCTGAAAGTTAGCAGTCGTTGGCTTCAACCCCCACACATACAATGCGGGGGTGTTCGCAAAAAGATGCGTAATCACACTTGCTCCAACGTCTTGGTCCGTTAAGGAGGTGATCGCATGTCGAACTAGGCAACCGGACTATATAGCTTTAACACTTTCACTTAGCCATAGGAGTTTGATGGTGGGCTACTATGTAGCCCCTGGTACCTTCGCATGCATCCGGATACGGGCGCGTGTGTACATGACCGGGGAACGGCCCTTCGTTAATGCGGAGGAACCCTAAAGATTCTGATGAGTCCTCGAGTGGTTGACCAGTCTCTCTCTATATCATGACAGTCAGTTTTCGGCTTTCTCTACTAAGGTGCTCATCCGGAATAACCAGGGCACAATCGCAGTAGTTCTCCTTTGGCCGCCTTAGCCGATAAAAACGGAACGTAAGGCAGCAAACCCAACATTTGACCAAAGACATGATTCGGAGCTGATGCATATAAGGCCGAACTCGCGACGCCGAACACTCCCGAGGGTATTCGGACTTTATAACATATACTGGGCTGAGTAACGCCCTTTATTATGAACCCTGTATTTCCAGGTACGTGCATTATTTTGTCGTGGCGAAATGCCAATAACGCCAGTATCCCCTGTGAGTGTATTGAGTACCCATGGGATGTTAAGCAACAAGAGACGATAAAGAAGGTTTACACAGGGGATTAATCTAAAGAGAAACCTTGAGCGGGGCCCTGCTGCACGTCTGCGCCTTTGTCTCCGTTGTGACGTCTCCTGGGAGGGTATCGCACGAGTGGTGTCTGTAAAAAGGAAAACTCATGTAAAAGAGTATGACGTAAGCGTGCGAAGAGTTGGTTATTATCAATGGATAGTAGAAGTGTAAAACATTGGCCTGTTAATAAGGTCAAGCCAAAAGGTGGGCTTTATTGAATATCTGTAGCCCCTGGTGTCCTATATGGGATTACATGTATAGCACCCAGCTCAGGTTTATCTGGGCTGTTACCGACGGTGGTGTGCCGGACTCGTCTAACCGTGTCCGTGGTCTTAACGACCGATCATGCGTTCTGGTATTAGAGGCCGCTTAGTGTCCGGCTACTAGAGCCGCCGCATACTCTTCCGCACGTAAGGAACGCTCTGTATTTCCGTTAATGGTGATGACGCCACGTGGACCGGGCATCTTGAGTTTAATGTAGGCATAGTGCGGTACCGCGTTGAAGCGAGTGAAGGCCGTTGTTCCGAGCAATGCATGATAACCACCTCAGAGGGGAGCGATAGTGAAGAGTAATTCTTCGCTTCTGAAGTTGTCTGGAGAACTGAATGTCACCTCTAATACGAGGCAGCCCCTGCAGCGGGCCCCAATGCCTGGTATCACCCCTTCAAAGGCGGTGTTACTTTGGCTGATTCTCGACGGGTCTATCCCCATCCTGTCCTGGTATATTAGATTGAGACTACTACCGCCGTCCATGAAGACACGAGTGAGATGGTATCCGTCGATTATTGGGTCGAGCACCAAGGCAGCCGATCCTCCGTGCCTCATACTAGTCGGGTAGTCCCTGTGATCAAAGGTGATCGGGCAGGCCGACCTGGGGTTGAGTTCGAGGGCGATGGGCTCTACAGCATATGCGTCTCTGAGCGCGCATTTGCACCTTCTCTTTGGTATGTGAGTCACGTATATCATGTTTACTGTTTTTACCTCTGGTGGGAATTTTTTCTGTCCCCCAGTGTTCGGCTAGCGAGGCTCATCCTTGTCTTCGCTTGGTGTTTCCCTTCCCTTGTGTTCGGCATTTAACTTGTCGGCCTGCTTAAAGACCCAACATTCTCTATGAGTGTGGTTCGCAGGTTTTTCGGGGGTGCCATGAATTTGGCACAGTTTGTCCAGGACTTTGTTCAGGCCGGATGGTCCCTCTTTGCTGCCTTTAAATGGCTTCCTTTGTTGACTGGGTCGAGATCCCTTGAATCCGGTGTTGACCGCTGTGTTGTCCGGACTTTCTTCGTTGTTTCGACGCTTGTTTTTATTGTGCCATGTCTTCCCGTTGCCATCCCTGATTTCGGATGTGCCTGGGTCGCTGGTGCCTCTACAGGCCAACCAACTGTCTTCACCCGTGCAAAAGCGGGTCATAAGGCTTGTTAAGGCTGCCATTGTCCTCGGCTTTTCTTGGCCGAGGTGTCTAGCGAGCCACTCATCCCGGATACTGTGCTTGAAGGCCGCTAGGGCTTCGGCATCTGGACAATCGACAATTTGATTCTTCTTGGTGAGGAATCTATTCCAAAGCTTGCGGGCGGACTCTCTGGGCTGTTGAATTATGTGACTTAAATCGTCAGCGTCCGAAGGTCGGACATAGGTTCCTTGAAAATTGGCCCTGAAACCGTCCTCAAGTTCCTCCCAACTTCCGATGGAATTTTCGGGGAGGCTTTGGAACCAGTGCCGAGCTGGTCCCTTTAACTTGAGGGGAAGGTATTTGATGGCGTGGAGGTCGTCCCCACAAGCCATGTGGATATGTAGGATAAAATCCTCAATCGAGACCCCGGGGTCTGTCATTCCGTCATATGCCTCTATGTTCACGGGTTTAAAATCCTGTGGAAATTCATGGTCCAGTACCTCTTCGGTGAAGCATAGAGGGTGAGCAGCCCCTTTGTATCTGGACATGTTGTGGCATGTTGTCGACTGTTGTTGTGTCCAGGGCTGATTCTGAACTGGTATTTGATCAGATCGTTTTGGTGACCATAATCTTGCGCCGGAGCGTGTCCTCTAGATCCATAGATGGACCTCGTCGCGCTGACCTTTTTGTCCAGGAGCTCACGTAAATCGTGTGCGGCGTCAGTAGCTACTCTGTTGCGGTCATGAAGTGGTTGGTCCGGCCTACCGGCCGTATTGTTCTTTGGCGGAATGGCCTCATCGTCGAATTCTGGCAGCAGCTTGCGCTTTGGGTTTCTCTTTGTGTGGCGATCGTCGCCGTATTTTTCTTCAGTGTCTAGCACTTTATTCCATCTGCGGTTGAGCGTTTCTTGCGCGGCCTTAAGCTTTTGCTTCTGCTTCTTTAGACTTCTCGCAGTGGCCATAAGCCTTCTATGAAGGTTATCTTGTTCCAAACATTTTTCCGGGATGATGAATGCATCATCGTCCGGACTGCGCTCCTCTCCCGAGGTAGGTTGATGAGTTCGGCCCTCGGGATCGCTTTGATCGGGCGTCTGCTCCGGGCTGTGTTCGGCGTGACTTGGCTCATCCTGCTCCATCGCTGGGTCCATATGGTCGTTGTTGCCTTTGGAGTTGACTGGGGTGTCAATCTTTCTAGCGCTGTTATCGCTGTTTTTACTGTGGCTGGACTTAGAGCGGCGTCTGCGCCGTCGTTTTGGCTTTTGTTCGGGGGTTTTATTCCTCCGTTGTGTCTTTTTTGTCGCCATCGTCCTCCTTAGGCGTGTCCACCATGTATATATCATATGATGAGGTGGCAGTCCAGCACCCCGTGGGTGGTGGTTCCAATTCGTCCCCTGCGCCGACGTCCATACCGTCGGTGTCATCGGAGTCGAAGTCAAGCATGTCTGTTACGTCATCGACAGTGGCTATGAAGTGGGTGGTGGGTGGGAAACGAATTTCTTCGTCGCCTTCTTCCCCCTCGAGCCGGGCATAGTTCGGCCAAGAGTCTCCTGACAAAGAGAGAGACCTTAATGAATTCAGCATGTCGCCGAAGGGCGAGTGCTGGAAGATATCCGCAGCGGTGAACTCCATTACCGGAGCCCAACCAGATTCGGCGGGCTCGGGGGCGCGCGGTCTGGAACCTACAGCTGGACACATGTATGGAGGTCCAGTGACACAGACTTCCTTGGGGGTGGAGTCTGTGTTCGGCTCTACCGCCGATGAGTGTGCGGCCTCCGGGGCGGGGTCTATCCACCTGTCCGTGGACGACACGATCTGCCCCGGATTTAGGTCCGGAGCTCCTGTAGGTGCGATATCCCGAGTATTGTCCGACAGCAGGTCTAAGCCGTGCTTGTCGTGACTGTTCGGCGCTCCTGGCGTAGGCCCGAATCCGTCGAAGATCAAGTCTCCACGGGTATCGGCCATGTAGTTCAAGTTTCCGAACCTGACCTGATGGTCAGGGGTGTAGTTGTCGATCTGCTCCAGATGGCCAAGTGAATTGGCCCGCAGTACGAAGCCGCCGAACATGAAGATCTGTCCGGGAAGAAAAGTCTCACCCTGGACCGCGTTGTTGTTGATGATTGAAGGAGCCATCGAGCCTTGCAGCGACGACACAGAGGAACTCTCAATGAAAGCACCAATGTCGGTGTCAAAACCGGATCTCGGGTAGGGGGTCCCGATCTATGCGTCTAAGGCTAATGGTAACAGGAGGCAGGGGACACGATGTTTTACCCAGGTTCGGGCCCTCTCGATGGAGGTAAAACCCTACTTCCTGCTTGATTGATCTTGATGATATGAGTATTACAAGAGTTGATCTACCACGAGATCGTAGAGGCTAAACCCTAGAAGCTAGCCTATAATGATTATGATTATTCTTGTCCTATGAACTAAACCCTCCGGTTTATATAGACACCGGAGGAGGCTAGGGTTATACAGAGTCGGTTACAAAGAAGGAGATCTAATATCTGAATCGCCAAGCTTGTCTTCCATGCAAAGGAGAGTCCCATCCGGACACGGGACGAAGTCTTGAGTCTTGTATCTTCACGGTCCAACAGTCCGGCCAAAGTATATAGTCCGGCTGTCCGGATACCCCCTAATCCAGGACTCCCTCAGTTGCCGCGGCATCCTCCACGTGGTTGCTGGGGGCAGCGGGAGGGGTGGGGGCATGGGCGGGAGGGGGAAGTACCCCGGAGGCGCAAGGGGCGGCGGCTGCTGGCGCGGCACGGGTGAGGCGGCCGGTGGAGGGGGGCCACGCGAGTTGCAGACGGCAAGGGCGTGATGATGCACACGCTTCTTGACCCCCTTCATCCGGCGCTCCTCCAATCGCAAGTACGCCACGAACTTGGCGAAGGAGGGCTCCGGCATCAAGGTGAGTGTCGGTGTCAAAACCGGCGGATCTCGGGTAGGGGGTCCCAAGCAGTGCGTCTTAGGATCAATGGTAACAGGAGGCAAGGGACACAATGTTTACCCAGGTTCGGGCCCTCTCGATGGAGGTAAAACCCTACTCTTGCTTGATTGATATTGATGATATGGGTAGTACAAGAGTTGATCTACCACGAGATCAGAGAGGCTAAACCCTAGAAGCTAGCCTGTGGCATGACTGTTGTATATGTCTATCGACTAGCCTGGCCCCGGTTTATACAATGCACCAGAGGCCTAGGATAACAAGAGTCCTAGACGAATACGCCGGTGGGGGAGGAGTCCTTGTCTTGATCGCCAAGTCTTGCGGAATCTTCCTTGTATGCGGCAACTGTCCGGACTGGCCCATGAGTATACGGCCATGGGGATCCTCGGCCCAATCCACCTGATCGAGAGACGACGTGGTGAGTACCCCCTAGTCCAGGACACCGTCAGTAGCCCCCTGAACCGGTCTTCAAGTTAGGGACGCTCCTCGATTCTTCCGAACTGTTCTTCATCTTCGGTCGTCGGTCTTGAAAACTGGTTCAACAAATCTGCTCATCTCCGATCTTGAGGATCGCCGAAGTAAATCCAAAGAGTTTACAAAAAAAAGTTGGGTATCCGAGGAGCCCCTTTAAGTTCTCGGCCTTTATCAATGCCTTATTATTATTTTTTACGCCACACCCCGGGTTTCAAGTTGTTCCCGGGCGGCAGTGTTCTCTTGCGTCCGAGCTCCAACGCCGAACTGCATTCGAGGTGTCTCTTGCAGCCAAGCACCAATGTCGGACTGCTTCCGAGCTCCAACGCTGGAATGTATCCAAGCTCCAACGCCGGACTGTGTCCAAGCTCCAACGCCGGACTATATCCGAGCTCCAACGCCGGATTATATCCGAGGTGTCATAGATCACCTTGGTTCAAAAAGTTGAAAGCGTTTAGCTAAGCTTAATGCCGGAAATGCCCTCTATGGAGCCAGCCACTGGCGCCCGAGCTTTATGCCGGACTGCTTCCGAGGTGGTGCACCACCTTGGCCATGGCTGATTTTTATGAATTTAATTCCAAATTGTGCAATGTAATCTCTGACGAGATGTATAGCCAGTATCCCTCAAGGTGCGTGTTGGCCTAATATCCGGGATGCACCTGAAGGAAAAAAATCAAACCGCTGACCCTAGTAGCCCTGAGACTCAGGTCGATTCGTAAAATCAGCCTGAGGATCAATTCCTAGCTCGGCAGCATACCTAGGAATAAAAACGCGGTGTGCAAAGTCCTCGAGACTCAGGTTGGGTGCGGCCGACCAACCTGAGGATAATAATCTCCTCGAAATCTATATTGCACTTTAAATTTTCTGCATTGGACTGTCAATGCAGTAGCCCCCGTGCCACTCGTCGGGTGGTAACACTAGATCAGGGGATCGATGTACCCCTTTAATATTTGTAAAAGATAAGCACGAAGCCCAGTAGCCCCCGAGCCTTAATGTGGGCACGGGTGGCCGAATTAAGGATCGATATCCAGAGTAAAATCACAAAGTATGTGTAATGATTCTATGTATCCAGGTACTTTACATCATTAATGCTCGGATCCGCATTGTACAAAACTTTGTTGACCAACCATCGGCTTCCACCTCCTCGGCCAGGAGCGGAGGAGTGTTTGTCCTACTTTATAAAGCCTTTATGAGGGCAAAGATTTACGACACACAAGGCAATCTGGCCATACGGTTTTATAAACAAAGGTACGCGGAGAGATATGTTATATTACTTTTTAACGTAAGAAACATCTTCCAAAGAAAATAGTCCCACTATCGGTTACTTTCTTTGGGTTGTCATGCTAAGCATGATCATGAAAACCTCAGCTCCGATCAATGTGGGAGGAAAATATTGAGGATTTAGTTCGGGGAAAGTTCCCGAACTCTATGGTATTAATGAACCAATTTTTTTACTTCCGTTATTGCTGACCAATGTGATCCTTTAAGATTGCTAGCTTTCGGCTTCACCCAGTCAGAGGTACTAACTCGGATGACCCGGTAGTAACAATCACAGAGGTGCTCCCTTTACCGCCTAGCCGAACAATCGGGAACGTAGGGGTAAGCACAGGAGCCAGGCAATTGATGCATATTTATGGCTTTATAATGATAATTACGGAAGGCAACGCTTGTATAATGAATACACATGCTGATGATATATACTTATTTTGACTCCATTGCGACTGTTTATCAGTTGAAAGTGCCCCATCGTCGGCTTCTACCCCTTTGTAGATACTAGGCAGGGTGTTTCTGCAAGAACCAGACAACCCTTAGCCGACGTCTCGGTGCCCGGAGGCGGTTGTGTTAGCGGAAACAAGGCAATCAGATATCTTGGCTTTATAACTTTCACTTAATCATAGGAGCTTTAAACTGGGGAAGCTAGCTACGAGCCCCCGGTTAGTGTTCGACGACAGCTGCAGTCAAGCCGTAAACACTTCGGCCAATGTTATGAACGGCCCATCATTTAACACGGTCATCCGATGCCGACCAGTTTGCGCTTATTGTGACAGTCAGTTTTCGGCTTTCTCCACTGAGGTGCTTAACCATGGGAGCTGGAAGCACAATCGCAGTGGTTCTCCCGTTGCACACCTAGCCGAACAAAGCGGAACATAGGAGTCAAGCACAGGAGCCGGGCAACCAACTATTGACCAAAGACACAATTCGAAACCGATGCATATATAGCAACATCCGAGAATGTTTTTGCCGAATCTCTAAAGGTGTCCGGCGCTGCACTGTGAGACTTATGCGAAAAACACACAAATAGTTTAAAAGTGCCAAAAGCTTGGAAAACCAAAAAACACCAGTAAAAACATGACGTCCGAACAAGATCAAGTGTTCGGTGCCAATCCGAGAATTGGAAAAAAATTGTGCTTCTGTCGTGCTTTAACATGATACATCCGATCTCAAGACTTCGAGTCAAAAGGAGTGGTAGAGAAAGGCTTTTGCAACGAGCAAGAAGAAAACACATTTACTATAAAACAGCTCATATAAATTTAAGAGCCCCAAGTGACTTGGGTAAAAGAATTTTATGTATAATGATTGTATGTACCAAAGTACTTATATCATATATGCGTTCACCGAACTTTATACGCGTCTTAACGACCGTCGGCTGCTCCCTCTTCGGTGAAGGACCGAAAAGTGTTATGTACTCCACTTGTCAAGAATATCGACGGTGTTTCCGATAACCAGGCAATCAGGCCATAAGGCTGTAATAGACAAAGCGCGCTCAGGGAACTTATGCTATATTACTGACAAAGTGTAAGAAGCATCTTCGAAGAAAATAGTACCCCCACCGATACCTTTCTTTGGTTGCTCATTATTACTATGAGACTTGTGCAATAGATTTTTTGTACTCATGAGTTCTGTTGTGTGCCGACCATTATTGAAAACAGTAAGAGTGCTAGCTTTCAGCTTCACCCAGTCTGAGGTCCGGCTCGGATGACCCGATCGTGACAATCGCAGAGGTGCTCCCTTTACTCCCTAGCTGAACAATCGGGAACGTAGGGGTAAACACAGGAGCAAGGCAACCCAGCTTGCAAATCGCTTAGGTCAATATGGTGCATATTGTGGCGTAATACACGAACAAGGAACGAAGCCGTACAAGTATAATCACATGCAAGAGGAAAAGCTCCATCAAGGGAGCCCCCAAACAAACGGGGTATTTGAATATGTGTGTCAAACAAAGTTATGACAAGGAATTTTTCACAAACAACTTTTTTCAAAAAAGTATAATGCTTGGTCGAACCGAACGCAGGTTAAAAATTTAAAGCTTTGAGCATGAAAGCGACTTAGCTGGTTAATGCGTTCGGCATTGATGATGTCATCTGAGCTTGATGCGGTACAAGGTTCCATCCCCCAAGCCGGTCCCGAGGTGGCGGAGCGAAGAGCTCGGCACTCCGAAGCGGTGACATAGCACGGACAATGTAGGCCGGCATAGTGACGCCAAAGAGACCACGTGATGCAGTCAAAGTCCATTACCTGCACATGTAAAATAGTGCAGGCCAACAATAATAATATAAATATATAAAAATCCTTGCATAATTAATTTACGCAAAATAAAATGGATGTGGCCTGGCGCTGAAGCCAATGTCGATGCAGGGCGTCGGCGTGACACAGCGAAGGCGTAACAAAGCCTGAATTTGCAGGGTGATCCAGGTTCCGGATGCGGCATTCGCCGAACTATGTACGGAAACAGACCGAACCACCACCCGACCGTCTTTAATGTGGCCGCCATTAGATAGACCTGTGTAAAGATGATGGAACAAACCAGAGTAATAATTCCTTAAGAAAAATAAACCCAACAAGCAAAAATTGTGAGGATTAATAGCACCTGGTTTATTTGTTGTAGCAGTCCGAAGAAAAGCGACTCCCAAAATTGGGAATAGATCCGCACACCCATTGCCTGATGGGCGATAAAGCAACGGCATAGCGATGCTGGCAAAGGTTGGCTTGCCGAAGCAAAGCCCTCGGTCCAGCTAACGTGGCGAAGCTGGTCGGCTGGTGACGCCGAAGTCGCCGGAGTATGTTGATGAAGAAATAGCCAAGTCCCCGGTCTAGCCGAGGTGACGGAGCAGGTCGGTAAGGAGTCATTGCAGCTGCCATGTCAGCCGAGGTGTTGAAGTAGTTCAGCGTGATAGACATCGGCTCGAAGAAGCAACAGTGCGGCCATGCCGGTGCAGGTCGTAACTTGTGACACGGCCAATGCTGGTTTGATGAAGTGACCATGCGACGATGCCGGTGTGCCCGCTCCGTGTAATCCGTGGGGCGGCGATGTTGGTGGTGATTTATCCTTGGCGATTTCGAACTCTTATTCGGCTCGCCGAGGTGAGGACCAGAAGAAGTTGAGCTCGGCTCAAAAAGCGACGACATGTCTAGCGCAGGTCAGCAGCCGTGGAGCTATATGGCCGGACTGGTTTGACACCAGCGTGATGGCGAAGATCATGTTGAAAAGACTTCAAAGTTAGTGGGATGTGTTAGGAAACAAAGCACAATACCCCATACAAAACTTCCTTCGAAAAGGATGTCCGAAATCCTGTTCATAAAAAAGACGAACTTGGGTCGGACTCGTTCTCGCGCAGAAAACAGATCTGGAAAGTGATGCACTAATCGGAAGGTTCCCGGAGTTTGGACGGTCGGATCGAGCCGAAATTTTGAGGGATGGTAGATATAGGAATTCCCGCAGCCAATCAACGGTTGGATCTTCCAAAGGACGTCCGAGCTAGATGCTGGACACCACGCCCTAAACTCGTCCAGATTCCCGTCCAGGTTTGACAGGGCTCTGGTATATCGTAGATTGCCAGAGATTCCTCCATCGGAACTCGACGAAATTTTCCAGGGTCGTTGTAGACTCAATTCCGCACAATTCCACCGAAGCAATCGTTAAAACGACACTCGAAGAGGCAGTGGCGGCGGATAAAAGTTTGCTGTCCAGAAAAACAGCACGGTCGTTCGAGGGCAATGTTGACGTTGAGCCCCCGAGCACCATGGATGATTCCTCCATGATCTTGATAGAGATCGGAGTTGATGTTGATGAAGGCCCTCGTCCGAATACGACGATCGGAGGCAGGGCACAGTATTCAATCAAGCCGAGGTGACCAGTCGAGCCGGTGACAAAGATGTCGACGTCGCGGTTAATCTGCAGACGGGCCATTGATCTTTTTGCCGATCACACAGCGGAACTCTCAATGGAAGCACCAATGTCGGTGTCAAAACCGGAGGATCTCAGGTAGGGGGTCCCGAACTGTGTGTCATGGATCGATGGGTAATAGGAGACAGGGGACACGATGTTTACCCAGGTTCGGGCCCTCTCTATCGAGGTAATACCCTACTTCCTGCTTGATTGATCTTGATGAATATAGGGTTACAAGACTTGATCTACCACGAGATCGTAGAGGCTAAACCCTAGAAGCTAGCCTATGATTATGATTATTGTATCTCTCTATCGACTAGCCTGGCCTCGGTTTATATAATGCACCAGAGGCCCAGGATAACAAGAGTCCTAGCCGAATACGCCGGTGGGGGAGGAGTCCTTGTCTTGATCGCCAAGTCTTGCGAAATCTTCCTTGTATGCGGCAACTGTCCGGACTGGCCCATGAGTATACGGCCATGGGGATCCTCGGCCCAATCCACCTGATCGGGAGACGACATGGTGAGTACCCCCTAGTCCAGGACACCGTCAGTGAGGTTGGAGGCGGCATTGCCGAAGTCCTCGTTGAGACCGGCGGTGAGCGTGCTGAGAAGGAGGTCGTCATCCACCTTGGCTCCAATGTCGCGGAGCTCATCGCCAACGTCTTCAGGTGGCAGTAGTCATCAATGGACTGTTCATCCTGGTGACAGTCAAAAAATTCCTGCTGCAAAAAAACGCGGCGCTGAAGCTTGTTGTCGGTGAAGAGGCCGTTCAGCTTGACCCACATGGCGTGGGCGTCGTCGCCGGCGCTCACGACCGTGTGGAACAAGTCCTTGGAGATGGTGGAAGAACCACCGGATGATCGTGGCGTCAATCGCGGTCCCCTCGACGTCGTCCACCATGGCGCGGGAGTCAACGGTGCCATCCACATGATCTACGAGGTTGTTCTTGCGGAAGAGCAACGAGAAGTACGTCTTCCACGCGAAGTACATGGAGTTGGAGGCGTCGAGGACCATGGGAACACGTGCGTGGACGTTGATATCACGGATCTCAGTGGGGTCGACGACGAAGGGGTTGGAGTAGGTGGAGGCATTGGACGACATGGCTGCGAGGACGTGGGGAAGGAGGCGGCACGGCTGTGGAGGAGCGGCGCGGCGGTGGGAGATGGGCGGCGCGGCAGGGAGGAGAAGGCGCGCGGGAAGGCGCGCGTGGGGGGGGGTGGTGGTGGCGGCGTGGGGCGACGGCTGCTAGGGTTTGCGGAAGCGGTAGGATCAACTTGCGATAGATACCATGTAGAGAATGATTTGGTGCATCGATAATTGATTGATCGTGCACTAGGCACATATATATAGGTACAAGGGGTGCGACCGGTATCTTGTCTCCTAAGATACACATACATACAGAGGGAGACAGACACTACAGGTATTGCATACAAAACCCAGACCTATGTACATGTACACATGTTCAACGATGCCCGTGAAACCGGTTCTCATTGATAGACATACATGATGATACCATGGTACATTTTGGTGGAAGATATGTAATTGCATTGTCACACAAGAAGAAACCATATATAATAACGTAACTAGCTTATTTGATTTTGTCCTTTCTACATCCCTAACGTACATATACCAATTACACTGCATACTTCTTTTTTTCCTTATCCCATTCTTCAAGTTCTGCCCCGACTCACTCCTCTTTCCAACAATCTATGTGGGAAGCAGTCGTTTAAAGGAAGTTGAGATTCAAAGAGTCCCGTAAGCGAGTAAGTTGGTCTACCTAAGTTCATTTCAATATACAAATGATCTTATTGGAGCCAATAATTTATACTTAAAACTTGAATAGTCACACTATGCATTTCTGCAAATTTCCATAAAACAAATTATGTAATATCAACGGCTCATTCCTAGTGGTATAGTGATGGTGATGTGTCCATTATTATATGTATAAGGCTTTCATATTAACTCTCATAGATGTTGACGAGTATGCTTTTGTTATTTCGTACTGGTTTCCGGATGCCTATATACCGAAATGTACCTAGATGATCTCGGTTAAGAAACACTACTTCACTTGTGGACTTGTCGTTGCTCGTGTTCAACACGTTGATCCTCTAGTAAATTGTGCATGTCTTGTTCAATCATACTCCAGCTTAAAATCTGGATCAATTCTACTTTTTTGGTATATTTAATTACCAAGGTGACTTGCTAATGACTTGTTGAATGTTTCCTTGTGCAATCCTAGGAAACTTCTACCTTTATGTACTCAATTGGATAGAAAGAGCAAGTGTATTGGAAGATCTTAGAAACATATCTTTGACCAATCATGGAGCAATATAGTTGAATCAATTGAAATTATGTTTATAGTGAAAGTACTTTTCCTTTTCAAGATCAATATTGTGCACATACTGCTTCCATGTATGCGGCCATAAAATTGAAATAATTTGACCGGTTGTCAAAAACATACAGTAACTTCAAACTTATATGTCTAATACTCCCTCCGTCCAGAAATATTTGTCATTGAAATGGATGTATCTAGATGTATATTAGTTCTAGAAACATTCATTTTCATCTATTTTGATAACAAGTAATTCCGGACGAAGGGAGTACAAGTAAACATCAGCCTTCTTGAAATCGATGGATTCGGGGATAAAATCTATACACTACTTAGCCATGAATCATGCATTTGGATTTATTGCATACAGAAGAGCTAACTTGGCCTATTTGTTGTCTGATGCTACCAAACATGCAGTAGTTTAGACTTTAGAAGGCACACATCTGGTTCACCCAGCATGCAACGCATTAATTAGTATCCGTGCGAGTGGCCAAACTTGGTACACATCAACTTGTTAGTACTCCTGTTAATAATTTCTTTTTTATATTGCATGATGTGATTGAGATGCGAGAATATTCCAGTCTGATGTACAAGTCAGCTCAAGAACATTCATCTAACAAGAATGTATATTTTTCCCTAAAAACTATGATAGGTTCATTCAAACTAAGTAGATTAACTATCCTGAAATTGTATTATATTCCTTCCATTTTAAAATAAGTGTCTCAACTTTGTACTAACTTTAGTATAAAGTTGTACTAAGGTTGAAACACTTATTTTAGGACGGAGGGAGTACTAGTTACTAAAAAGAGATGCTTATATGCCTGCCAACTCGGTCAGCTGAATTCTTTTACTTCATTATTAAGTCTATGATCAGACGTGTCTGCGATATGAAATACTTCCTTCGTTCCTAAATATAAGTCTTTTTAGAGATTCCAATAAGAGATTACATACAGAGCAAAATGAGTGAATCTACACTCTAAAATATGTCTATATACATCCGTATGTAGTTTTAATTAAAATCTCTAGAAAGACTTATATTTAGGAACGGAGGGAGTACCTTTTAGGTTATGCTTGGCTCACGCAAAGATTGACGGAAGTTACTCATACAGTCGTGTGCAATGGTTTATTATCAAGAAAGCTTTTATTGAATACACATCATCACATCAAGTTAATACAACAGCATAACAGTCCTTAACTACCGCATCCGAGATGCGCACGACCAAAGCACGCTAAAAGAACAAACTGAAGTCCCTAATATCGATATCCATGCTGGGTAAATACCTATTTGGCTACCTCTGCACAAGTTGTCGTCACCAACTCCCGTCCCTCCGGTTGTTGAACCATTGATCAGGAATGGAGTCAATGTGTGCATAAATACATAATCTATAAAGAAGGGAAATATCTTCGCATCAAGGATCATGTGGTTTCTACATATACTCCATCCGTACCTAAATATAACTCATTTTAGAAATTTCAATACGGACTACATACAGATATACATACATATTTTAGAGTGTAGATTCATTCATTTTGCTCCGTATGTAGTTTGTAGTGGAATCTCTAGAAAGACTTGTGTTCAAAAACATATATGGTACGATGATAATAGAGCGGCAACGGACCGGAAGGGTCGTCGAACTAGGTGATGCAAAGTACAATCGGCTCGAGTGCAATTACGACATACTGAGTTGCCAACAAACATCAAAAATTCCCTATCTATGGGGATTTCTAGCAACTAGTTTATATTATCATTTCTCACTAGGTAGAGTACAGGAATGAACAAAACACAATACCTGCTCATGATCATGTCACAAAAAAGTAGAGCACGTTTCGACACGGCATCGCGTATATTGAGCAACCGCAAAGATGCGTATCTAAGCAAACTAGAAGAACGCCCGTGCGTTGCAACGGGGCCACATTAACTTTAAGAGTTCAATATTAATATTCTCATACATATCAATCCTTCTTCTCCTTCCGTCTGCCACCGAGACAGGGACCTAGACTTTGTGCTGCTCTTATTGATTTCAAACCCAGACGAGATGGGGTGGTGGGAGGGGGGACGAAAAAACCCAGACGAAACAAAGGAGAAGGAGAGCCTCATCAGTAGCATCATGGTGAATTTCAAACCTAGCGTTGTGCTCCGCCCAACGAACATGGACGCCGCCGCCGGCGGCCCGGTGGAGCTCGAACCCGAGAGACTCTGCTGCTTGCTGGGAGGGGTCGGGGAGGGTCGGAGCACATGAGCATTGACGTGAAGACAGAGTAGGCCGGGGAGATTACTGTGCACGCCGCACAGCGACTTGGACCTCGGAGGGCCTTAGCTCTGTCAGGAGGAGGTCCCGAGTTCCTGCCGAGGACAGCCTGACGGGGGAGACGCACGGCCGCTCGCGCTGCCCGCAACGCGACCACGCCCTGCCCTAGGGTTCTGCGACGGCGGCAGCGTCATCCACAGCCACACCCTCTCTGAGTCCTACCCTGAACTGGGGTTCCGAGATGGCGGCGGTGGCGGAGGTCTCTGAGGTTGGAGAGGGGCAAGATGTAGGACGGCGGAGGCTGGAGCCTGGAGCGATGGCGGCGTTTCGGGATTGCAGGCAGGGGGACGTGCGAGGTGAGTGTTTTTTTCACCGGTTTATGTTGTGTTGCCTGCACGGATATATAGGAGAACAAATAGGTGGATTATAATTCCTTTCATTGTATAAGTGCTGGGAAAGGAAGCGAGGGACAAAAATCAATCGAGGGGCCTTTAAGAGTAGAGATTAGTTAATTGGATTTTTCTTTAAAGTCTGTTATTTGTTTTCTTAAAATTTATTATATGTTTCCTAAATCAAATTGCATTGATGGGATGGATCGATTGATTTGGATAGTCTATTATTTGTTTCCTTCACATCCATTATATGTTTCCTAAAGCAAATTGCATTGATGAGATGGATCGTTTGATTTGGATGGATCGATTGATTTGTTTCCTTAAAATTGGATTTTTTTAAAGTCTGTTATTTGTTTCCTTAAAATTTATTATATGTTTCCTAAATCAAATTGCATTGATGGGATGGATCGGTTGATTTAGATAGTCTATTATTTGTTTCCTTCACATCCATTATATGTTTCCTAAAGCAAATTGCATTGATGAGATGGATCGTTTGATTTGGATGGATCGATTGATTTGTTTCCTTAAAATTGGATTTTTCTTTAAAGTCTGTTATTTGTTTCCTTAAAATTTCTTATATGTTTTCTAAATCAAATTGCATTGATGGGAGGGTGACGCATGGAAAGTTATGATCCGTTAAGATTTTTTTCGTTGTGTGAGAGGATGACGCGAAACTAAACCGGTGGGGTAGGGGAGGGACGAAAAAAACCCAGCGAAATGAAACGGGTGGGAGGTGGGAGGAAGTACCAAAGAAGTACAAAAAAAAACCGGGTGAGGTGGGACGAAAAAAAACCTGGAAGCGAGACTACCAACTGCTCCATTAGGAGTAGAGATTAATCATTCTTCTTGTAGCATTAAGCATGGACCATTAGACTAACTACATGTGAGACTCTCCTGGAAGGTACTGATCGCTCTCGTGTCGGTCTTCAGGTGCATCTACACAAAAACAATGGTGTTCGTCCAGTCTTCTCCATTGCCAATGATCCAAGAGATCCGGTTTAGCAATATTAAATGCTCGTGTTGGGACCATGCATGTATGATTATATTTTGTTCATCAATAATCAAATGCATATATTTGGGCTAGCTGTTGTTGATATATATATATATATGTTTGGTTTGATGTGCATGATCGATTATATTGTTTTCTCAAAGCCTATGTTGCCATCATAACGTTTCGCACGAATCACCAAAATCATTCCATGTAGGTAGCAGTTCAGTTTGAAATATTTGTTTTTGACACGATTTTAATGCCCGATCTGTTCATTTTTGCAGAAGATATGTTTGGGCTAGGTTTATATATACACAAGTGTCAAAAACATTTTTATATTATGGGACGGAGGGAGTATCTTATAAGCTCAGGGTACTTAAGATGCATTTAGCCATGTTAGGCACAACAAATTAAGAAAATTAGTACTTGGAGGAGGAGGAGAGCTTACCTCTGGACGGTGGTGGCGTGTGCTCCATCCAGCGCTCCGCCTCCGTGATCGCCTCGAGTCCTCCATCGACAACAAAGGAAAGAAGCATGGGCAGTGGGAGGAAAGAGAAGGGGGAGCGGGAGAAATACAGCCAAAGGAAAGACACAGGTGCGGCACAGTCTCCAGTACACAAGCGCGAGCGTGGCGACTTGGTGCGGTGCGACCAGATGGGCGCGGCGACTGGATGCGGCCAGACGAGGTGGGCACAGTGACTCAGGCCAACTCCACCGCGTGACCCAAAACGGACGTCCGTTTTGTCCGGATTCTGTCCGTTTGGGCAGAGGAACGGGGTCGTGTCTGGGCCTGTCCTGGGATGCGGTGGCCGTGCATCCAGTGCGCGGCCGCATCCTTTACCCCATTTTATCCGCGTCCATTTAAAAAAAAAAGAGAAACATTTCAAATGCCAAGCCCTACGGCCCGAGTTCAGCACGCACGCCGTCAACAAAGCCAGCGGCCGGCAACACAGCCAGCCTTCAAAATGAATGGTTGTCCTCGCCGGCAACACAGCCAGCGGCCGGCAACACAGCCGGCCTTCAAAATGAATGTTTTTCTCGCCGGCACACGGCCCAGCGGGTGGACGGCACCCATGCCAGCCTCCAAAAAAGAACGGCCACGGCCGATCGGACGACCTAGTTCAGGCCGTCGGCGTCGAGCATCTCCTTCTGCCTGGTCTCGAACCAGGCCCTCGTCTTCTCGCTCATCTTCGACAAGTCCACGCTCATGATCGCGAGGGCCACCTCCTTCGCTTTGGTGGCGGCATTGGTGGCCTCGATGTCGAGCTGCCTTTGCCTGGCCTTGACGTTCTCGGCCTCGATGTCGAGCTGCCTTTGCCGGGCCGCCTCCTCCATGTCGAGCTGCCTCTGCCGGGCCGCCTCCTCCATCTCAAGCTTCCTTCTCTTGGCCGCCTCCTCCATCTCAAGCTTCTTCGTTTGAAGCTCTAAGTATTGCTTCATTTGCTCGTCCTTGCTTTGCCGCTTCTTCTCGTCCCTCACATCCTTTTGCGACATCATGCCATGCAAAGTGTCATGCAATGCCATGGATGAGGCATCACGAATGTCATCAACCTTGGAGTTGGTCTTGCCCCTCGGCCTCTTCAACGCCTCGCCATCTCCACCTCCGGCGAACTTGGCCGTCTTGAGGCCTCTCTTCCTTTGGAGTTCACGGTATTGGTCCTTGAACTTAGGGCAATTGTTGATCATAGTCCAACAATGCGTAAGAGTGAACGGCTTGTCATTGTGCGGGCCTTGAATGCCTCCAAAGATTGAAATGCCTACACCATATGATGAACAACAAGTGACCATGCAAACATGTACAAGGCCGAAGTTTCATGGCCGTAGCAAGGAAAGGGCAAAGAAGGAGAGCATACCATGTCTCCAACGCCGGTACCACTCACGGGCCGTGCTTGAACGCTCTCAAATGCGGCTTGATACTTGTTGCACTCTTGTTGGATGAACAACCATCTCTTTTGAATCGAGCCGACGCCACGGTTGCTTTCAAATTGGTAGGGCTCAAACATCTTCCTTTCATGGAATGTTTTGTGGACTCTCGTCCAAAAAACAATACCCTTTTGTTGCGCGCCGGTCCTTGGATCTTGGCTAATCTCCATCCAAGCTTGGCAAATCAACTTGTCCTCATCTTGTGTGTATGAACCCGTCGAATGCTCTTCCTCTTCTTTTGTGCTTCCGCTCTTTGTGTCAACTCGTCGATGAACAATGGCGTGCCACTAATGTCAACGTCATTGCTTTCTTCTTCTTCACCATCACCTTCGACATAGATGTCATCGTCTTCATGCCACGAGTCACCATGATCGTAGTCAGCACAGTCGTCGGCCTCTTCATCGGCAGTGAACTGGCCGCGGCCATCCTGACTTTGGGTCTCCTCGGGGTCGTAGACAGGGACGTGGACGCCGTCGTAGATCACTTCCTCCATGAACTGGTCGTAGTAGGGGTCGTCGACCGTTGCCGTTGGGGTTGGCATTTCGTCGAACAAGACGCGGGGGGACGGCAATGCTGCCGGTAAACGACGGCCGTGCTTGCTTTCTTTGCATCTCGACGGCCGGCCGGCCGCCGCTACTGGACCCAGGGGTGACGTTGAGGTCGATGACGGTCGAGGGGCATGGTGTGCACGGAGCGATCACGCTCACGTCCGGCGACCCCCCGAAACGGGTCTGGGCGTCATGCCTTGGCGGAGGAAAGTCGGGCGACAAGGGCGTGGTCCGCGACGTCGGCGACTGGCAGTGCGGAGGCCGGGCGACCGACGACCCTGTGCTTGCCGGACCGACGGCCCCTCCAGAGAAACCGGGCGGGCGACAAATGTCGGCCATGAGAAGGGCGTGCGCTTTGCTGACGATGGCCTCCTTCTCCTCGACCTCGGCCTTGTGCCGCGTGGCCTCAATCGCAGCGCGCTCGGCGGCTCTCTTGGCCGCGGCGACGTTGATCTTGACGACCGCCCTCCGGCTCCTCCTCTTCGCCGATTCCGCGTCCAACTTGGCGATCTCCTCCGGCGTGCACTCCGACCGCGGCTTCCTTGGCGCCTTGCCCTTCTTCTTCTTGGCCATTTCGGGCGGGTCGACGGCCAGCCCGCCGGAGTTCGGCTGGGCGTCGGCCATGGACGGGGGGGAGGGAGTGGGACGGGCGGGACGTGAGAGGGTTTGGGGGGGGGGGATGGCGCCAAAGGGGCCGCGGGGGGGGGGGGGTTGCTCTGTGTCACCGACACGCGGGCCAGGGGCGGACAAGCGCGCGCGTCCCGCCCGTCCGCGCGTTGTCCGTTTCGCCCCAAAAGCGGCGCAAATTTGGGCCGCGGATGGGTTGAAAGCGGACACAAAACGGACAAAAGTCCGTTTGCTCCCGCGCGCTGGGCCGCCTCGTTTGTCCGTTTACCCCCAAATGGACGGGGCCGGACAGGATAGGGTCGCGCGGTGGAGTTGGCCTCAGCTCTGTTCGGTGCGGACAGACGTTAAAAAAACCAAAAATAAAACTAGCATAAAATGAAATAAATACTTAAGTGGCCTGCCAAATCAGCACCAAACTGGGAAAAATAAAATAAAATTGGTGATAAATAGTGGCAAGGGTGTTAAAATGTGGCATAAATGTCTAAATTAGGGGTATAAATTGAGGATTTTCTCGAAAAGGGTAATTCTAGTCAATTTAGTGGAGTTTGGGGGTAAGATTAAAAAAAACTAAAACTTAGTGACTTCGATTATGACCAAATGTCTTAGGTGCTTGCAAAATTTGGTGGCCACAAGCTTAGAGAACAAGTTCAGAGACCTTCCCAGAACATCGAGAAGATTAAAAAGCATAACACATAATCATTTTGTGCATGATCCTCTGAACCGCACCAACAGTGTTGCACAAGAAATCTCTAGCCATAGCTTTCTGGCGGTCCCCAAGACGAACACACTTTGCATGGTCATCTTGATAAACAGAGTGAGCAAAATCAACCAATCGGAACACTTTATAACTGCATGAATCGACCACTTTCTGGTAGTCTCACACGACTAGCTGAGGTGTCTCTCAACCCCATTATAACATAGTTGGGTTCGCGGCAAAAGGGAAGATTTGGCCTAGATCAATGTTTAATTAGCTAAAACTTTTAGGCCGGAGAGCCGAAGAAGTAGAAGCATCATGCCTACAGATCACATAGTTAGCTCAGACCTATCAGTGGCGTGAGTCGCGTGGAACATAAACATTCGGATTCAGATCACGTAGCAAATCTTGAGCAGTTCATGCAGCACGCGTACAGCGCTAGTTAGCATGTAGCTTTAGTAGCACTTTAATTTCCTGTGTAGCATGATACAGGCTCGTTAGGCAAGTTCAAAAAGAAAAGAAAAACGGCTAGAGAGGATCTTATACAGAAAACTGGTCATTTTTCACGTTAAATGCATCAGATTTTTCAAAGAGTCCAGGGGGTGCTTTGCTTCGCTTTGGTGCTTTTGAGTGGTCCTGACTAATGGTTGAACAATTCAATTTAAGCGGATTAATTATGGTTTGTTGTCACTGATGTCTATAACTTTTGTGCAAGCTCTTATCGATGATGCAACAATCTGTCTATCAGAAGCTACCACAGCATTGGTACGTCGATTTTGTTTTTCTCTTTGTCCTTCGGCATATGTATACAATTTTTATGGAACCTATCCCAACATTTCACTCCTGTGCACGTACTTTTTTGTCCCTGTTCTTGTGTATATTGATAGTGATCTCTCCCTACATATAGTCTACATACATAGCTGCATGCACCTCATCGGCTCTATCTGGATTGCCCCTTGTTGTTATTAATTCAGTAGTTCAGTTGCTTTCCAGTTTGTTATTTATCAATCTCAACAAGACAGTTTGTTGTTTATCTAAAAGAGGATGTGAACTTTCATTAGAGGACAACTCCTCTTTGCCTTTCTGCCAAACTCCTATATGTGGAAGAATGAAGTTTTCGAAGGTGATAATTAACTCAAAAGGAGCTCGAACAAAATGACATTTTCTGATATAGTTTTTCCATAAACATATTGTTTTCTCAATGAAGGGATTTATTTGCTCCACCGTCACATCGATAATATAATTGCACCGAGTACAAACCTCGGCCTATGCATAATAAGATGGACATAGCCGAGTAAATCAGGAAAACAAGACAAACATTGAAGTGTTACATGGTTTGACTAGAAAAGGAAGACTGCCTAGACACTGCTGGAAGGCGGATCCGTAGACTATGTCGCCACCCACCTGTAGACTAGCAAAAGCATAGGATGTGTCCTGCCGAGCGCATATCAAATACAGTGGAGGTTAATTGAGAGTAGATAGAGCTGCAAAAACAAAAATATTGGGCTTTCCTCTATGCTAACCAGCCAAGCCTTGGTACTATAGCTCCTCCACTGCCTCCCTGGTTGTACACTCCAACTGAGTACACACCACCGTAAAAACAGCTCCATGTCCTCCGGCGCTGTAGAAATTAGAATAGACCACTTATGGAACTAACACATACTCCCTCCGTTTCAAAATAGATAACTCAACTTTGTACTAACTTTTAAACTTAGTACAAAGTTGAGTCATCTATTTTGAAACAGAGGGAGTACATAAGTGTATAAACTAGAGGAGAATAGGTCCTCCTTTGGTCCAAAACCGAGTAAAATGCATCAGTGCACCCTAAACTTGCTGGTTAGGACCAAAACAGTCCTCAAACTCTGAAACTACACTAATACAGTCCTAATACTTGTTCATACAGTGCTTATACGGTCCTCCAATTTTTTTTTGAAAAACTCCACCCATATATTGATCAAATAACAATAGTCTTACAATGTTCATTACATAATTAGCCACGTAGGGCGGAACAGAATTACACAGAATACCATTGGACATGGTATCAAAACTGAATTTTGCTATCTCATGCGCCGCCTTGTTAGCCTGCCTATCAATCTTAACAGTCTTGAGATCAACAATAAACTTGGAGGCGCTGATCGCTTCCATTTTTAGATCCACATAAGGAGACCTGTCAACAATTTCTTTCGCTAGGGAAGATGCAGCAAAGGAGCAGTCAGTTTTCAAGGTAATTGGTTTGTGAAGAGAAATACCAATGTATAGCCTGGCGAGGCACGCACGAAGCTTCGCCTCCTCCGCTCCGGAGCACATTCGAATAAAATCCCAAGAAGACACCAAGACTTCTCCCAGATGATTCCTAGCTACAACCCCAACGCTGGCAGATCTCAAGCTCTCCACAAAACTAGCATCAACATTTATCTTAATACACTCCCGCTCTGGAGGCTTTCAAACAGCACGATCATTTTCTTTTTGTGGACTAAGATTCTCCCCATTCCCCATCACCCCCTTCCATTTGGTGCTTTGGTCCACTTGCACACGAGCGTTGGAAGTGGAGAAAGTCTTCCAATAATTATCCACGAGATAACATACGCATTCACCGATTCTTTCCCTCTTCCAAAAATCAAATCGTTCCTCAGATGCCAAGCTCTCCAGAACATAAATAATACTTGCTCGCGTACCGGAGACCCCAATTGATCAAGCAGGATGAGAAGCCAGTCTGGCCCCGTAAATCTGAACAACTCCTCCCTCGGAATATTCCACACATCCCCCAAGGCGATACGAAAGCACGCGCCTTACGGCAGGTCACCAGAGCATGGAAGATATTTTCATCCTGAACTCCACATATAGTACACATACTGGAGACCGTTTGATGGCGAGTCACTCTATTCACCTGAACCGCCAAACTGTTGGTCGCAGCTCTCCAAGCAAAAATTCTAATTTTTTGCGGAACCTTAGCCTTCCAAATAACGTCCCACGGTCTTCTTTCCTCATTAACAGCAGCACTGGATATTCCTGTCACGCCCTTGTTGTCCTTGAGATTTAAAGCCAGTCTGTACGCACTTTTCACAGAGAACATACCACTTTTCTCATAGTGCCAAGCAACTAGATCACCTTCTCCCACAAACTGAATGCGTAAGTTTAGGATCTCTTCGGCATCATGATGAAAGAATGAATGCCTAATCAAATTTTCATCCCATCTTCTCGTCCCGCTCATGAATAATTCCGACACCCACATCAGTCTAGTTTGATACTTTTTAGCTGTAATTTTTAGTCCTGAAATTCTTGGGAGCCAGTTGTCTCTCCAAATGTTAACATTTTTACAATCGACCACTCTCCATATGACCCCTTGTTTTAACAGTTCCAGACCATGCATGATTCCTTTCCAATTCACGGACGTGGCTTGCGGGAAAACTGTATCCAAGATGTGACCATTAGGATAATACTTTCTCTTCAAAATCTTAGCACACAACGACTTTGGATACACCAATAAATGCCAAGCCTGTTTAGCTAACATCGCTTGGTTAAATAATCTAAGGTCACAGAACCCCATGCCTCCTTGTCCTTTTGGTTTTGTTAGTTTGTCCCAAGCTAACCAGTGGGTTTTTCTCCTATCCTCTTCGTCTCCCCACCAGAAATTTCTTATAATCTGAGCTAGCTCCTCACATAATGAGACTGGAAATTTAAAAAGTCCCATGGCATAAACTGGCAGCGCTTGCAAAACAGCCTTGATTTGAGATTCCTTAATACCAGTAGAAGCATACTTTTCAATCCAATCTGGCGCTCTTTTTAAAGTCTTATCTTATACGGTCCTCCAGTTTGATCCATAGGTCCCGGTGTATGTACAACATACAAATTCGCTGTGCAGAGGCAGCTACATCAGAGTGGGGAAGCGAAGAGACTGTGCACTTTATGAATTTATTTATGGCAGGGTCTAATAAAGGCAATGAGAGAATTGTTCAGTAATTCGCCACATAGATTTTGTATCGGAGATCTTCGGCAGAATTTCAACAAAAAATTTGAAGGTGAACGAATTGGGGATTTCTGCCCACCAAAGACTAAGTCAAATGACTAGTGGGCCCTGAAGGAAATATGCCCTAGAGGCAATAATAAAGTTATTATTTATTTTCTTATTTCATGATAAATGTTTATTATTCATGCTAGAATTGTATTAATCGGAAACATAATACATGTGTGAATACATAGACAAACATAGTGTCACTAGTATGCCTCTACTTGACTAGCTCGTCAATCAAAGATGGTTAAGTTTCCTAACCATAGACATGAGTTGTCATTTGATTAATGGGATCACATCATTAGAGAATGATGTGATTGACTTGACCCATTCCGTTAGCTTAGCACTTGATCGTTTAGTATGTTGCTATTGCTTTCTTCATGACTTATACGTGTTCCTATGACTATGAGATTATGCAACTCCCGTTTACCGGAGGAACACTTTGTGTGCTACCAAATGTCACAACGTAACTGGGCGATTATAAAGGAGCTCTACAGGTGTCTCCAAAGGTACGTGCTGAGTTGGCGTATTTCGAGATTAGGTTTTGTCACTCCGATTGTGGGAGAGGTATCTTTGGGCCCTCTCGGTAATGCACATCACTATAAGCCTTGCAAGCAATGTAGCTAATGAGTTAGTTACGGAATGATGCATTACATAACGAGTAAAGAGACTTGCCAGTAACGAGATTGAACTAGGTATTGAGATACCGACGATCGAATCTCGGGCAAGTAACATACCGATGACAAAGGGAACAACATACTAGTAGAAAAGGGGGCTTTTGTCCCGGTTTGTAAGGGCCTTTAGTCCCGGTTCCTGAACCGGGACTAATGGGTCATTACTAATACCTCCCCCCTTTAGTCCCGGTTCAAACACGAACCAGGACAGATGTGCCTCCACGTGGCCGGTGCGCCGAGCCCAGTCAGGGATGTTTTTCTTTTTTAAAAAAAAGTGGCTGATTTAGGGGTTTTGGGGGTTATTTTTAGGTTGTTATTAGCTAGCTAATAGAGAGAAGTGTCCTGTCTTATATCTGAAGGAAATATGCCCTAGAGGCAATAATAAAGTTATTATTTATTTCCTTATAATCATGATAAATGTTTATTATTCATGCTAGAATTGTATTTACCGGAAACATAATACATGTGTGAATACATAGACAAACATAGTGTCACTAGTATGCCTCTACTTGACTAGCTCGTTAATCAAAGATGGTTATGTTTCCTAACCATGAACAATGAGTTGTTATTTGATTAACGAGGTCACATCATTAGTAGAATGATCTGATTGACATGACCCATTCCATTAGCTTAGCACCCGATCGTTTAGTATGTTGCTATTGCTTTCTTCATGACTTATACATGTTCCTATGACTATGAGATTATGCAACTCCCGTTTACCGGAGGAACACTTTGGGTACTACCAAACGTCACAACGTAACTGGGTGATTATAAAGGAGTACTACAGGTGTCTCCAATGGTCGATGTTGGGTTGGCGTATTTCGAGATTAGGATTTGTCACTCCGATTGTCGGAGAGGTATCTCTGGGCCCTCTCGGTAATACACATCACATAAGCCTTGCAAGCATTACAACTAATATGTTAGTTGTGAGATGATGTATTACGGAACGAGTAAAGAGACTTGCCGGTAACGAGATTGAACTAGGTATTGGATACCGACGATCGAATCTCGGGCAAGTAACATACCGATGACAAAGGGAACAACGTATGTTGTTATGCGGTCTGACCGATAAAGATCTTCGTAGAATATGTAGGAGCCAATATGGGCATCCAGGTCCCGCTATTGGTTATTGACCAGAGACGTGTCTCGGTCATGTCTACATTGTTCTCGAACCCGTAGGGTCCGCACGCTTAAGGTTACGATGACAGTTATATTATGAGTTTATGCATTTTGATGTACCGAAGGTTGTTCGGAGTCCCGGATGTGATCACGGACATGACGAGGAGTCTCGAAATGGTCGAGACGTAAAGATTGATATATTGGAAGCCTATGTTTGGACATCGGAAGTGTTCCGGGTGAAATCGGGATTTTATCGGGTTACCGGGAGGTTACCGGAACCCCCCGAGAGCCATATGGGCCTTCATGGGCCTTAGTGGAAAGGAGAAAGGGGCAGCCCAAGGTGGCTGCGCCTCTTCCCCCTCCCCTAGTCCTATTAGGACTAGGAGAAGGTGGCCGGCCCCCCTCTCTCCCTTCCCCTCCGAGGAATCCTAGTTGGACTAGGATTGGGGGGAGGAATCCTACTCCCAGAGGGAGTAGGACTCTCCTGCGCCTCCCTCTTTGGCCGGCCAGCCTCCCCTCCTCTCCTCCTTTATATACGGAGGCAGGGGCACCTCTAAACACACAAGTTGACACAAGTTGATCCACGTGATCAATTCCTTAGCCGTGTGCGGTGCCCCCTGCCACCATATTCCTCGATAATACTGTAGCGGAGTTTAGGCGAAGCCCTGCTGATGTAGTTCATCAAGATCGTCACCACGCCGTCGTGCTGACGGAACTCTTCACCGACACTTTGCTGGATCGGAGTCCGGGGATCGTCATCGAGTTGAACGTGTGCTCGAACTCGGAGGTGCCGTAGTTTCGGTGCTTGATCGGTTGGATTGTGAAGACGTACGACTACTTCCTCTACGTCGTGTCATCGCTTCCGCAGTCGGTCTGCGTAGGGTACGTAGACAATACTCTCCCCCTCGTTGCTATGCATCACATGATCTTGTGTGTGCGTAGGAAAATTTTTGAAATTACTACGAAACCCAACAGTGGCATCCGAGCCTAGGTTATTTATGTTGATGTTATATGCACGAGTAGAACACAAGTGAGTTGTGGACGATACAAGTCATACTGCCTACCAGCATGTCATACTTTGGTTCGGCGGTATTGTTGGACGAGACGACCCGGACCAACCTTACGCGTACGCTTACGCGAGACCGGTTCCCTCGACGTGCTTTGCACAGAGATGGCTTGCGGGCGACTGCCTCTCCAACTTTAGTTGAACCAAGTATGGCTACACCCGGTCCTTGCGAAGGTTAAAACGGAGTCTATTTGACAAACTATCGTTGTGGTTTTGATGCGTAGGTGAGATTGGTTCTTACTTAAGCCCGTAGCAGCCACGTAAAACATGCAACAACAAAGTAGAGGACGTCTAACTTGTTTTTGCAGGGCATGTTGTGATGTGATATGGTCAAGGCATGATGCTGAATTTTATTGTATGAGATGATCATGTTTTGTAACCGAGTTATCGGCAACTGGCAGGAGCCATATGGTTGTCGCTTTATTGGATGCAATGCAATCGCGATGTAATGCTTTACTTTATTACTAAACGGTAGTGATAGTCGTGGAAGCATAAAGATTGGCGAGACGACAACGATGCTACGATGGAGATCAAGGTGTCACGCCGGTGACGATGGTGATCATGACGGTGCTTTGGAGATGGAGATCACAAGCATAAGATGATGATGGCCATATCATATCACTTATATTGATTGCATGTGATGTTTATCTTTTATGCATCTTATCTTGCTTTGATTGATGGTAGCATTATAAGATGATCTCTCACTAAATTATCAAGAAGTGTTCTCCCTGAGTATGCACCGTTGCCAAAGTTCGTCGTGCCCAGACACCACGTGATGATCGGGTGTGATAAGCTCTACGTCCATCTACAACGGGTGCAAGCCAGTTTTGCACACGCAGAATACTCAGGTTAAACTTGACGAGCCTAGCATATGCAGATATGGCCTCGGAACACGGAGACCGAAAGGTCGAGCGTGAATCATATAGTAGATATGATCAACATAACGATGTTCACCATTGAAAACTACTCCATCTCACGTGATGATCGGTTATGGTTTAGTTGATTTGGATCACGTGATCACTTAGAGGATTAGAGGGATGTCTATCTAAGTGGGAGTTCTTTAGTAATATGATTAATTGAACTTAAAATTTATCATGATCTTAGTCCCTGATAGTATCTTGCTTGTTTATGTTGATTGTAGCTAGATGGCTCGTGCTGTTGTTCCGTTAAATTTTAATGCGTTCCTTGAGAAAGCAAAGTTGAAAGATGATGGTAGCAATTACACGGACTGGGTCCGTAACTTGAGGATTATCCTCATTGCTGCACAGAAGAATTACGTCCTGGAAGCACCGCTGGGTGCCAGGCCTGCTGCTGGAGCAACACCAGATGTTATGAACGTCTGGCAGAGCAAAGCTGATGACTACTCGATAGTTCAGTGTGCCATGTTTTACGGCTTAGAATCGGGACTTCAACGACGTTTTGAACGTCATGGAGCATATGAGATGTTCCAGGAGTTGAAATTAATATTTCAAACAAATGCCCGAATTGAGAGATATGAAGTCTCCAATAAGTTCTAAAGCTGCAAGATGGAGGAGAACAGTTCTGTCAGTGAGCATATACTCAAAATGTCTGGGTACAATAATCACTTGATTCAATTGGGAGTTAATCTTCCGGATGATTGCGTCATTGACAGAATTCTCCAATCACTGCCACCAAGCTACAAGAGCTTCGTGATGAACTATAATATGCAAGGGATGAACAAGACTATTCCCGAGCTCTTCGCAATGCTGAAAGCTGCGGAGGTAGAAATCAAAAAGGAGCATCAAGTGTTGATGGTTAACAAAACCACTAGTTTCAAGAAAAAGGGCAAAGGAAAGAAGAAGGGAACTTCAAGAAGAACAGCAAGCCAGTTGCTGCTCAAGAGAAGAAACCCAAGTCTGGACCTAAGCCTGAAACTGAGTGCTTCTACTGCAAGCAGACTGGTCACTGGAAGCGGAACTGCCCCAAGTATTTGGCGGATAAGAAGGATGGCAAGATGAACAAAGGTATATATGATATACATGTTATTGATGTGTACCTTACTAGAGCTCGCAGTAGCACCTGGGTATTTGATACTGGTTCTGTTGCTAATATTTGCAACTCGAAACAGGGACTACGGAATAAGCGGGCACTGGCAAAGGACGAGGTGACGATGCGCGTGGGAAACGGTTCCAAAGTCGATGTGATCGCAGTCGGCACGCTACCTCTACATCTACCTTCGGGATTAATATTAGACCTAAATAATTGTTATTTGGTGCCAGCGTTGAGCATGAACATTATATCTGGATCTTGTTTAATGCGAGACGGTTATTCATTTAAATCAGAGAATAATGGTTGTTCTATTTATATGAGTAATATCTTTTATGGTCATGCACCCTTGAAGAGTGGTCTATTCTTATTGAATCTCGATAGTAGTAATACACATATTCATAATTTTGAAACCAAAAGATGCAGAGTTGATAATGAAAGTGCAACTTATTTGTGGCACTGTCGTTTAGGTCATATCGGTGTAAATGCCATGAAGAAACTCCATACTAATGGACTTTTGGAACCACTTGATTATGAATCACTTGGTACTTGTGAACCGTGCCTCATGGGCAAGATGACTAAAACACCGTTCTCCGGTACTATGGAGAGAGCAACAGATTTGTTGGAAATCATACATACCGATGTATGTGGTCCGATGAATATTGAGGCTCGTGGCGGATATCGTTATTTTCTCACCTTCACAGATGATTTGAGCAGATATGGATATATCTACTTAATGAAGCATAAGTCTGAAACATTTGAAAAGTTCAAAGAATTTCAGAGTGAAGTTGAAAATCATCGTAACAAGAAAATAAAGTTTCTACGATCTGATCGTGGAGGAGAATATTTGAGTTACGAGTTTGGTGTACATTTGAAAAACTATGGAATAGTTTCACAACTCACGCCACCCGGAACACCACAGCGCAATGGTGTGTCCGAACGTCGTAATCGTACTTTACTAGATATGGTGCGATCTATGATGTCTCTTACAGATTTACCACTATCATTTTGGGGTTATGCTTTAGAGACGGCCGCATTCACGTTAAATAGGGCACCATCAAAATCCGTTGAGACGACGCCTTATGAACTATGGTTTGGCAAGAAACCAAAGTTGTCGTTTCTTAAAGTTTGGGGCTGCGATGCTTATGTGAAAAAGCTTCAACCTGATAAGCTCGAACCCAAATCGGAGAAATGTGTCTTCATAGGATACCCAAAGGAAACTGTTGGGTACACCTTCTATCACAGATCCGAAGGCAAACATTCGTTGCTAAGAATGGATCATTTCTAGAGAAGGAGTTTCTCTCGAAAGAAGTGAGTGGGAGGAAAGTGGAACTTGACGAGGTAACTGTACCTGCTCCCTTACTGGAGAGTAGTTCATCACAGAAAACTGTTTCAGTGACACCTACACCGGTTAGTGAGGAAGCCAATGATAATGATCATGAAACTTCAGATCAAGATACTACTGAACCACGTAGATCAACCAGAGTAAGATCCGCGCCAGAGTGGTACGGAAATCCTGTTCTGGAAGTCATGCTACTAGATCATGATGAGCCTACGAACTATGAAGAAGCGATGGTGAGCCCAGATTCCGCAAAGTGGCTTGAAGCCATGAAATCTGAGATGGGATCCATGTATGAGAACAAAGTATGGACTTTGGTTGACTTGCCCGATGATCGGCAAGCAATTGAGAATAAATGGATCTTTAAGAAGAAGACTGACGCTGATGGTAATGTTACTGTCTACAAAGCTCGACTTGTCGCAAAAGGTTTTCGGCAAGTTCAAGGGATTGACTACGATGAGACCTTCTCACCCGTAGCGATGCTTAAGTCCGTCCGAATCATGTTAGCAATTGCCGCATTTTATGATTATGAAATTTGGCAGATGGATGTCAAAACTGCATTCCTGAATGGATTTCTGGAAGAAGAGTTGTATATGATGCAACCGGAAGGTTTTGTCGATCCAAAGGGACTAACAAAGTGTGCAAGCTCCAGCGATCCATTTATGGACTGGTGCAAGCCTCTCGGAGTTGGAATAAACGTTTTGATAGTGTGATCAAAGCATTTGGTTTTATACAGACTTTCGGAGAAGCCTGTATTTACAAGAAAGTGAGTGGGAGCTCTGTAGCATTTCTGATATTATATGTGGATGACATATTACTGATTGGAAATGATATAGAATTTCTGGATAGCATAAAGGGATACTTGAATAAAAGTTTTTCAATGAAAGACCTCGGTGAAGCTGCTTACATATTAGGCATTAAGATCTATAGAGATAGATCAAAACGCTTAATTGGACTTTCACAAAGCACATACCTTGACAAAATTTTGAAGAAGTTCAAAATGGATCAAGCAAAGAAAGGGTTCTTGCCTGTGTTACAAGGTGTGAAATTGAGTAAGACTCAATGCCCGACCACTACAGAAGATAGAGAGAATATGAAAGATGTTCCCTATGCATCAGCCATAGGATCTATCATGTATGCAATGCTGTGTACCAGACCTGATGTATGCCTTGCTATAAGTTTAGCAGGGAGGTACCAAAGTAATCCAGGAGTGGATCACTGGACAGCGGTCAAGAACATCCTGAAATACCTGAAAAGGACTAAGGATATGTTTCTCGTATATGGAGGTGACAAAGAGCTCATCGTAAAAGGTTACATTGATGCAAGCTTTGACACTGATCCGGACGATTCTAAATCGCAAACCGGATACGTGTTTACATTAAACGGTGGAGCTGTCAGTTGGTGCAGTTCTAAACAAAGCGTCGTAGCAGGATCTACATGTGAAGCAGAATACATAGCTGCTTCGGAAGCAGCAAATGAAGGAGTCTGGATGAAGGAGTTCATATCCGATCTAGGTGTCATACCTAGTGCATCGGGTCCAATGAAAATCTTTTGTGACAATACTGGTGCAATTGCCTTGGCAAAGGAATCCAGATTTCACAAAAGGACCAAACACATCAAGAGACGCTTCAACTCCATCCGGGATCTAGTCCAGGTGGGAGACATAGAGATTTGCAAGATACATACGGATCTGAATGTTGCAGACCCGTTGACTAAGCCTCTTCCACGAGCAAAACATGATCAGCACCAAGGCTCCATGGGTGTTAGAATCATTACAGTGTAATCTAGATTATTGACTCTAGTGCAAGTGGGAGACTGAAGGAAATATGCCCTAGAGGCAATAATAAAGTTATTATTTATTTCCTTATAATCATGATAAATGTTTATTATTCATGCTAGAATTGTATTTACCGGAAACATAATACATGTATGAATACATAGACAAACATAGTGTCACTAGTATGCCTCTACTTGACTAGCTCGTTAATCAAAGATGGTTATGTTTCCTAACCATGAACAATGAGTTGTTATTTGATTAACGAGGTCACATCATTAGTAGAATGATCTGATTGACATGACCCATTCCATTAGCTTAGCACCCGATCGTTTAGTATGTTGCTATTGCTTTCTTCATGACTTATACATGTTCCTATGACTATGAGATTATGCAACTCCCGTTTACCAGAGGAACACTTTGGGTACTACCAAACGTCACAGCGTAACTGGGTGATTATAAAGGAGTACTACAGGTGTCTCCAATGGTCGATGTTGGGTTGGCGTATTTCGAGATTAGGATTTGTCACTCCGATTGTCGGAGAGGTATCTCTGGGCCCTCTCGGTAATACACATCACATAAGCCTTGCAAGCATTACAACTAATATGTTAGTTGTGAGATGATGTATTACGGAACGAGTAAAGAGACTTGCCGGTAACGAGATTGAACTAGGTATTGGATACCGACGATCGAATCTCGGGCAAGTAACATACCGATGACAAAGGGAACAACGTATGTTGTTATGCGGTCTGACCGATAAAGATCTTCGTAGAATATGTAGGAGCCAATATGGGCATCCAGGTCCCGCTATTGGTTATTGACCAGAGACGTGTCTCGGTCATGTCTACATTGTTCTCGAACCCGTAGGGTCCGCACGCTTAAGGTTACGATGACAGTTATATTATGAGTTTATGCATTTTGATGTACCGAAGGTTGTTCGGAGTCCCGGATGTGATCACGGACATGACGAGGAGTCTCGAAATGGTCGAGACGTAAAGATTGATATATTGGAAGCCTATATTTGGGTATCGGAAGTGTTCCGGGTGAAATCGGGATTTTACCGGAATACCGGGAGGGTTACCGGAACCCCCCGGGAGCTATTTGGGCCATAGTGGGCCTTAGTGGAAAAGAGAAGGGGCTGCCCTAGATGGGCTGCGCCCCCCCCCTTCCCCTAGTCCTATTAGGACTAGGAGAGGTGGCCGGCCCCCTCCTCCTCTTTTCCCCTCCGAGGAATCCTAGTTGGACTAGGATTGGAGGGGGAATCCTACTCCCAGAGGGAGTAGGACTCTCCTGCGCCTCCCCCCCTTGGCCGGCCAGCCTCCCCTCCTCTCCTCCTTTATATACGGAGGCAGGGGCACCTCTAAACACACAAGTTGACACAAGTTGATCCACGTGATCTGTTCCTTAGCCGTGTGCGGTGCCCCCTGCCACCATATTCCTCGATAATACTGTAGCGGAGTTTAGGCGAAGCCCTGCTGCTGTAGTTCATCAAGATCGTCACCACGCCGTCGTGCTGACGGAACTCTTCACCGACACTTTGCTGGATCGGAGTCCGGGGATCGTCATCGAGCTGAACGTGTGCTCGAACTCGGAGGTGCCGTAGTTTCGGTGCTTGATCGGTTGGATCGTGAAGACGTACGACTACTTCATCTACGTCGTGTCATCGCTTCCGCAGTCGGTCTGCGTAGGGTACGTAGACAATACTCTCCCCCTCGTTGCTATGCATCACATGATCTTGCGTGTGCGTAGGAAATTTTTGAAATTACTACGAAACCCAACAATATCTTCATCCTTGGTTTACCAACGCTGCTGCTATGTTCATTTCACCCGCTTATATAATAACTCATGCATGCTCGCATCATACATCATCATATATAATAACAAGTCCTACTAATCATGCATCATCATACAACTTCTACTCGTTATTAATAATAAGTCATACAATCATCATCCTCATAGTCATCGAACCCAACCCTACATAATTGTTCTTAGCACATGATCATCAGTATCAGGTAGGACCTAAACACCCTTAAGGTAAAATAGCATAAAATAATATAGACCCTGACTCTCCATTATGAAGAATGGAGATCATTTTGTCTCCAATTCTTGCGCTTCGCTGCCTTTTGCTTCCAAGAAGCTCCTTACGACTGTCCATACATTTTTTCCATTCTTTGATTGTCATATCTCCACTTCTTTTAGAAACCCGGTATGGACAGTTCAGATTCGTAGGAAGACCTGGTTGTATGTTCAAAACATGAAGGGTGCCGTGCGTATACATCAGATGAGACACACAATCATTCGGGATTATCTGTTGAAAAACATAGTAATAACTTCATAGTTAGCAATGATGTACTAGTTTTAGAAGTGTGCAAAAAGATGCACGGATGTCGCAATAGTAAAAAATCTTACCAGGGTATCTCCATGGTAGTTACCGTAGTTCAACACGTGCACTAGTGGCACGTATTGACCATAATGTTGAGGAGTTTGATTGTAGACATTGTAATTCTCAAGATCAGTATAAAATGCGATCAGATGATTTTTCTCCCTATAAGTTAATTCGGAGCCATCGGTGTAGTGGGTTTTGTCTACCATCTTCCCCACATTCTTTGAAGAATGAAAATAAGCTGTCAATGGAAATAAGATGTCAACTATTTTTAAATAAACAATATAAATTACTTAATAACTATGTTAAGCTCACATGGGGGAAGAATTGGAGGTGTATCCACAAGGACCCAAATCAAAGGTCTCTCTTGCTCGATTGTAGGATCACCAAGATCCATGGTGACAAGTATACCCTCATCAAAACCATACATCTTGCAAAGTGCTTCCCAATTTTTGCAACCAAAATGGGTTACACTCTCAGCATTGTATAGCTTTACTTGAAATCCACACCATGATGGGTATTTAGGAGAATTTTTTTGGTTTCCATACTTTCATGGTCTTCAAAACCCATCCTCTCCAAGACATAGCGTCTTGCATAGCATGGGATAAGCTAGTCGAATTGGAAAAGATGAAAAATACACGTTAAAATAGTTGAAGTCGTGCTTAATTACGAAAAAAAACTATTGTTGTCGTTGTGTACCGTATGAACATCAAAGGTCTTCTCGAGCTTAATGATGAAGCGCCGATCTTCGTCCAGCTCAATGAACCTGTCGCACATACCTCGGTCGTCGTGGCACCAGTAGCACTCCCCCAGGTGGTTTTCGTCATCCGAGTACGACATTTCCGGCCTATGTTCATAATTCAAATATTAAACTAGATCATTATTATTAATCACAGGTTGACTATCGATGATGTACGTAGCTCCTCCTTTCATTCCCGAGTGCATTATTACACCAAATTGTCTAGCACACGGGAATGAAGGAGAACTTTTCCAATATGAGCATTCAATAAGCAAAACTAAATCATAAAATAAGCAAAACCAAATCATAAAATAAAGTAGTATTCAAATTAGCATGCATTCAATAATTATAAGCAAAAGTACATCATCTCTTGGTGTCCATACATCGTCGAATATTATCACTAATATAGCATCACTAATACAACTAGAACCGTAGCGCCCGATGGGTATCGTCGCGGGCGGTGGACACCCAAAGATAAGGAACCATCACAAAATCATAGCTCCAGTGAGATCCTTGAAGAACCTGCCAGGTATTGTCGAACCTGCTCTCCAATGCAACCATGTAGCGACGGACGTGCTCGTCCTCCTCGCTGACACGATGACGTACCACCTCCGCGGTGTCCGGAAGCCTCGGCACCGTCACTGGCCCAGGCGACCGCCACCAAACAAGGATCGGGTCAACAACGGGCTGCCTCCTCACCAACCTACGTCCCCCGGAAGGTAGCACCTCCCAATACCAGCCCGGCGGAGCCCAGTCCCAAACATGGCCCTGATCAAGCAGGCCTCCACCGCCGAGTCGACGATGACGAGGATGCGGGATAGGCATCGTCGACGTCGATGCGGGAACTACTTCTATATATAGTTAAATAAAGTAGTTTTATTAATTAAATCAACTAGCTAGTTCAACTACTAAGCACTTACTATAAATAAATAAAGTAGTACTTACTAAAAACAAACTACTTCTATATATAGTAAAATAAAGTAGTTTATTAAATCAACTAGCTAGTTCAACTATATATGAAGCACTTACTATAAATAAAATAAAGTAGTACTTACTAAAAATAAAGTAGTATTTTTCTAACTAATTATATTAAACACTTTCTCTTCTTATTTTTTTCCTTTTTCTAAATACTATGAACAAAAAATCATTAAAATTCTATGAACAAAATTAGAACAGAAAAAAATCATAAAAATTCTATGAACAGAAAAAAATCATAAAAATTTGACATATTCGATCTTTGCATATATATGAACATACAAACATGCAATAATATCAACAAAAAAATCTATTAACAGAAAAAAAATCTAACACAATATGAACAAATTAATTACACAATATGAAAAAAAATCTAACAGAAAAATCTATGAACTACACATCTAAATTACTACACATCTAACAAAAAAATCTATGAACTACAAAAAAATCTAACAAAATCTAACAAAAATCATAAAAAGTTGCTCACGGCGACGGCGAGGTGCAGCGCGGGGCGGGGCGGGGCAGCGACGGCGTCGGGGCGGCGCGGGCCGGGGTGGTAGGGGACGGCGGCGTCGGGGCGGGGCGGGGCGGCGAAGGCGTCGGGGCGGCAGGGGACGGTGGCGTCGGGGCGGCGTGGGCCGGGGCGGCGCGGGACGGGGCGGCACGGGGCTCGGGCTGGCTCGGGCAGCCTGCCGACGTCAAGGATGGATTCGCCGCTGTCGGGGGAGAGGAGGAGGAGAGATCGAAGTGGGGATGCGCGGTTCTGAAATTTTTCTAAGTGCTACTTATATAGCAAAGGCTTTGGTCCCGGTTCGTGGTGCAAACCGGGACCAATGCACCCTTTAGTCCCGGTTGGAGCCACCAACCGGGACCAAAGGCCTCTTTTCAGCAGCCCAAATGGCAGGAAACAAAGACCTTTGGTCTTGGTTGGTGCCCCAAACCGGGACAAAAGAGGGGCATTGGTCCCGGTTGGTGGCACCAACCGGGACTAAAGGTTGGTCATTTTCTGCAACTGTTTTTTAGTTGATTCTTTCTGCAGCTATTTTTTAGTCCCACCTCGCCAAGCGAGAGGCACTCGCAGCGGTTTATAAGCCCTTCGTGCAGAGACGATGAAGAAGAGGCTCAATGCTCACTTGCACGTTGCTTAGCTTCGAGCCTTGAGAAATTGGGTAGACTGCACGGAGCTATGTGAAGTGCAGTTTACACTATTCCGAAAGGCTTGAAGCTAATTAACGAGCATTGCGCCTCTTTTTTATTTTTAATAACTTATTACAACTCAGAAATAAATAGAAGAAAAAATAGTTGTGATTAACTTTACTAAAAAAATGAGCATAGATGCTTATTTTTAATGACTTATTACAACTCAGAAATAAATAGAAGAAAACATAGTTGTGATTAACTTTACTAAAAAATGAGCATAGATGCTTATTTTTAATGACTTATTACAACTCAGAAATAAATAGAAAAAAATAAATATAGCAGAAAAGAAAAAGACTATATAAAAAACTACTCAGAAATAAATAGAAGAAAAATAGTTGTGATTAACTTTACTAAAAAAAATGAGCATAGATGCTTATTTTTAATGACCTATTACAACTCAAAAATAAAAAGAAAAAAATAAATATAGCAGAAAAGAAAAAAAACTATATAAAAAACTACTCAGAAATAAATAGAAGAAAAAATAGTTGTGATTAACTTTACTAAAAAAATGAGCATAGATGCTTATTTTTAATGACTTATTACAACTCAGAAATAAATAGAAAAAAAATAAATATAGAAGAAAAGAAAAAAACTATATAAAAAATTACTCAGAAATAAATAGAAGAAAAAATAGTTGTGATTAACTTTACTAAAAAATGAGCATAGATGCTTATTTTTAATGACTTATTACAACTCAGAAATAAATAGAAGAAAAAATAGTTGTGATTAACTTTACTAAAAAAATGAGCATAGATGTGCTTATAGAGAGAATTCAACCTAAATTCATAATAAATTTCTACTAACTTCAGAGAAATTCAGTATGAATTTAGGTCAAATTCCCTGTATAAGGGCATCTATTTTCATTTTGAGAGGAGCTCAACAAGGCAGAGAGGGAGGGGCTTATAAACCGGTGTGAGCGCCTTTCGGTTGGCGAGGTGGGACTAAACTCTGACCGCAACGAGGACCAACCCTTTAGTCCCAGTTCGTCCCACGAACCGGGACTAAAGGGCAGCCTTTGGTCCCGGTTCGTGCCACCAACCGGGACCAATGGTGGTGGGCCAGGAGCGAGGCCCATTGGTCCCGGTTCATCCCACCAACCGGGACCAAAAGGTCCAAACAAACCGGGACCAATGGCCCACGTGGACCGGCCGGCCCCCGGGGCTCACGAACCGGGTCCAATGCCCCCATTGGTCCCGGTTCTGGACTGAACTGAGACTAATGGGCTAGTCCCAGTTATGTTGTTATGCGGTTTGACCGATAAAGATCTTCGTAGAATATGTAGGAGCAAATATGAGCATCCAGGTTCCGCTATTGGTTATCGACCGGAAACGTGTCTCGGTCATGTCTACATAGTTCTCGAACCCATAGGGTCCGCACGCTTAAATTTCAATGACGGTTATATTATGAGTTTATGAGTTTTGATGTACCGAAGGTTGTTTGGAGTCCCGGATGTGATCACGGACATGACGAGGAGTCTCAAAATGGTCGAGACATGAAGATTGATATATTGGAAGCCTATATTTGGATATCGGAAGTGTTCCGGGTGAAATCGGGATTTTACCGGAGTACCAAGGGGTTACCGGAACCCCCCGGGGGCTTAATGGGCCATAGTGGGCCTTAGTGGAGAAGAGGAGAGGCGGCCAGGGCAGGATCGCGCGCCCCTCCCCCCTAGTCTGAATAGGACAAGGAGAGGGGGCGGCGCCCCCCCCCCCTTTCCTTCCTCTCTCTCCCTCCTGTTTCCCCCCTTCTCCTAGTCCAACAAGGAAAGGAGGGAGTCCTACTCCCAGTGGGAGTAGGACTCCCCTTGGCGCGCCTCCTCCCTGGCCGGCCGCCCCCTCCCCCCTGCTCCTTTATATACGGGGGTAGGGGGCACCTCTAGAGACACAACAGATCATTGATCTCTTAGCCGTGTGCGGTGCCCCCCTCCACCATAGCCTTCCTCGATAATATTGTAGCGGTGCTTAGGCGAAGCCCTGCGACGGTAGAACATCATCATCGTCACCACGCCGTCGTGCTGATGGAACTCTCCCTCGACACTTGGCTGGATCGGAGTTCGAGGGACGTCATCAAGCTGAACGTGTGCTAGAACTCGGAGGTGCCGTGCTTTCGGTGCTTGATCGGTTGGGCCATGAAGACGTACGACTACATCAACCGTGTTGTTCTAACGCTTCCGCTTTCGGTCTACAGGGGTACGTGGACAACACTCTCCCCTCTCGTTGCTATGCATCACCATGATCTTGCGTGTGCGTAGGATTTTTTTTGAAATTACTACGTTGAAAGGATCGATATGGTTGACTAGAGGGGGGGGGTGAATAGGCAACTAACAATTTTTAAGCTTTTCTTTACCAATTTAAACTTTGCAACAAAATAGGTTGTCTAGATATGCAACTAGGTGAACAACCTATATGATGCAAATACAACTAGCACATAAGCAAGCAAAGGAAACAACACAAGTAGGCTTGCAAGAGTAAAGGCACGAAATAACCAAGAGTGGAGCCGGTGGAGACGAGGATGTGTTACCGAAGTTCCTTCCTTTTAAGGGGAAGTACGTCTCCGTTAGAGCGGTGTGGAGGCACAATGCTCCCCAAGAAGCCACTAGGGCCACCGTATTCTCCTCACGCCCTCACACAATGCGAGATGTCGTGATTCCACTATTGGTGCCCTTGAAAGCGGCGACCGAACCTTTACAAACAAGGTTGGGGCTATCTCCACAACAATTGGAGGCTCCCAACACCACCATGAAGCTTCACCACAATGGAGTATGGCTTCGAGGCGACCTCAACTGTTTAGGGTGCTCAAACACCCAAGAGTAACAAGATCCGCTAGGTATAAGAGAGGGAATCAAATTTCTCTTGGTGGAAGTGTAGATCGGGGCCTTCTCAACCAATCCTGAGCAAATCAACAAGTTTGATTGGCTAGGAAGAGTGATCGGGCGCAAATGGAGCTTGGAGCAACAATGGAGCTTTGGGGGAAAGAGGTAGGTCAACTTTGGGGAAGAAGACACCTTTATATAGTGGGGGAATCAATCCAACCATTACCCCATTGTACATCCCCGCACAGAGCGGTACTACCGCTAGGGCAGGGCGATAGTACCGCTGAGAGTAGTACTACCGCTCCCACCCAGCGGTACTACCGCGCAGAAGAGGATGATAGGGCCCTGGCCCCCAGAGCGGTACTACCGCGGGAGTAGGAGCGGTACTACCGCTTGGAGCGGTACTACCGCCACTACTACCGCTCCTAGTACCGCAAAACCCGACACGAAAAACATCGGTCTCGAATCGAGGCGGTAGTAGCCCGGAACTACTGTGGTACTATGGCCGAAGCCCGCAAGCGGTACTACCGCTCACAGTGGTACTACCGCTTCGTGGAGCGGTACTACCGCTAGAGAGCTTCGGCGGTACTACCGCTGTTGACCGCGGTACTACCGCTGGGATAGAACGGAGCAGGTACGGAAGAAAAGGGCAGCTCCAATGATGCAGAAGGAAGACGACGAGTGTGATAAGGATGTGTACGTGTTGATTCCACCCTAGTCTTACCAAAGCGGATCCCCTCTTGATAGTACGGTGACTCCTACGAAACTAGTCCACCAACCACGAAACGAAGGAGCTACACCATCTTGAATAAACACCAAGGGGAGGTAATCGTCTCGTGCCAAAGGATGAATCTCTGAAAGAACTTAATGCACACGATTAGTCCGCAAAAGCATTGTCATCAATTACCAAAACAACTTGGGGATAAATATGCCCTTACAATCTCCCCCTTTTTGGTGGATTGATGACAATACGGGATTTGCACAAATAACAGAGATATAGGACAAGCGCAAAAACCCACCGTCCTAAAATGTAGATGGGCTCCCCCTAGATGTGTGCTATCTCGAGAAGTGCTTTGGACTGCACGGCACACATACTAGGATCGACGCTCCCCCTACATTTTAAAGACCGACCAAACACCTAAGCATGGTATATGAGAGGAGCATAGATAACTTAACAAGATAAGCATGCAACTCATAAGTTAGATGACATAGATAATGATACTGGAAAGGTAGCATATGTCTCACACCATATGACGGGAACTTAGGTCTCACAGACACAAACCAACCAAAGCAAATAGCGAGGAAAACACAAACACGGAAGAAAGCACAAATCCCTAAACTCTCTCCCCCTTTGGCATCGAGACACCAAAAAGGAGAGGGAGTGTTGCTACGGCTCCAGGTGATAGCAGTAGAAGGACACACACATCATATCTCAGCGGGATCATCTGTGCCACCGTCGTCAGTCGGGAAGTGCTCGGCATCAGAATTGGTCCACGGGCAGTGCTGCTGAATCCACTCCTCCTCCTCAGTAAGCTGGTCCTCAGATCCACTGTTGATTGTAGCACCCAACTAACGCATGAGCTCCTTGTGGCGACCTCGAGCCTTCTTCTCAGCCACATGAGTCATGTACTGACCATGAGCCTCCATGCAGAACAACTTCTTCATCTTAGACTTGAGCTTCTTTGCCCAAGAGGGCTCTGCCTCAGAAGGCATGTAGTCATCATCATCATCATCATCAGCCCCAGTCTCCTCCTCGGTCTCCATGGCAGTAGCAGACGAGGGAACTCCAGTCTTAGGGGCCTGAGTGCCCCAGTTATCCTTCTTCCTCAGACGCTTGATGTCGTGAGACACCAACTCCCCAGTCTCCAGCATCACCTTGGGATAGACACGATCCCAGGCCTTCTCAATAAGCACCATGATGAACGGACCGTAAATCGGGCACTTGCGCTCGGAGATAGCAGACAACAGCTCAGACCACATAACATGGGAAATATCCAGGGACTCTCCGGTGTTCTGTTCCTTCTAACGCTGGCAAAAGAGAAGCATGTCCACGAGATAGGAGTGAACCCGATCCAGATTCCCGATACGAGGGAAAAGAGTCTCTCTAAAGACATGGCGAAGAATATCCAGATAGGCAGGCAGCTCATAAGTTTCCTTCTTCATCTCAGGGTTGATCCTCAAAGTGCAGTAGGGCCATAGAGCTTGCTTGTGAGTGGCGTTGGTGTTGCGGTGTGCGCGAAAGCTGACAGGAGACTCAAGTCCTAGATCTTGCACTCCAATCAACTCCATGAAAGCTTTCCACTTGACTGAAAGCAGCTTGCCATTGGTCATCCAAGTCAGTGTCCTGTCCTCATCAGTCTCGAGATGAAATGTGGCATAGAATTGAGCCACAATATCAGCATCATAATCCTTGTTGAATAGCATGACCCCAAGAATGTTTAGTTGAGTGCACATCTGAAGAGCTTCACCAAAGTACTCAGGATGCTTCTCCATATGGTCGGTGTCGATGGAGTGCACGTTGACAAAGAGGTTCTTCTTGGCTTTGAGAACATCAAAGAAGATGGCGAATGGAACCTGTTCCAGAACGGACGATTGACCAAAGTGGGATCTTGGTCAGCCTCATAGGGGTTGCGGCGACGCCTTGCCCAGAACTCCTTGGGTTGCATTTCTGTCACGGTTTTGCCAGAGTGCTTCGGCTTGACACCAGTCTTCTTTTTGGAGTTGAGGTGGAGGTGGAGCACTTGAGGAACCTCCGGCAGACTCAATGGTGCGGTAATGCTTGGACGTGGCACGACCGGGGTTGACGCGACGAGTCGGATGCTCAGGAAGCTCATCACCTGGAACCACACACAAGAACATGCAAACAACCAGAAAGAACGAGCATAAGCCACAAAACACAAGCAAAAAGATCATTGAGAGGTAAGAGTATGATGGAAGCTGGTAGGGGGCGGTAGTACCGCGACCTGCTAGCGGTAGTACCGCCCCAAGCGGTAGTACCGCTCCACAGAGAGCGGTAGTACCGCTCAAAGCGGTAGTACCGCTCTGGAGAGGGCGGTAGTACCGCTCGAGACGGGGAAACAACAGTTTCCTACTACCGTGGTCAGATCCGGCACTACCGCCCTACCAAATTCAAAAATACTCCAACGAAACATCAATCCAACCTGCCTAGAAGCATTCTCCATCCTACTCAAGCCTAGATTTGGCCAAAAATCTAGAGATGCAACTGCTACTGCCCTAAGATGCTAGATTGGAAATCTAGACAAAAAGAAAGAGGGAACGGGGGCAATACCGGCATCCATGGCAAGAGGACAAGGTGGAGATCGACTCCACCGAAGGAAATGGAGAGGGACGCCCAGGAGAGGGAGATCCGCCGGAGCCCTCCCGCGGTGCCGGTTGCTGGAGAGAGAGGAACAGAGCGAGGGGGCATGCGAATGGGTATGGGGGAGAAGAAAACTCCCCCTGCCCCGATATAACCCCCTGCCCGCGCCTCACAGTGGTAGTACCGCGCTGGTGGGCGGTAGTACCGCTCAGAGCGGTAGTACCGCTCGCCAGCAGTGGTAGTACCTCCAGCAACCAAAAATGCCTCTAGACAAACATCTCAAGCACAACAACAAACAACGAGAAAGCAAGACCAAGAAAGAAAGACCAACAAGGCAATACACACACTAGCAACGGTCCAGAACCCACTCCTTCAAGACAACCACACGAAAGTAGAGCGAGCTCTGGCCTCTCGCAAGAGAGGGTGGTGGCCGGAGCCACCTATGTTTGAGTCAGTTGGTATGGCGCCGCGAAGAATTATCCTTGGGCCCATGACCAAAACTCGTCTTTGAAGCACAAGTACCATCAAAAATGGCTAATGTGAAAGAGTTGATCGTTTTATGCATAATGGGAGGAGGGAGAGTTCATTGAGAGAACAACACTCCCCCTATGTCCATGCCTACACCTAAACTAGACAACAAGATGAGTGTGGTGGGGGGTGCAAGGGTTCAAGTCACATTGCTCGAATCAATGATATTTAGCTCATGCCTTAACTCGCGAAATCTTGATTCATCCAAGGGCTTCGTGAAAATATCTGCAAGGTTATCATGAGTGTTGACATACTTGAGCTCGATCTCCCCTCGCCTAATGTGATCCCGGATGAAATGATATCGAATCTCAATATGCTTCGTCTTGAAGTGTTGCACCGGGTTGAGAGAAATCTTGATGGCACTTTCATTGTCACACCAAAGAGGCACTTTGTTACAAATGACACCGTATTCCTTTAAAGTTTGCCTCATCCATAAGAGTTGTGCACAACAACTACCGGCCGCCACATACTCCGCTTCGGTGGACGAGAGAGACACACAACTTTGCTTCTTGGAAGACCAACTCACCAAAGAGCGCCCAAGAAACTAGCACCCTCCGGAAGTGGACTTCCTATCCACTTTGTCTCCCGCCCAATCAGAGTCCGTAAATCCTTCGAGCTTGAAGTTTGCTCCTCTTGGGTACCAAAAGCCAAAGTTTGGGGTATGAGCCAAATATCGAAAGATTCGCTTGACCGCCACATAGTGACTTTCCTTAGGTGCGGCTTGAAACCGTGCACACATCCCCACACTCAACATGACATCCGGTCTAGATGCACAAAGGTAAAGCAAGGAGCCAATCATGGAGTGATATACCTTCTGATCCACCGCTTTACCATTGGGATCAATGTCAAGTTGGCACTTGGTGGGCATTGGAGTAGTAGCCGGCTTGACATCACTTAGCTTGAATCTTTTTAGCATGTCTTGAGTGTATTTGGCTTGGTTGATGAAGGTTCCTTCTCTTCTTTGTTTGATGTCAAAACGAAGGAAAAACTTCAACTCTCCCATCGAAGACATCTTGAACTTGGAGGTCATGAGAGCGGCAAATTCCTCATTGAAAGCTTTGTTAGGAGAACCAAAGATAATATCATCAACATATAGTTGGCATACAAACAACTCCCCTTTGACCTTCTTAGTAAAAAGAGTGGGGTCAATTAGCCCCACCTCAAATCCACGATCTTGTAACAACTCGGTAAGGTGGTCATACCACGCACGTGGGGCTTGTTTAAGGCCATAGAGTGCCTTATCGAGTTGATACACATGATCCGGAAAGTAGGGATCCTCGAACCCGGGGGGTTGCTTGACATAGACCAACTCATTAATAGGACCATTAAGAAAAGCACTTTTCACATCCATTTGTTGCAACTTAAAGTTGTGATGGGAAGCATAGGCAATCAACAAACATATGGATTCAAGACGAGCAACGGGAGCAAAGGTTTCACCGTAGTCGATACCCTCGACTTGGGAGTAGCCTTGTGCTACCAATCTTGCCTTGTTGCGAACGATGTTCCCATGAGCATCTTGCTTGTTCTTGAACATCCACTTGGTTCCAATGACGTTGTGGTCCCCCGATGGCCTTGGCACCAAACTCCATACTTTGTTGTACTTGAAGTTGTTGAGTTCTTCATGCATGGCATTGAGCCAATCCGAGTCTTCGAGCGCCTCATAGACCTTTTGGGGTTCAACACAAGAGACAAATGTGTGATGTTCACAATAGTTTGCTAATTGTCTACGAGTGCTTACCCCCTTTCTTAGGCTTCCAACCACATTTTCCATGAGATGGCCTTGAGTGGTGAGCTTGGAAGCAATCTTTGCGGCATGACGCTCTAATTCCTCCTCGGGTGTGGAAGGAGGAGGGTTGACATGATCATCTTGAGCGCCGTCTTGAGCTTGTTCTTGATCTTGAGCTTGCTCTTGATCTTGAACTTGCTCGAGGGGGAGAACTTGACCTTGGGCATCATTTAGAGGTTCACCACCATCTTGAGGTTGATCTTGCCCTTGGTCTTGTTCACGAGGTTGAGGGCCTTCACTTAGTTCTTCGGAAGCGTGTGGGTCTTGGTGAGGTGATGGCTCCACTTGAATAGAGCATTGTCCTTCTCCTTCGGCCACAAGGGGTTCCTCAATGGGTAGAATTTGACCAATACCCATTCTTCTTATGGCTTGGGGAGGAATTTCATCACCTACATCACAAGTACCACTTTGCTCCACTTGGGAGCCGTTATTTTCATCAAACTCCACGTTACACGTCTCCTCAATGAGTCCGGTGCACTTGTTGAGAACACGGTAAGCATGAGAGTTTGTAGCATAACCAACAAATATGCCCTCATGAGCTCTAGCCTCAAATTTAGACAAACGAACACCTTTCTTGAGAATGAAACACTTACAACCAAACACCCGGAAGTACTTGAGGTTGGGCTTGTTGCCGGTGAGTATCTCATAAGGGGTCTTGTTCAAGCCTTTGCGGAGATAGAGCCGATTGGAAGCATGACATGCGGTGTTGATGGCTTCGTCCCAAAAGTTGTATGGAGACTTGAACTCCGCCATCATGGTCCTTGCGGCATCCATCAACGTCCGGTTCTTCCTCTCCGCTACACCATTTTTTTGAGGGGTATAAGGTGCAGCATATTGATGCTTGATCCCCTCATCACTAAGAAACTCATCCACGGTGTAGTTCTTGAACTCGGTGCCGTTGTCACTTCTTATTGTCAAGATCTTTGCATTATGTTGACTTTGAGCTTCATTTGCAAAGTCGATGACGGTTTGTTGAGTCTCACTCTTCCTCTTGAAGAAGTATACCCAAGTGTATCTTGAAAAGTCATCCACAATCACCAAGCAATACTTTCTACCTCCAAGACTATCAAAAGATGGAGGCCCAAAGAGATCCATGTGAAGGAGCTCCAAGGGTCTCTTCGAGTAGATGATTGTTGAAGGAGGGTGAGCCTTTTCATGAAGCTTTCCTTCGATACAAGCACTGCAAGCACGATCTTTGGCAAAACTAACAGTTGTTAGTCCACGAACATGGTCCCCCTTGAGAAGACTTTGCAAAGATCTCATATTGACGTGGGCTAAACGGCGATGCCAAAGCCATCCCACGTCAATTTTAGCCATTAGGCATGTCGTGGTCTTAGTGGGTCACTCCGAAAAGTTAATCACATAGAGACCGTTCTCGACATGCCCAATAAAGGCTACTTTAAGAGTATTGCTCCACAAGAGGGCCACGGTATCAATGTCAAAGAACGTAGCAAAACCCATGAGTGCAAGTTGACGAACGGAAAGCAAATTGTATGCAAGGGACTCAACAAGCATGACTTTCTCGATCGTTAGATCATGAGAAATGACAACCTTGCCGAGACCCAATACCTTAGAGTGTGATGCATCACCCCACTCAACATTGGTGGGCATAGATGGAATCTTTTGCATGTCCACCACCAAGTCCTTGCTCCCGGTCATATGATTTGTTGCTCCACTATCGAGCAACCATGATCCCCCACTGGAAGCAAACTCCTACAAGAGATCAATGCTTGGTTTTAGGTAGCTGTCGGTGTCAAAACCGGCGGATCTCGGGTAGGGGGTCCCGAACTGTGCGTCTAGGCGGATGATAACAGGAGACAAGGGACACGATGTTTTACCCAGGTTCAGGCCCTCTTGATGGAGGTAAAACCCTACGTTCTTCCTGATTGATATTGATATTGTGGATGTTTACAAGAGTGGATCTACCACGAGATCAAGGAGGCTAAACCCTAGAAGCTAGCCTATGGTATGATTCTAAGGGTTGTTGTTGTGTCCTACGGACTAGAGCCATCCGGTTTATATAAACACCGGAGAGGGCTAGGGTTACATAGAGTCGGTTACAATGGTACGAGATCTACGTATCCGTATCGCCAAGCTTTCCTTCCACGCCAAGGAAAGTCCCATCCGGACACGGGACGAAGTCTTCAATCTTGTATCTTCATAGTCTTGGAGTCCGGTCGATGATGATAGTCCGGCCGATGATAGTTCGGCTGATGATGGTAGTCTGGCTATCCGGACACCCCCTAATCCAGGACTCCCTCAGTAGCCCCTGAACCAGGCTTCAATGATGATAAGTCCGGCGCGTATATTGCTTGGCATTGCAAGGTGGGTTCCTCCTCCGAATGATAGAAGATTGTGAACACCAGGATAGTGTCCGGCTCTGCAAAATAAATTCCACATTCCACCGTAGAGAGAATAATATATACACAAGTTCAATATGCTGACGTTTTTTGCGGCATGACGTCACGCCATTACCAAGCCATTACTTGAATCGTTTTTACTCTACCACCTCAGCGCATTTAGCGAAGCGGTTTCCTTGGCACGTCTTGTCGAAGCAGAGATCGTGTTCCCCCTTAATCCGGGATTCTCATCAATACGGACGTGGGTAACCCAACCGCGCCCGTCGCCCCGCCCCCTCTATCGAAGGCGAGTCCCAAACGGTCACGGAGATGGCTCTTGGTATTCTCCCTCTTTATAACGGGACCAAGGCTCGTTTCTTTTCTTCAATCCTCCATCGAATCCTCTCCCCGCTCCAAGTTCCAGCACCTAGAGCTCCAGATTCGAGCGCTTCGGACCTTCAACGATGTCCGGTTCCGACCTCCAGGGCCGGTGGATGCCCTCCTCCGTCACGGAGGAGGACGTGCTAAAGCTGCGGGAGGCCAAGTACCTGGCTTATGAGATTTCGCACAGGTTGCCTGCCGAAGGGCAGGCCATCCCCACCCCCGAGCCCGGCGAGTATGTCGTTTTTGTATCCCACCTCCATCGGGGTTTAGGCTTCCCGATGGATCCTTTTGTGAGAGGGCTCATGTTTTACTATGGGTTGGAATTCCACGATTTGGCTCCGGAGTCCATCCTCCATATTTCCGCATTTATTGTTGTCTGCGAAGCCTTCCTCCGCGTCACCCCTCACTTCGGCCTGTGGCTGAAGACCTTCAATGTGGCGCCGAAGATGATCGGGGGGCGTCAAGCGGAGTGCGGCGGGGCGGCCATAAGTAGGAGGGCCGATGCCCCGTGGCCCGCTGGCTCCTTCCAAGAGGAGCTCGGCCCGTGGCAGCAAGAGTGGTTCTATATTACCGTTCCGAGGGGCCGCAGACAAAAGCCGCTGCCCTTATTCCGCCCGGGACCTCCACGACGGTTGATGTCGTGGGTCAACCAAGGGCTCAACTGGGGGCCATCAAAGGATGTGCCCCTACTGCAGGGCCGGATTCGAGATCTCCAAACGAGGGAGGTCGATATGGTGGTGGTAATGCAGGTTATGCTGATTAGGCATCTCCCGCCCTGCAAACGCCGCCCTCTCCAGCTATGGGAGTTCAATCCGGAGGGCCCACGGATTCTTCAACACTTCATGGGTATGACACCCCTGGAGATGTACAAATTGTTCTTCGGATCGCAAGAGGCGCGTCCGGAATTGACCGAGGATGCTGGCCTAACCTGCAATCGCCCGGATACTCAAGTAAGTAGTTCCAAGTCCGGACATACCGTTCGTTTGCCTTTCGATAATTCGCCTTATGACCAACTTCCTTCTAGACAGGAGTGGATAGCGGAAGCAAAATTGATATGGTGTCCGGCCCCCCTCCTCGAGACCGCACCGAATTCCGTGCTGGTTCAGATGCTTGAGGTTGCGCCTCCAGAGGAAGGCGAAGGGGAAAGCAGGAAAGCTACTTCCTCGCCTAAGGAGGCTCTTGAAAGAGAGGGGATCGAGAATCCCTCCCTCCAAGGGGAGAAGAGGACTGCCTCCGAGGACCCGGGGGCAAAAGCCCCTAAACGGGGGAAGAAATCTTCGCCAGAGGGTCCTGCGTCCGGGGAGGCCCCGGCCGCACAATCTCCCTTAAAGAGTCAGCCCTCCAACGAGCCGTAAGTAGAAAGAAAGGAGTTTTGTAATAAGGGACATCCCTATTTGTGCTTCTGAGGATAACTAAAGTTTTTACCTTGTAGTTCGGATCTCCGTCCTTCGCAAATGAGCTCGTCTTCGGGGGACCTTCGTCCGGAGATGATGGAGAGCGAGACGCCTCCGTCCGGGGCGCCGTCGGATAGGGCGGACGAGCCTGAAGTGTCATCACGGAGGGAGTCCCCGGGTTTGGCAAAGCCGGATAGTTCGGCGCCAACTGGTGTACGGCTGAAGGATCTGCTTGAGAAGGCGTCTATCTCAGAAGATCACCACGCATTGATGAGCATGGTGATTGAAAGGATTTCGTCCGCCGAAGGCGGGTTGCACAATGCCGTCAGGAGTTTGCTGGCGGGGTTTGAGGTACGTAAAAATGACACACCTTTTAACAGTTTTGCATATAGAATGCGCCCTGTATAGATAGTAGCCCCTGAGACTCGGTAGGTTGTCGAAATCGACAGCATGCCGGGGATCAAAATCGCAGATTTAAATTTCCGCCGTGCCGATGCAGGTGGCGGGTCGTTCGGGGGCCAGCCGGACTGATGGAGTTGCTGAACTAAAGCGGCAACTCGCTGTTGCGGATGCGGACATCACGCTGGTCAACAGGCGACTTGATGAGTCGCAAGGTAAGTGTTACTGTGCGGTCACTTGGTAAGGGAGCCGAAGCCAGCTCTTTACAACATGTGCGTGAAATGTAGATAGTGCTGCTGCTGTGGAGAGCCTTCGGACCGAACTTGCTCAAGCCAAGGAGCAGGCCAGAAGGAGTAATGCGGCGGCCTCGAGGGCGGCCGAGGAGTTAGCGGCCGAAAGGGTCGCACACTGCCGGAGGAGGGAAGAGATGGCCGAAATGGCCGTGAAGTTAAAAGATGCTACCAATCGCAATGAGGCTCTTGGGAAGGAGCGCCTAGCGGGGCAAGAAGACCTGAGGAAGGCCACCGCCGAAGCCAAGGATGCCCGCTCTGCAATGCGGGCTATAAAGGAAGAGCTGCGCCAGGCTGGAGATATCGTAGCTGGCAAGCCTTTTCTGCTGCGCCGAAGGTTTATGGATCCAAAGTATGCTCAGCTGGGCCAACTGTGGGGTCCAGAGGACCCTTATATGGACTTAGCAGCGAGTGCGGCGGATGCCGTTGTGCATTTTCGAAGCCAGAAGGATCACAAGACGGAAGAGCTGTTTTGGTCTCAATTCCATAGTCCGGAGCGTTCACTTCCACTGACCGACCGTTTGGCCAAGTGGGCTGAGCTAAATAGGTTGTCCGGGCTTGCTATGACGGATATAGTGTCCCATGTCTGGCCGGATAGGCCCGAGCCAAAGAGTTACTTTGGCTTATTGCAGTAATTTCTTGGGGCGGTGCCGCATATCAAGGCGATGAAGCGGTCGACCTGCATAGAGGGTGCGCGGATGGCACTTGCCCGTGTGAAGACACATTGGACAGAGATGGATGCCACCGCTGTTGTGACCCCGGGTTCGGACGATAACCGGTTACCCGCCGAGCACTATTTTGGCGAAGTGTTGCGTGGTGCTCGTGTAATAGAGTCGCAGTGCTCAAAAAATGTTACGTTCGAATGAACGTTTTTATGATGTAAAACAATATTTATGATGTAAGCGCCTTTCATACTTGTGCGTTCAAGTAATAGAATATCTCCTATGCGGCCATTCATGTATACGTATGTATAACCTGAAAGATGGCAGTCGTTGGCTTCAGCCCCCACGCACAAGGTGCGGGGGTGTTCGCAAAAAATAGCGCATTTTCACACTTAATCCGACGTCTCGGTCCTGTAAAGGAGGTGGTAGCGTAGCAAACGAGGCAACCGGACTATAATGCTTTATCACTTTCACTTAGCCATGGAGTTCGAGGGTGGGGCTACGACATAGCCCCTGGGGGCACCGCGCTCTCCGAATTTGGGGCGCGTATGTGCCTGACCGGGAAACGGCCCTTCGTCAAAGCGGAGGAATTCTAAACACTCCCATGGTCGATCGAGTGGTTGACCAGTCTCTCACTGTATCATGACAGTCAGTTTTCGGCTTTCTCTACTGAGGTGCTCGCCCAGCCGAACTGGGGCACAATCGCAGTAGTTCTCCTGGTGTCGCGTTAGCCAGTGATACGGAACGTAAGGCAGCAAAACACAGGAGCCGGGCAAACCCAACATTTGACCAAAGACATGATTCGGAGCTGATGCATATAAGGCCTAACTCGAGACGCCGAACACTCCCGAAGGTGTTCGGTCTTTACAATAGCGGGCAAAACAATGCCCTAAGCCCCTTGTGTCCAGGTACGGGCAGGTTCTTCTGGCGCGGCCGATGCCAAAACGCCAGTCTCCACTCTGGTTATAATGAGAAACCAGGGGATTATAGCAACAAGAGACAGTAAGAAAGGTTTACGTAGGGTCTTAGTCTGAAAAGAGTCCTTGCAACGGGTCCCTACTGCACGTCTGCGTCTGTGCCTCCGTTGTGCCGTATCCTGGACGGGTGTGCACGCTGTTCATCTGTAAAAACAGAGGAACTTAGTTGGAAAAGAAATGGTGCGAGAAAGTGCATAAAAAATTGAAATATAGATTAATAAAGCTGAGCCTATGCTAGCCCATTATGGCTTATATGTACAAACCCTTGTGAAGGGGTGTGCAGCTAGGTAGCCCCTAGCTTATTTATTCCGGACTCGTCCAGCCGTGTCCGGGGTCTTAGGCGACCTTTTAATGAAATGATGTCACGTGGACCGGGCATTTTAAGCGTAAGAGACGCGTAATGTGGTATTGCATTGAAGCGGACGAAAGCTTCCCGTCCCAGTGATGCTTGATAGCTACTTTTAAATGGGGCGACATGAAAGGTTAGCTTTTCTCGTCGGAAGTTGTCAGGTGACCCGAACACAACTTCTAGTAATAATGAACCTGTGCACCTGGCGTAAGGGCCTGGCGCCACTCCTTTGAAGGAAGTGCGGCTATGCCGAATTGTAGTGGGGTTTATCCCGACTTGCGGATTGTGTCCGGATATAGCAGGTTTAAGTCACTGCCGCCGTCCATCAAAACCTGCGTTAATTGCAGTCTGTCTATTATGGGATCCAATATCAGGGCAGTCTATCCTGCGTTCCGGATACTTCTGGACTAATCCAGATGGTCGAGAGTGATTGGTTTTGACATCCAATCTCGGTGTTCCTCTGGGGTGGACCGTGCGACACTTGTCTTAGTGAGTGCCTTGTTGGTTTTTCGTACTATCACATGAAGCGAGTTTACTGTTTTGACTTCTTGTGGGAAAGTCTTTTGACTTCCGGTGCTCTGCTGGTGGGGTTCGTCATCGTCCTCGCTTGGCGCATCGAGCCCCTTGTGTCCAGCGTTGAGTCTGCCGGACTGTTTAAAAACCCAACAATTTCGGTTGGTATGGTTTGCAGGCCTTCCGGAGGTACTGTGGATTTGACATATTCGATCTAAAATTTTGTTTAAATTTGATAGCTCGTTGCTGTTGTCCTTAAGAGGCAGTGTTTTATTGTTTGGCCGTGAGCTTTTGAATCCGGCGTTGACCGTCGTGCCCTTTGGGCTTTTTTCTTTATTCCAGCGCTGATCTTTCCTGCGCCGTGATTTTCCGTTTCCATCTCTGATCTCGGATGTACTCGGGTCGCTGGTGCTGCATCTTGCTAGCCAGCTGTCTTCTCCTGCGCAAAAGCGCGTCATGAGGCTTGTTAGCGCGGCCATTGTTCTTGGCTTCTCTTGGCCGAGGTGTCTGGTGAGCCATTCGTCTCGGACGTTGTGTTTAAAAGCTGCTAAGGCTTCCGCGTCCGGACAGTCGACTATTTGGTTCTTTTTGGTAAGGAACCTGTTCCAGAATTTGCGCGCTGACTCTTCGAGCTGTTGGGTTATATGACTCAGATCATCTGCATCCGGAGGGCGGACATAAGTCCCTTGAAAATTTGCTCTAAACGCGTCCTCAAGCTCTTCCCAACTTCCAGCAGTGTTTTCTGGGAGGCTTTTGAGCCAATGCCGAGCTGGCCCTTTGAGCTTGAGGGGTAGGTATTTTATGGCATGGAGATCATCTCCTCTGGCCATGTGTATGTGTAGTATGTAATCTTCTATCCAGACTCCGGGGTCTGTTGTGCCGTCGTATGCCTCTATGTTTATGGGTTTGAACCCTGCTGGAAATTCATGATCCAGCACCTCATCGGTAAAACATAGCGGGTGTGCGGCGCCCCTGTATTTGGGTGTGCCGCTGTCTTCGAACACTTGTAGTGTTGTGTTACTTCCTGGGGCCCTCTTTTTTGGCCCGTAGATGGACCTAGTTGGGCCGTCCGTTTTCCCAGGATCATAAGTCGGCTTGTGTGCGGTGCCGCTTGTCGCTTTTGGCCTGTCATCTGGCCGTCTATCCGTCCAGGCGGCCTCTTTATTTTTTGACTATGAGGGCTCTATGGCTTCCTCGTCAAATTCTGGCAGCAACTTGCGCTTTGGGTAGCTCTTTGTTGATGGCCATTGCCATATTTGTCTGCGGTCTTGAGTACTTTGCTCCACTTCATTCTGAGTATGTCTTCCGCTGTTTTGAGCTTCCGTTTTTTCTTCTTCAAACTTCTTGCAGTGGCGACGAGTCTTTTGTGAAGGTTCTTATGCTCCGGTGTTGTGTCCGGACTGTTGATTGCTCCGTAAAGGGGTTGATTATCCGGTTCATCCTGTTCGGATGGTTGCTTGGTTGTATGTTCGTCGTCCGCTGGTTTGCCCTGCTCTATCGCTGGGTCGTTAGGAATGCTGCTTTGATCGAGGCGGGACTTAGGGCGGCGTCTACGTCGCCGTTTTGGTTGTTTATCGGCGGGATTATCCTCTGCCGCGTCCCGTTGTTCCTCGTTATCGCTTCCCTTTGGGGTGTCCACCATATGTATGTCATGTGACGAGGTGGCCTTCCAGTGCCCTGTAGGCGCTGGTTCTTGATTGTCTCCGGCATCGTCGTCCATACCGTTGATGTCTTCGGAGTCGTAGTTTAGCACGTCGGTTAGATCTTCGACGGTGGCTATGAAGTGGGTGGCGGGTGGGCTCTGAATTTCTTCATTGTCCGTGTCCCGACCATCCTGGCCGTAGTCCGGCCAGGGCTCTCCGGATAGTGAGAGATGTTTCAGCGAATTTAAGATATCGCCGAAGGGTGAGTGCCGAAAGGTGTCTGCAGCGGTGAATTCCATGATCGGCGCCCAATCGGATTCGACTGGCAGGGGCGCAGGAGGTTCGAAGTCCGGAAGGGGGTCCGGCACCTCGGAGTCATGGGCTTTATGCGGGACAAGGTAAGTGTTCGGCTCCATCGCCGTGGAAGTTGCAGCTCCCGAGGCGGTGTCCAGCCATCCGTCCTCGATCCGTGCGATTGGCTCCAGACTATGGGTCGGAGCGGATTCATGTGCGGCCTCCAAGGTGCTGTCCGGCGGCAGAGTTAGGTCGTGCCCGTCGTGGTAGCGTGGCATGCTTGGCTGTGGCTCAGATCCATCGAAGATCAAGTCCCCGCGGATATCGGCCGTGAAGTTTAGGCTTCCAAACCTGACCTGACGGCCAGGGGCGTAGCTTTTGATCTGCTCCAGATGGCCAAGTGAGTTGGCCCGCAGTGCGAAGCCGCCGAATATGAAGATCTGTCCGAGGAGAAAAGTCTCACCCAGGACTGGGTCGTTGTCGATTGAGGAGGCCATCAAGCCTATCGGTGACGACACAGAGGAACTCTCAATGAAAGCACCAATGTCGGTGTCAAAACAGGCGGATCTCGGGTAGGGGGTCCCAAACTGTGCGTCTAGGCAGATGGTAACAGGAGACAAGGGACACGATGTTTTACCCAGGTTCGGGCCCTCTTGATGGAGGTAAAACCCTACGTCCTGCTTGATTGATATTGATATTGTGGATGTTTACAAGAGTGGATCTACCACGAGATAAAGGAGGCTAAACCCTACAAGCTAGCCTATGGTATGATTGTAAGGGTTGTTGTTGTGTCCTACAGACTAGAGCCATCCGGTTTATATAGACACCGGAGAGGGCTAGGGTTACATAGAGTCGGTTACAATGGTAGGAGATCTACGTATCCGTATCGCCAAGCTTGCCTTCCACGCCAAGGAAAGTCCCATCCGGACACGGGACGAAGTCTTCAATCTTGTATCTTCATAGTCTTGAAGTCCGGTCGATGATGATAGTCCGACCGATGATAGTTCGGCTGATGATGGTAGTCCGGCTATCCGGACACCCCCTAATCCAGGACTCCCTCAGTACCCATTTAGTGATGGTTCCTTTGATGTTAGTAACAAGGGTCTTGGGAACCCAAATGGACTATTCAATGTACTCATAGGGAGAACCAACAAACTTAGCATAAACATGTCCATCACTAGCATGGCACAACACATATGACGGGTTAAAGTCGCCGGCTTTGTTTGAGGAAATGCTTTTGCCCTTTTGGACATCAACTCCCTTCACTTTTTCCTTCTTCTCCTTAGGAGCACCCTCTCCCTCTTTCACAAACGTTTGCTTGATAGGAGGAGGACGCTTGGTCTTGTTGTTCTTCTTCTTCTTGCTCTTGGACTTGGGTGCAAACCCAATTCCTTCCTTGGCCACAACTTCCTTTTGATTGCTCAAAAGGTCGTTGAGGTTCTTCTCACCTTGAATGCATGTCACAAGGCCTTTCTCAAGTTGATCCTTTAACTTGGCATTCTCCTCCACAAGATGCACATTCTCACAACACGGGTTAGTAGCACATGCATTATCAATTAATACCATATGGGGAAAGGTGGCCTTTTCCTTGATTAGCTTAACTTGGAGTTGAGCATGAGACTCCTTGAGGTTAGTGTGAGCACCCTTCAAGACCTTGTGAGCCTTGTCAAGTAGCTCAAACTCCTCTTTGAGTCTAGCATGGTCAACCCCAAGTTTAGCCTTCTCGGAAGTTAGCACACGAGACACGACAAGAGCATGATCAAGATCTTTCTTTAACTTAGCATGGTCATCATTGTGTGACTCCTCAAAAGTCAAACGATGAACACGCTCTTCCTCAAGAGCATTAGAGAGATCCGATATCTCATCGGCATAGTCACGGCTATGACCTTCCATCTTAGAGATGGTTTCTTCGTGAGCCTCAATCATGTCATTGGCCTCACCAAGTTGTTCCAAGAGAGCAACAAAATGCTTCTTGGACTTGCCCTTGAGCTTACTCATAAAAGACTCAAATTCATTCACCTCCTCATTAGACCCAACATGATCATCAATGCAATCCTCAAAGGAGTGATTAGTAATGATGGTGGTTGTGATGTTGGGGGTTACCTTGTTTGAAGCTTTAGCCATGAGGCACTTGGCGGTGATGTTTTCATTGGGTGAATCAAAGAGAGACACCGGGGGAGTGATACGTCTCCAACGTATCAATAATTTTTGATTGCTCCATGCTACTTTATCTACTGTTTTAGGCAATATTGGGCTTTATTATCCACTTTTATATTATTTTTGGGACTAACCTATTAACCGGAGGCCCAGCCCAGATTTGCTGTTTTATGCCTATTTCAATGTTTCGAGGAAAAGGAATATCAGACGGAGTCAAAACGGAACGAAATCAACTGGAGAAGTTATTTTTGGAAGGAAACCCACCTGATGGACTTGGACCCCACGTCAGAAGATATGGGAGGTGCTCACGAGGGTGGGGGGCGTGCCCTCCCCCTGGGCGCGCCCCCCTGCCTCGTGGGGCCCCCGTAGCTCCACCGACGTTCTCCCTGCACCCATATATACCTACGTACCCTAAAACTCCCAGAACAGAAGATAGATCGGGAGTTCCGCCGCTGCAAGCCTTTGTAGCCACCAAAAACCAATCGGGACCCTGTTCTGGCACCCTGCCGGAGGGGGATCCCATCACCGGAGGCCATCTTCATCATCCCGGTGCTATCCATGACGAGGAGGGAGTAGTTCACCCTCGGGGCTGAGGGTATGTACCAGTAGCTATGTGTTTGATCTCTCTCTCTCTCGTGTTCCATCTATGGCACGATCTTGATATATCCCGAGCTTTGTTATTGTAGTTGGATCTTATGATGTTTCTCCCCCTCTACTCTCTTGTGATGAATTGAGTTTCCCCTTTTGAAGTTATCTTATTGGATTGAGTCTTTTATGAACACTTGATGTATGTCTTGCGTGGGATAACCGTGGTGACAATGGGTTATTCTATTGATCCACTTGATGTATGTTTTGGTGATCAACTTGTGGGTTTCGTGACACTTGGGAACCTATGCATAGGGGTTGACACACGTTCTTGACTCTCCGATAGAAACTTTGGGGCACTCTTTGAAGTACTTTTATGTTGGTTGGATGAATATGAGATTGTGTGATGCATATCGTATAATCATGCCCATGGATACTTGAGGTGACAATGGAGTATCTAGGTGACATTAGGGTTTTGGTTGATTTGTATCTTAAGGTGTTATTCTAGTACGAACTCTTTTATAGATCGATCCGAAAGAATAGCTTTGTGGTGGTTTCGTACCCGACCATAATCTCTATGTTTGTTCTCCGCTATTAGTGGCTTTGGAGTGACTCTTTGTTGCATGTTGAGGGCTTGTCATATGTTCTATCTATGTTATTATTGTTGAGAGAACTTACGCTAGTGAAAGTATGAACCCTAGGCCTTGTTTCCTATCATTGCAATACCGTTTATGCTCACTTTTATCGTTCGTTACCTTGCTATTTTTATTATTTCAGATTACAAAAACCCATATCTACTATCTATTTTGCACTTGTATCACCATCTCTTCGCCGAACTAGTGCACCTATACAATTTACCATTGTATTGTGTGTGTTGGGGACACAAGAGACTTTTTGTTATTTGGTTGCAGGGTTGTTTGAGAGAGACCATCTTCATCCTACGCCTCCTACGGATGGATAAACCTTAGGTCATGCACTTGAGGGAAATTTGCTACTGTCCTACAAACCTGTGCACTTGCAGGCCCAACAACGTCTACAAGAAGAAGGTTGTGTAGTAGACATCAAGCTCTTTTCTGGCGCCGTTGCCGGGGAGGCTAGGTAAGTGAAGGTATATCTTTAGATCTTGCAATCGAATCTTTTTGTTTCTTGTTTTAGCACTAGTTTATTTTATAAAAGAAAACTAAAAAATGGAATTGAGTTTGTCTCAAACGCTTCACCTTTTTAATATCTTTCGTGAAAATGATGGGAAGGAAAATTGTGCTCAAGTGCTAGAAGAAGAAATCTATAGAATGTTTTTATATGATGAGCATGATTGCAATATTGTTAGTATGAATTCCTTGAATATCCATGATGCTAATGATATGCAAAGCCACAAGCTTGGGGAAGCTATGTTTGATGAAGATGATATTTTTTGTCCCCCAAGCTTTGATGAGCAAATTTACTATGATGAAAGCATGCCTCCTATTTATGATGATTATTGTGATGATACGTATGCTATAAAGAAGAAGTTTGCTTATGTGGAGAGTAGTAAATTTTCCTTGCAAGTAGATCATGAAAAGAATACTTTAGGTGCTGGTTATATTGTTGAATTCATTCATGATGCTACTGAAAATTATTATGGGAGAGGAACATATGCTTGTAGGAATTGCAATAACGTCAAGTTTCCTTTCTATGTGCTTAAATTCTTGAAGTTATGCTTGTTGTGCCATCCTATGCAAGATGATTATTGTTCCCATAAGTTGTTTTCTAACAAAATCCCTATGCATAGGAAGTGGGTTAGACTTAAATGTGCTAGTCATATGCTTCATGATGCTCCCATTATGTTTCAATTCTTATCTTTTATGTGAGCATCATTGTCATCATCATGCCTAGCTAAAAGGCATTAAAGAAAAGCGCTTGTTGGGAGACAACCCAATATTTATCATTACTGTTTTTGTGTGTTCACATGATTATGCTACTGTATTAATCATGTTTTATAGCTTTTGTTTCAATAAAGTTCCAAGTAGAACCTTTGGGAAGACTTGGGTGAAGTTTATGTGATCTTGCTGTGAAAAACAGAAACTTTCGCGCTCACGAGAATAGCTGACATTTTTTACTGGAGAGTGCTTTTAGGTTGATTCTTTTTTCATATGATTAATAGACAAATTACTCAGGTCCATCAATTTATTTCATAATTTTTGGGGTTCCATAAGTATAAGTTTTATATAGATTACTACAGACTGTTCTGTTTTTGATAGATTCTGTTTTCTATGTGTTGTTTGCTTATTTTGATGAATCTATGAGTAGTATTGAAGGGTATGAACCATAGATAAGTTGGAGTACAGTAGATATTACACCAATATGAATTTAGAATGAGTTCATTCCAGTACCTAAGTGGTGGTTTTATTTTCTCATACTAACGGAGCTTACAAGTTTTGTCTTGAGTTTTGTGTGGTTGAAGTTTTCAAGTTTTGAGTAAAGATTCGATGGAATATGGAATAAGGAGTGGAAAGAGCCTAAGATTGGGGATTCCCAAGGCACCCCAAGGTAATATTCAAGGACAACCAAGAGCCTAAGCTTGGGGATGCTCCGGATGGCATCCCCTCTTTCGTCTTCGTTCATCGGTAACTTTACTTGGAGCTATATTTTTATTCACCACATGATATGTGTTTTGTTTGGAGCGTCATTTTCTTTTGTTAGTATTTTCTTGCTATAGTTAGAATAAATTTTTTCCTCTTTAGTTTCAATAAAAAAGGTCAAGGATAGCCTTTGCCATGCTTATTTTGCTAGTTTGCATGTTGCTGTTTGAAAACAGAAAGTTTACCGCTGTTGCAAAAATTCCCTAGAAAAGTCAGAGCATGGTCTAACGTTGAATCTTTTTGCATACTGAGCTCTGATAAATTTATTACAGTGGGAATTTTAGTTCATAATTTTTAGAGTCAGGGAAGTATTGATACTCTTGCATTCTTTACAGACTGTACTGTTTTGACAGATTGCTGTTATGTTTGCGTTGTTTGCATATGTTTGCTTGTTTAATGATTCTATTTGATGATAGGAGTATTAAATATGCAGAGGTACTTAGTATTCAATGTTGAATAATAATTTAAGTGATTTGTTACAGTATAATATGATAAGGTTTTGCATTGGTTTATACTAACCTATCTCACGAGTTCTTGTTGAGTTTGTTGTGAATGAAGCTTTTGATAAAAAGAGAAACCATTATATGAGAGGAATTAAGGAGACACAAAAGTTCAAGCTTGGGGATGCCCAAGGCACCCCAAGATAATATTTCAAGAAGTCTCAAGCATCTAAGCTTGGGGATGCCCCGGTAGGCATACCACCTTTCTTCTTCAGCAACTATCGGTTAGTATCGATTGAGCCTAAGTTTTTGCTTCTTCACATGAGTTGTGCTATCCTTGCAATGTAGTTTTCTTTATATTTGCTTGCTGTTTGAATGAAGTATCAAGATCTGAAATCCTTTAATGAGAGAGAGCCATACAAAAATTAGAATTTGCTAGAATACTCTATGTGCTTCACTTATATCTTTCGGAGTAGTTTGTCATTTGCTCTAGTGCTTCACTTAGATCTTTTAGAGCACGGTGGTGGATTTGTTTTAAAGAAACTATTGATCTCTCATGCTTCACTTAGATTATTTTGAGAGTCGTTAATAGCATGGTAATTTGCTTAATGTTAATATACTTGGTATTCAAGATATGTGAAACTTTCTTTTGAGTGTGTTGAATACTAAGAAAAGCTTGATGCTTGATAATTGTTTTGAGATATGGAGGTGATAATATCAAAGTCGTGCTAGTTGGGTGATTATGAATTTGAGAAATACTTGTGTTGAAGTTTGCAAATCCCGTAGCATGCACGTATGGTTAAAGTTGTGTAACAAATTTGAAACATGAAGTGTATCTGGCTTGTGCATCCTTATGAGTGGCGGTCGGGGACGAGCAATGGTCTTTTCCTACCAATCTATCCCCCTAGGAGCATGCGCGTAGTACTTGATTTTTGATGACTTCTAAATTTTTGCAATAAGTATATGAGTTCTTTTGACTAATGTTGAGTCCATGGATTATACGCACTCTCACCTTTCCGCCTTTGCTAGCCTCTTCGGTGTCGTGCATTGCCCTTTCTCACCTTGAGAGTTGGTGCAAACTTCGCAGGTGCATCCAAACCCCGTGATACGATACGCTCTATCACACATAAACCTCCTTATATCTTCCTCAAAACAGCCACCATACCTACCTATCATGGCATTTCCATAGCCATTCCGAGATATATTGCCATGCAACTTCCACCATCATCATGGTGACATGCATTACTTTTGTCATATTTACATTGCATGATCTTGTAGTTGACATCGTATTTGTGGCAAAGCCATCATGCATTATTTTCCATACATGTCACTCTTGATTCATTGCACCATCCTGGTACACCGCCGGAGGCATTCATATAGAGTCATATCTTGTTCTAAGTTTCGAGTTGTAATCCTTGTGTTGTAATCAATAGAAGTGTGATGATCATCATTATTAGAGCATTGCCCAAATAAAAAAAGAGAGAAAGGCCAAAAAAAGGAAAGACCCCAAAAAAAGAGAAAGGCCAAAAAAAGGGTCCCAAAAAAAGAAAAAAAAAGAAAAAAAGAAAAAAGGGCAATGCTACTATCTCTTTTTCCACACTTGTGCTTCAAAGTAGCACCTTGTTCCTCATGTAGTGAGTCTCATATATTGTGCTTCAAAGTAGCACCTTGTTCTTCATGTAGTGAGTCTCATAAGTTGTCTTTTTATACTAGTGGGAATTTTTCATTATAGAACTTGGCTTGTATATTCCTACGATGGGCTTCCTCAAATGCCCTAGGTCTTCATGAGCAAGCAAGTTGGATGCACACCCACTAGTTTTCTTTTGTTGAGCATTCATAGCTCTAGTGCATCCGTTGCATGGCAATCCCTACTCCTCATGTTGACATCAATTGATGGGCATCTCCATAGCCCGTTGATTAGCCTCGTCAACGTGAGACTTTCTCCTTTTTTGTCTTCTCCACACAATCCCCATCATCATATTCTATTCCACCCATAGTGCTATATCCATGGCTCACGCTCATGTATTGCGTGAAGGTTGAAAAAGTTTGAGATTATTTAAGTATGAAACAATTGCTTGGCTTGTCATCGGGGGTATAGAAGTTGGGAACATATTTGTGTGACGAAAATGAAGCATAGCCTAACTATATGATTTTGTAGGGATGAACTTTCTTTGGCCATGTTATTTTGAGAAGACATGATTGCTTTTGATTAGTATGCTTGAAGTATTATTATTTTTGTGTCAATATGAACTTTTGTCTTGAATCTTTCAAATCTGAATATTCATATCACAATTAAGGAGATTTACATTGAAATTATGCCAAAGTATCACTCCGGATCAAAAAAAAAATTATCATTTACCTACTCGAGGACGAGGAGGCATTAAGCTTGGGGATGCTTGATACGTCTCCAACGTATCTATAATTTTTGATTGCTCCATGCTACTTTATCAACTGTTTTAGGCAATATTAGGCTTTATTAGCCACTTTTATATTATTTTTGGGACTAACCTATTAACCGAAGGCCCAGCCCAGATTTGTTGTTTTATGCCTATTTCAGTGTTTCGAGGAAAAGGAATATCAGACGGAGTCAAAACGGAACGAAATCAACTGGAGAAGTTATTTTTGGAAGGAAATCCACCTGATGGACTTGGACCCCACGTCAGAAGATACAGGAGGTGCTCACAAGGGTGGGGGCGCGCCCTCCTCCCTGGGCGCGCCCCCCTGCCTCGTGGGGCCCCTGTAGCTCCACCGACGTTTTCCCTACACCCCTATATACCTACGTACCCTAAAACTTCCAGAACAGAAGATAGATCGGGAGTTCCGCCGCCGCAAGCCTCTGTAGCCACCAAAAACCAATTGGGACCCTGTTCCGGCACCCTGCCGGAGGGGGATCCCATCACCGGAGGCCATCTTCATCATCCCGGCGCTATCCATGATGAGGAGGGAGTAGTTCACCCTCGGGGCTGAGGGTATGTACCAGTAGCTATGTGTTTGATCTCTCTCTCTCGTGTTCTCTCTCGTGTCCATCTATGGCACGATCTTGATGTATCCCGAGCTTTGCTATTGTAGTTGGATCTTATGATGTTTCTCCCCCTCTACTCTCTTGTGATGAATTGAGTTTCCCCTTTTGAAGTTATCTTATTGGATCGAGTCTTTTATGAACACTTGATGTATGTCTTGCGTGGGATAACCGTGGTGACAATGGGTTATTCTATTGATCCACTTGATGTATGTTTTGGTGATCAACTTGCGGGTTTCGTGACACTTGGGAACCTATGCATAGGGGTTGACACACGTTCTTGACTCTCCGGTAGAAACTTTGGGGCACTCTTTGAAGTACTTTTATGTTGGTTGGATGAATCTAAGATTGTGTGATGCATATCGTATAATCATGCCCACGGATACTTGAGGTGACAATGGAGTATCTAGGTGACATTAGCGTTTTGGTTGATTTGTATCTTAAGGTGTTATTCTAGTACGAACTCTTTTATAGATCGATTCGAAAGAATAGCTTTGTGGTGGTTTCGTACCCGACCATAATCTCTATGTTTGTTCTCCGCTATTAGTGGCTTTGGAGTGACTCTTTGTTGCATGTTGAGGGCTTGTCATATGTTCTATCTATGTTATTATTGTTGAGAGAACTTACGCTAGTGAAAGTATGAACCCTGGGCCTTGTTTCCTATCATTGCAATACCGCTTACGCTCACTTTTATCGTTCGTTACCTTGCTGTTTTTATTATTTCAGATTACAAAAACCCATATCTACTATCTATTTTGCACTTGTATCACCATCTCTTCGCCGAACTAGTGCACCTATACAATTTACCATTGTATTGGGTGTGTTGGGGACACAAGAGACTTTTTGTTATTTGGTTGCAGGGTTGTTTGAGAGAGACCATCTTCATCCTACGCCTCCTATGGATTGATAAACCTTAGGTCATCCACTTGAGGGAAATTTGCTACTGTCCTACAAACCTGTGCACTTGCAGGCCCAACAACATCTACAAGAAGAAGGTTATGTAGTAGACATCAGGGAGTAGTAGCAATGGCAACGGATGCCATGGCCATTGCTTCTCCACTTTCATCATCATCGTCATCCTCTTGGTATTCTTCTTGAACCACCAACCCACGAGTTGGAGTCTTCTTGGCGAAGTTGTTCTTGTTGGGGAAGGACTTGGCTTTGTCTTTTCGAATGAATTTGCCACCATTATCTTCCCGCTTCTCGTAAGGACAATCCGCAACGAAATGGATCACATTGCCACAGTTGAAGCAAGTTCTAACTTGTTGCTTGCCCTTGACGCCACTTGAGTTGTTCTTGTTGAAGTTGGGTATTGTATTCTTCTTGCTCCAAAATTGTCTTGAAGCAAGGGCCATGTGCTCATGATAATCATACTTGGTGTCTTCGGGATTTCTCTCCTCATCTTCCACTTCTTCCTCTTCTTCCATAATAACCTTGGCCTTCAAAGCAAGATTGGGCTTCTTTGCCCTTTGAGGACGGATCACCGCATTGTCGGCGGTCTTGTCCAAGATGCTCATTGCAACAAACTCATCCAACACTTCACTTGAGGTCATGGAGTGGAAGTCCGGTCTTTGACGAATGACGGAGGACATGGCCTTGTTGTAGGGCATCATGGCCTTGAGGAACTTGCGCTTGATCCAATTGTCATCTGTGTCCTTGCTTCCATGATCTCGGAGTGAGACCGCGAGTTTGGTCACTCTTCTAAAGAGCTCACGAGGTTCTTCATCTTCTTTCATTGCAAACTCATCGGCTTCATCTTGCACCACTTCATAGTTGGAGCGTTGAATGCTAGCACTTCCTCGATAGAGAGACTCAACACATTTCCATGCTTCTTTAGCCATAGCATGAGGTCGAAGATGAGGGAGATCTTCGGGAAGGATTGCATCTTGGATGATGAAGAGAGCACTCTCATTGAATTGATTGTCCATGGCTTCTCGAGGGGTGAAGTTGCTTGGGTCATGAGGATAGAAACCTTCTTCAATGATTCTCCAAAGGTTAGTGTTCACATGTTTTAAATGACGCTTGAAGCGATAAACCCAAGAATCAAAATCTTCATGTTTTTCATATTTAGGAGGAGGACCGGCATGATTCAAATGAGTGGAGGGGATCGGCCCTCCATAAATTGGGGGTTCCACATGGGCAAAGATGCCGGTGCCATTTCTACCACTAATAGAAGGACTCTTTTCAATGTTAGCTTCCCCCTTGTCAGAGGTAGCATCCGTCACCTTGTTAGTGGGATCACCCACTTTCATCGGCGAGGTAGATTGTTTAAGTCCTTCTAGAAATTCAGTAAACGTGCTTTTAACCTCGGCCGTCATGGAGGTTTTCAATGTGTCTAAAGCCACATTGAATTCCTCACGTGAGACCGAGGTTCCCCCTTCGGCCGAAGACGAGATGGGATTCACACCAGAGTTCTCCTTCGCACCGTCGGTGGTGTCAACCATACTCTTCGAACGGCAAAGTCCTTACTAAAGAGACGAGGCTCTGATACCAATTGAAAGGATCGATATGGTTGACTAGAGGGGGGGTGAATAGGCAACTAACGATTTTTAAGCTTTTCTTTACCAATTTAAACTTTGCAACAAATAGGTTGTCTAGATATGCAACTAGGTGAGAAACCTATATGATGCAAATACAACTAGCACATAAGCAAGCAAAGGAAACAACACAAGTAGGCTTGCAAGAGTAAAGGCACGAAATAACCAAGAGTGGAGCCGGTGGAGACGAGGATGTGTTACCGAAGTTCCTTCCTTTTAAGGGGAAGTACGTCTCCGTTAGAGCGGTGTGGAGGCACAATGCTCCCCAAGAAGCCACTAGGGCCACCGTATTCTCCTCACGCCCTCACACAATGCGAGATGTCGTGATTCCACTATTGGTGCCCTTGAAGGCGGCGACCGAACCTTTACAAACAAGGTTGGGGCTATCTCCACAACAATTGGAGGCTCCCAACACCACCACGAAGCTTCACCACAATGGAGTATGGCTTCGAGGCGACCTCAACCGTCTAGGGTGCTCAAACACCCAAGAGTAACAAGATCCGCTAGGGATAAGAGAGGGAATCAAATTTCTCTTGGTGGAAGTGTAGATCGGGGCCTTCTCAACTAATCCCGAGCAAATCAACAAGTTTGATTGGCTAGGGAGAGAGATCGGGCGAAAATGGAGCTTGGAGCAATAATGGAGCTTTGGGGGAAAGAGGTAGGTCAACTTTGGGGAAGAAGACACCTTTATATAGTGGGGGAATCAATCCACCCATTACCCCACTGTACATCCCCGCACAGAGCGGTACTACCGCTAGGGCAGGGCGGTAGTACCACTGAGAGTGGTACTACCGCTCCCACCCAGCGGTACTACCGCGCAGAAGAGGATGACAGGGCCCTGGCCCCCAGAGCGGTACTACCGCGGGAGTTGGAGCGGTACTACCGCCACTACTACCGCTCCTAGTACCGCAAAACCCGACACGAAAAACATCGGTCTCGAATCGAGGCGGTAGTAGCCCAGAACTACTGCGGTACTACGGCCGAAGCCCGCAAGCGGTACTACCGCTCTGGGAGCGGTACTACCGCTTCGTGGAGAGGTACTACCGTTGGAGAGCTTTGGCGGTACTACCGCTGTTGACCGCGGTACTACCGCTGGGACAGAACGGAGTAGGTACGGAAGAAAAGGGCAGCTCCAATGATGCGGAATGAAGACGACGGGTGTGATAAGGATGTGTACGTGTTGATTCCACCCTAGTCTTACCAAAGCGGATCCCCTCTTAATAGTACGGTGACTCCTACGAAACTAGTCCACCAACCACGAAACGAAGGAGCTACACCGTCTTGAATAAACACCGAGGGGAGGTAATCGTCTCGTGCCAAAGGATGAATCTCTGAAAGAACTTAACGCACACGATTAGTCCGCAAAAGCATTGTCATCAATCACCAAAACAACTTGGGGATAAATATGCCCTTACATACGTTCCCCAACAAGCCCTACAAACGCTAACGTGGCCAGCCCAATACACTCTGCACAGCGAATTCGTATGTTTCACGTACGTCAGGGCCTATAAATCAAATTGGAGGACGGTATAAGCACCCTATGAAAGTATTAGGATCGTATTAGTGCAGTTTTCAAGGTTTGAGGACTGTTTTAGTCCTAACATGTCAGGCTACTGCCCCACTAAGATATGGGTAGAAATTTTTTATCAACATCTCGCAACCAATTGCCACACATATTTTGCACATCTAGGTGAATATAAGGTGGAGACCGCTTAGAGAACACCAAACACTAAAGCAAACTTGCACTAAGAACAGAGATGTTTGGTCAGACTCATTCAAGTGACAGAAAACACAACTCTTACCTCCTTACTTGTTTTGTTGTGCATGGTTGTCCCAAACCAAATAAGGATTAATTTTTAACCTTAAATGGATTTTTAAGCTTTCATGACTTTTTATTGTTAATAGGTACTCCCTCTGCCCCATAATGTAAGATGTTTTTTGACAGAATAGAGATGTTTGGTCGACTCATTCTAGTGACAGAAAACACAACTCTTACTTCCTTACCTGTTTTGTTGCGCAAGGTTGTCCCAAACCAAATAAGGATTAGTTTTTAACCTTAAATGGAATTTTAAGTTTTCATGACTTCTTATTGTTAATAGGTACTCCCTTCATCCATAATGTAAGACGTTTTTTCCCATTCCAATATAAGTTTTATAAGAACTCATTAGATTCTTCCAAAAAATGAATGGACTTAGGCGACCCAACAAAGCATGCCGAGAAGCTAAGCAAGGCCCCCTCTAGATCCCTATGAAAAGAGACATTTGGCCGGTATTGTACTCATAAAGGTGTATTTCTCACCCATTAGTCTTCTCAAAACCTCACCTGAGAGCCATCCTTGCCAGAAAAAGGTACAAAAACTAAAGGAAATTATTTGACATTCATCAGGCCGGCCTAGAAATAGGAGTCCCTGGGCTTCCAGTTAACTAGGGCATAACTTTACTGCACATATATTTATTGTGAATAAGTTCTTGTCATGCCCATCGTGTTGGGGAACGCGGTAATTTCAAAAAAAAATCTAAAATCATGCAAGATCTATCTATGTGATGCATAGAAACGAGAGGCGAGAGTGTGTCCACGTACCCTCGAAGATCGAAAGCGGAAGCGTTTAGTTAACGCGGTTGATGTAGTCGAACGTCTTTGCAATCCAACCGATCCAAGCACCGAACATACGACACCTCCGTGTTCAGCACACGTTTAGCTCGGAAACATCCCTCGTACTCTTGATCCAGTTGAGGCCGAGGGAGAGTTTCGTCAGCACGACGACGTGGTGACGGTAATGATGAAATTACCGGCGCATGGCTTCTCCTAAGCACTACGACGATATGACCGAGGTGTGTAACTGTGGAGGGGGGCACCACACACGGCTAACTAGTGTGTTCTAGGGTGCCCCCCTACTCTCGTATACAAAGGAGCAAGGGGGAAGGCCGGTCAGCCCCTGTAGGGTGCGCCCCAAGTATGATTCCTACTAGGAATCCTATTCCTAGTAGGTTTCCAACTTGGGGAAGGGAGGGGGAAGGAAGGAGAGGGAGAGAGGGAACGCAAGGGGGGCGCCCCTCCTTCCTTGTCCTATTCGCGCTCAGGGGGAGGGGGCGCGGCCTGCCCTGGCCGGCCCCTCTCTCTCTCTCCACTAGGGCCCATCGAGGACCATTAGTTCCCCGGGGGGTTCCAGTAACCCTTCAGCACTCCGGTTTTATCCGAAACTTCTCCGGAATACTTCCGGTGTCCGAATATAGTCGTCCAATATATCAATCTTTATGTCTCGACCATTTCGAGACTCCTCGTCATGTCCATGATCACATCCGGGACTCCGAGCAATCGTCGGTACAACATATCACATAAACTCATAATACAATCGTCATCGAACGTTAAGCGTGCGGACCCTACGGGTTCGAGAACCATGTAGACATGACTGAGACACGTCTCCGGTCAATAACCAATAGCGGAACCTGGATGCTCATATTGGTTCCTACATATTCTATGAAGATCTTTATCGGTCAAACCGCATAACAACATATGTTGTTCCCTTTGTCATCGGTATGTTACTTGCCCGAGATTCGATCGTCGGTATGTCAATACCTAGTTCAATCTCGTTATCGGCAAGTCTCTTTACTCGTTTCGTAATACTTCATCATGCAACTAACTCATTAGTCACAATGCTTGCAAGGCTTATAGTGATGAGTATTACCGAGAGGGCCCAGAGATACCTCTCCAAAACACGGAGTGACAAATCCTAATATCGATCTATGCCAACCCAACAAATACCTTCGGAGACACCCGTAGAGCACCTTTATAATCACCCTTTTACGTTGTGACGTTTGGTAGCACACAAAGTGTTCTTCCGGTATTCGGGAGTTGCATAATCTCATAGTCTAAGGAACTTGTATAGGTCATAAAGAAAGCAGTAGCAATGAAACTAACACGATCATAATGCTAAGCTAACGGATGGGTCATGTCCATCACATCATTCTCCTAATGATGTGATCTCGTTCATCAAATGACAACACATGTCTATGGTTAGGAAACATAACCATCTTTGATTAACGAGCTAGTCAAGTAGAGGCATACTAGGGAATATATGTTTTGTCTATGTATTCACACATGTACTAAGTTTCCGGTTAATACAAATCTAGCATGAATAATAAACATTTATCATGAATTAAGGAAATAAATAATGACTTTATTATTGCCTCTAGGGCATATTTCCTTCACATCGGTCCTCAGTAAGAAGTTCATACAACCATTTACTAGGTAGAGCGATATTTTTAACCCCTAGGTCATAGATCCCCAATATAACTAAAATGAAAAAGATCTTAATTTTCAGCTCCTTTTGTAATTTGTTTTTAAGAAATCGGGCTTCGGAAGATGATCCTTTTGGCATTCATAATGTCAAGTGTGTTATATCACTTAACTAAAGCATACCCGTTTGGCTAATAATTAAACTAAGATGATGGCTTCATCAAATTCAGCGTCAACAATATGACACTTGCCAGACAAGCTGCATCATGTGACTTGTCGATGACAAAGTTAGTAGTGCAAAGCAAAATTGTATCTTTAGCTTGTTTTGGAATCCTTTCAGTACTTATATATACACTTGTCAACTTGGAAAGTAATAGATATTAGTATAGTTATGTGATGGGTGTAACTAAAACTAAATAAGAACTACTTAATAATGGCAACTAATGACTTGTTCCTCCGCATCCTTGAATCGATGATTTATTGACAATTAGTGACCCTTTGGATGTTTCAAGAGCGAAATTCACTCCTTAGAACGGTAAAACTTGCTTGAAATATATTGTTTCAAACCCCTCAACTTTTGTTCCCTTGCGCCACTTGCTAGGTAAACTTGTTGTTTCTTCTAGATTCTAGCTAAGCTGTCAACAGCAGCAAGCTAACTTGGAGACGGGGAAAATGACTTCAGGTATGGAAAAACAAATTGACCTGGGGCTAATAATGCTAGTGATGCCGACACCACCCCTGTCCCAAGGCTATCACAACCAATGCATGGACCAACGGGATAAGCCAATGTCAGCATGTCATAGAACACACTCGGAGCATATTTATAATGGCTGTCAACATAGGTGATCATTCATAATCCGGGATCCTCAGTGGAGGGGAGAAAATGTTAAGAGAAAATATGGTGTTCCCTTCTCTTTCTTTTTTCTCGAACGAGCAAGACAGCTACCCCATCATTATATTAAGAAAAGAATATGGGTGAAAATAATAATGTGCATTTCGAATTATATTTGTCGCATTACAATAGTTAAAATTGGATTATTATTTTTGGGGTAGAATTGGATTTCTTGGTGACACGTGAAACTATATTTAATCGCCAAAGTTTCAGTTTGAAACAGATTTGATGCTCCCTCCGCATCCTAATACCTTTACCCTAGCTGTCGCGCTTACTAGATGGGGAGTTGGCATCCATTTGATGACGCGAACATCACATATGATGCAGCTTTTGATAATATGTGTTTGATGTGTCCCTATTTGTTATTATGCCCTTATAATTTTGTGTAGGTCCACAAGTCGGGAAATGTCGCCCTAACATGCCCTGACATGTCGCCAGATCAATGTGACATGTCAGTGGCCACACCGACCTGACATGTCGCCGGATCTTTCAAGGTGGGGATAAGACTTCAAGTTTGGTCTAAATTAAACTTTTGATGCTTAAATCTCTGATTCAGTGTGTCACTAAAGATTAAGTCCAGCTAAAACTGTCCTACTGGAAAAAAATGTATCTCAAATGAAGTAAAACCTACCCCGACAATTTTATGAAAATAATAAATATTGAGGAGTGATCCCTAAAGTTAGAAAATTTACACCTTTTCATTTATAAGTAAATATAATGGAAAATATTGGTCGTTAAGATCAATTGGTTGAAGGTAACCTTTATAATTTTATAGTGCAAAAATGGTGATAATGGCTCGGCCCCCAGGCACAGATATGGTATAACTGAAGATGCTGCTTGGAGCAAGCAACAATGGCCAGTGCTGAGCTGCTGTGAGTTGTCGGGTGCTGGTCTCTTGTATGCTCGAGTGTTTTCTGACCATTGCGTGCTATGCATGCAGATCGATGCAGCGACCGATCAGTTGAGGCTCCACTAGTTCAGCTTCTTCACATGCATGCTCTTGCTGTTTTTGCTGTTTATGGATCACCTTTTCCCTGTTCTCTGCCTAAATGTTCAGATCGGAATGCATGCTTGACCTGTCTTTCCAAGGCAACCATCAGATTCCAAATTTTGCAAAGTAATGCTTTAGAGCTTATTAGAAATTTTGAGTAGACACTGCCAGTCTAAACACATTTTTTTGTGTGTGAGAAACCAAATGAAAAAAATTCTGCGAGTTATTTTTTGTGTGGGTGACGCGAACCAGGTTACTTTTAAACATACATGTCATATAATTATGCTAACGAAATTCCGATTCGAAAACCGTTTAACCTGTCAGCTTGCAGGAATTTTCAGTTTTTCACTGCTAAATATTGCGTTGTTGCGGCCATACTTTTTATATGTAGTTCAAGCTACCGTTTTATTACACCCCACTGAATTTATTCTATTTCTAGTTTAATGTTCTAATAACAAACACACCAGATTCCCAAAAGAGCATAAATGCCAAGCACACAAATCTCCAAAATTTAATCATGCCTAGGCAATCCATTAGGTCATCAAACTCCAACTAGTTTATGTTCATCATGACTAAATCAAAGCTAGTATAGAACAAAAAACACAAAATCATTGTACACAACCGCAACAACACCTGAGGTGACATGCATATGTTACAGGAATGCTTATTCTAGTACTAGTGTTGACATTTGCTGACTCACCATATCCAAATCATGGCCATTAATCAATCAATGGAGCAGAAGAATTCTCCTGGAATCTACTTGAAGCATTAGCTTAATCGATTGGGGCTAACAGACTCCTAATTAAGGCTGCTCGTGGAAAGCTCAGCCCCAGTTGATCAGGATAAGAGAAACATCAACTTTTCAGATGGCACTGTCGATCTGAACAAGGGGAGAAATTTCGGCACCAAATCCTGTGTTAAGCCTAGCTACCATGTACTCCCTCCGTCCCATAATATAAGAACGTTTTTAACGCTAGTGTAGTGTTAAAAATGTTCTAGTACTCCCTCCATCCGAAAATACTTGTCCTATTAGTGGTTGTACCTAGACTTATTTTAGTTATAGATACATCCATTTTATGCATTTCTAGTACTAATTAAAGGCATGCCATATAAATGCATGATCTCGTCGTTGTCAGGCAGGCTAATGTGATCAAGCATGGTGACACCATTTGCATTTTAATAGTATCTTGATGTTCTGTACTTAATCTCGGATGCTACTATAATTGCAAGCTTAATTACTCCGGTGCCATGTACCCTTATTAAATAAAAAGTACTCCTAGATGTTTTGTTTCTAGATAAAGGTGCAATAATTTCAAGATTTTGTTTGCTACACAGGAAAAGGATTTTGAAGTCTGTCCTTGTAGCAGAGTTACACACGTATAATCCTGAGGAAAGGAAATTATATATGCTCGTGTGAGTGTGTGTGGATTATTGCTCGCTTAGAATGATCAAATACTAGAACAAAAAAGATGGTTTATATAAATCTTGGAATATATGCTTTAATGATATGTGGCTTTAATTTCTATCAAACTACCAACATCATGAAGTCATCTTAGCGCCTAGCTAGGCTTACAGATATCAAAATCATTAGCCCATTAACGAAATAAATGGAGTGATGTGGAAAGAAAGTACGTGAGGTACCAAGTATTTAGACTCATCAAGTCTCAATCTGTCTACCTTTAATATTGCTAGTACTGATTGGATTTATTTTTTTCATCTGTACGACACAATAGCTTTTGTTAGGTTTAACTCGATATCTGAAAATAAAGTTTCCCACCTTTATGCTGCGAGCACATAAAAAATAAAAATAAAGTATATAAGGATGTGCTAGGTGGCAGTGTTTGCTTAACTCAGTGCTACTAGCTGAGTGCTCTTGCTTTGCTATAAAAAGAACAGTAAATAAATTCGGTAAGAGTAAAAACAAATTGACCAAAAACGATAACAACAACAGATGGTAAGAAACATAGCCGAGTTAATAATCGCTAAAAAACATGGCAAAGATCACGGAGATATCACCCCATTTTCTCAGCAATTGTTTTGTGAGACAAACCATCACCATCAATTCCAATACTTGTATTAGTAAGGATCTCCCGGGCCTATCAAAATTAGAAACGTGTCCAGTTCAAACACAGGGCTTTATAGATGAGCCAACATTCCCCTTTCACATCACTGCCATAAATCCTAATTAAGCTCACAAGAATACAAGTAAACATAGGCTTAAGGCTATCTCAAAAGACGCCAAAAGAGAATCATCCCTTCCATTGGACGAGCAGGGTATCCTCTCGCTTCAGAATCTTTAGGGTTTTAAAGCCTACGGAGAGGAACTTGGATTTATAAAATAACTTAAGGATTTTAGAGTAGTGATGCTAGGATTAAAAGGGTTCTAGCATAGGGGATGTAGATGGCGAAGAATGTCATTTTAGCAAAGTGGATTCGGTGGAAAGGGGAATGCAGATCTTATTTGCTTTCTCGTTTACCATTTGACAGTGAGTACAACACTGGTATGTACAGTAGATTTTCTTTGCTTTTCTCTTGGCATGTGGCGCAAACGGCATGTAAGGTCCTTGTCCCAAGAACGTACTCAATATTATTTCACGGGGAATATTGCGTATCAATATTACTAGTCTGCTGACACTATTATAATCGTAACAAAATTCTTATTCCCTGAAAATCAAAAGTTGAATAATGTCACTCTACTTTGATTCCATTCATTGTTAATCAGTGCCATGGTTAATCAGAGATGTACTTTGATTCCATTCATTCGTTCATCGTTCTTGACATTTTGTTCATCGTACGGTGCTGTAAAAGAATATTTTTACTGGCCTAGCCGACTGAGAGAGAGATCAAGGAATTCATACGGCGCAAACACCATTTCTTCCATGAAATACAAGTTGATGGGTCTCACACCTTAGGGCCAAATGGCCAAAGACTATGACTTCGTCAGCAAACTAGCACGCAGATGCTTAATTGGAGCATACACATCACATGGAGACGTATGGTTGGCATTTACAGTATGAAATAGCATTCACAATATGACCTGCCTGCAGACTAGGCTGATCACGCTAGGGTCTCTGACTTTTGTATTCTACCGTGAGGGTGTATAATATTTTAGACTGAATACTCAAAAACATATATGTACACTGCCTCTGATCGATGTGTGCATCATGATGATGCAGAGGCCAGGATCTTCCCCCTTTTTGAGAAAAAAATGTAGACTGCCTCAAAAAGTACTTTGCAACATTATAACAGTATATATTTTTCAAGATATATTACACCATAGGTTTAAGCCGTGTTTTAAGGACAATGTCGATATCCAAAACCAAAGAGTACTCTATTCGCAACGTAAACAGATTTCACTCTGCAGTTATTAGCTTACAAATGTTCTCCAGGCTGCCGGTCTACTAGCACAACAGCAACATCTGCTTGGTGTAAAACAACACATTAGAACTAATGCTGTAACTATGATGTGCAAATGAGCAAGGAAACAGGTGTCCACAGTTACAGTTCATGCACAGCTAACCGATGCTGCAGAGGGGTTTAACCATGACTCGACACAGCTAGAATACAAAATTGAGAGACGCTTCTTTCATTATTGGAAAGCATTCAAGTACCAGGCCTTTTATCACTTGAGACCGTCGCCGAGCCCTGCAGGCATTCCTATGCTCTGCGCTAGATCAGCCATCCTTTCCTTCATTGCCTACAGGTCATTAGATTGGAATTGTGTTAGTTTATGAGAACGATTCACATTTTGGTGTGCTGAAGCAGAAGCAGCAGGATTCACACCTGGACGCTCCTCTGGTGTGCATCCTTGTAGGCTTCATTGACCAGCTCGGAGACTTTCTGGAAGTAAAGAAAGGGTATAACACATTATAGCTTGGTAGTTATCGCACTAACTCTGCTGAGCTGATACAAACAATTATGTGAGCATGAATTTGCAGGAAATCTTCCAAGAAAATAATACAACTAAGTACATAATGCATACTTCAGCGCCCAACTCCATTGCAGCTTCCGTGATTTCAACATTTATAGGTTGTTGGTTCCCAGATAGTGTAACCTGTTTAACAGATAAGGTCAGATATGGTCTGTTTAAGCATTATAAGTACATCCAAATAATAGAAAAACACAATAATAATGACAACCAGGGTAGTCTGCTAAACATATAAGCAACAATGCAACATACAAGTCCTGGCAAACTTGCACAAACATATGGTTCTACAGGCACAGGGTATAGCACAAGAACTCACAAATATGGTGTTAAAATATACAACATTCCTACACTGATTACAACTCTTATTTTGGTCAATTCAGAAGCTAAACATCATTAATATACTTCTTTTCATATGAATGAGTTGTAAAGCACGTTTCATTTTGCAACAGCCTTCCATGACCATGGTAACTATTGAATTTATGCTTGCCTTGCTGCCCACAGCTTTGACAGTGATCTATACTACAGATAACCAAAATAACAGAAGTATTTTAATTAGTTGTGGTCATGTGGAAGATTGCGTGGTCTTTGACTAGAAAGTTACCTAAAGCAAAGCTAATACCGAATGCTACCTAATGGAAAGATAAGAGAGATATCAGGTCAACTTAATCAAGTTCTTGTAAAGTACCACAAGCTGCAAGTCTCCTACCTCAAAAAATAGTGGAACACATCGGTTTAACAGTAGAAAATTGCATCTCAAATAACAAGCTATGCTACTTTTTTTTTTGGGGGGGGGGGGGGGGGGGGGCAAGCTATGCTACTTAATCGCTCTTATGGCATGTTTTTCAGACAATACTATCATTTGGCGCAGGTAGACATTAAGTTTGAAACACAAGAATGCATACAGCTAGCAAGATTGCAGTTAAGGAGAACATGATTAAACTCTTTACATGTTCCAAACGTACCTTGATTAGTTCACCTTCACAATAACCCTCAATCTCAGTCCTAAAAGAAACAGACAGGGAGGAAGTCACACATGCAGTACTTTGAATGAGCATACAAAAAATAACTCAAATACCGAAACTCTTACGCTGCAAGCTCCTTTTGGACCCGCACAGCCTCCACTTGGACAACCATTTGGGCCTTCTTCACAGTTTCATAAAGGTTTTGCATGTTTCCAATGTTTCCAAAGAGTCCTCCCTGTGAATGTAGAACAAAAAGGGAGCACCATAAGATGGTTTCATAAACGCGTACTACACATTGGGCATATGCATCAAATTAAAGAAACAGTAGTTTGAGCCATGCAGACAAGAATTGAAAAAAGAATATACAATGTTCGCAAAAAGAATTATGTACGAGCAGCTTAAATTTGGACATGCTGATTTAACCATAGTTCAAAAAAGCGCTAGGCGTTAATTGTGCGTTTTGCCACCGCCTTGTGCTTTACTGACCAAAGCGCATGCTTATGCGCAGTTATGCACAGATTAAGCGTAGTTATGCGCAATGCGTTTTGCCAACGCCTAGAGCCTAGGCGCGCCTTTTTTAACTATGGATTTAACTAGGACGTAATCCAAACAAAGTAAGAAATATTCACTCAAGCTATATCGATACAAACTGATAAAAAATTTGTACTAGTAGTACTTCAGTGTATCATATTCAAAATTTGAATAGTGTGCCAAAATGCAATCTCAGCTCTTGATTAGTCTCAGTCTAATGTTCTAGAAAGCTGGGATTCACAGCTACAGTAGTAGTTTAAGGTCTCAACGGACTTTGCAAGGAGAAAAACTTTTGTAATAGAAATTAAGTAAATCGCCCATCTCCACAACCTGGATAGGAGTGCAGCCAGCATAGAGAAGTACAAGGTGGCAAAGAAAACCACTAAGCGAGCTGTGAATGAAGCAAGGGAGCGGGCATATGAGGACCTCTACCGGCGCTTAAACATGAAGGAAGGTGAAAGGGACATCTATAAGATGGCCAAGATCCAAGAGAGGAAGACAAGGGATGTCAACCAAGTTAAGTACGTCGAGGATGGAGAGGAGATCAAGCATAGATGGTGAGAGTACTTCCACAAGCTGTTCAATGGAGAGAAAGAGAGCTCTACCATTGAGCTGGACAACTCCTTTCATGGTACGAACATATTTTATGCGACGACAAGAGCCAAAGGTCAAGAGGCTTTAAAAAGAATGAAATGAGGCAAGGTGATGGCGCTGATTGTATCCGCATTAAAGTGTGGAGAGGCCTTGGAGACATAGTGATAGTATGGCTAACTAAGCTTTTCAACCTCATTTTTTGGTCAAACAAGATGCCCAAACAATGGAGGCGGATTATATTAGAACCAATCTTCAAGAACAAGGGGGGTGCTCAAAGTTGTACTAATTACCGTGGAATTAAGCCATACAATAAAGCTATGGGAGAGAGCAGCGCTTCAGAAGAATGACAAGCGTGACCAAAAATCAGTTTGGTTTCATGCCTCGGAGGTCGAGCATGGAAGCCATCTTCTTGTTAAGACAACTTATGGAGAGATACAGGGAGCAAAAGAAGGTCATGCTTATGGTGTTCATTGACTTGGAGAAGGCCTAGATAAGATATCACGGTGTGGTGGGCCATGGAGAAACACAAAGTCAAGTACATTACCCTCATCAAGAACATGTACAATAATGTTGTGACAAGTGTTCAAACAAATGACGGCGACATTGATGACTTTCCGATTAAAATAGGACTACATCAAGGATCGGCTTTGAGCCCTTATCTTTTTGCTTTGGTGATGGATGAGGTCACAAGGGATAAGCAAGGAGATATCCCATGGTATATGCTCTTTGCGGATGATGTGGTGCTACTCGATGATAGTTGGATTGGGGTTAATAGAAAGTTAGAGGTGTGGAGACAAAGTTAGAATCGATAGGGTTCAGGCTTAGTAGAACTAACACTGAGTACATGAGGTGCGGTTTCAGTACTACCAGGCATGAGAAGGAGGAAGTTAGCCTTGATGGGCAAGTGGTACCTCAGAAGGACACCATTCGATATTTGGGGTCAATGCTGCAGAAGTATAGTGATATCGATGAAGATGTGAGCCATCGGATCAAAGCTAGATGGATGAAGTGGCACCAAGCTACTGGCGTTCTCCGTGACAAGAGAGTGACACAAAAGCTAAAAGACATGTTCTATAGGACGGAGATTCGACGTGCGATGTTGTATGGAGCTGAATGTTGGTCAACTAAAAGGCGACATGTCCAGCAGCTCGGTGTAGCAGAGATGCGCATGTTGAGATGGATATGTGACCATACAAGAAAGGATCGGGTCCGGAATGATGATATAGGTGATAGAGTTGGGGTGGCACCGACTGAAGAGAAGCCTGTCCAACATCTTCTGAGATGATTTGGGCATATACAACGCAGACCTCTAGAAGCGCCAGTCTATGTTTTTAAGGCGACGCTTCGCTTTAAGGCGCTGGGGGGCGCATCGACGCCTAGGCACCTAAAGCGGACATATTTGCAAAGCGCGCGCGGGGGGGGGGGGGGGGGGGGGGCTAGGCGTCGCCTTACGGACGCCTTAAAAACATAGGCGCCAGTGCAGAGCGGCCGGCGTGCCAATAATGTCAAGAGAGGTCAGGGTAGACCAAACTTGACATGGGAGGAGTCCGTAAAGAGGGATCTGAAGGACTGAAATATCGCCATGGACAGGGGTGCATGGAGGTTAGCTATCCACGTGCCAGCGTGTCAGGACCATGACTTGGTTTTGATATCTTATGGGTTTCAGCTCTAGCCTACACCAACTTGTTTGGGACTGAAAGGCTTTGTTGTTGTTGTAGCCCATCTCCACAACACAAACACATGACATTATGTTGAGCATAACTCACTTAGTCAAAAATCAAATTGAGCAGTGCACAACTTTGCATTGATTCAGGTTTACATCAGGCACCAAATTTGCAGTTGGTTTCATTTGAACAGGCATGATTGAAGATATTGTATAGCTATTGGGACCACTTCAGCAAAACAATTGTAAGCAAAAAGAGTAAAGGCATGTAACTTTCTTACCTTTGACGGTGCCTCATCACCATTCTCATCTTTGTCCTTCTTTCCTCCAAATAAACTGTATACGCGGAAGGATCTATTACTAGCTCTTTTCCAAGTAGAACATGGCAAACAGAATGCGCCTTGTACATTTATCCTAGTACCTGAAGAACAAATCAGATTTTACTCCATTAAGTTATCAAAGTACACATTGCACTCTATATGTGACTCCATTTATACAATCCCATTGAACAAAGAACAAAAATTATAACAGTTGGCACTTGGCAAATGAAACTTTTGAATTTAAATGTCAGAATGCTATCCACAATGACCAAGTGAAACAAATCTGCACCCGAGATATAATAGTTAAAAAAAATCTCCCAGGCCTCTCCGCCATTGAAACATCCTTCTATACTAGATCACCACATCTCATTCTGTTCTAGACAGATGAGGGAAAATTTGAACTGTGGAAGGGTCTTAATTAACAGATAGAAAGCAACGAAATCACCCAACGCAAAATCTGCATTTTACCTCATACAATCTACAATCCGCTAGATGGAAATTCATCAGAAAATTTTCCCTGACTTTGCATCTCTCCGTAAGCAAACTTCAGACGTGTGCAGTACCATAAAGAGACAATACTGTATTTATCATTTAAATGGAGATTGGAGAAAAAAGAAAAATTATACCAATCGGCTTAACCGTAATTGAATGTCCGGAGCCACAACCCAGCACTAATTGCAGACGCACTATTTTTATTTTATTTTTTATTTAGGTCAGCACTGCAGACGCACTAATTGGAGCCAACCGACAACCGAACGCCAATGGTGGGCTGGCGGGGCCGGGGGCGGCCGGCGAAGATGTCTACGATCGATTTATGTTATGGGGAAGGTAGATTCGGGGAATAGTACGCGTCGGAACGGCCAGGTCGCCGCCGGCTGCCGGTGGTGCCAACGCCGTAGAGAGAGGGGGGAGGTGTGGACTTACGAGCTGGTCTGGAGGGGAGCGTGGAGAAGGAGGACTTGAAGGCCACCGGGGAGAGAGCAGTGGAGGAAGCCATCGCGGGGAGTGAGACGAGGGCTCGCTCCAGGGGTAGGGACGGTGGAGAAGAAGGGGAAGCGAGAGAAGGGGAAAACCAGCTTGATTTTCGGGATAGGAGATATTGTTGACGACGGGGAAAAACAGTAGAGAGAACTGGAAGAGGAAATGGATATGTTTTTCTTCTGGACACTCATAACGGCGAACGTTCGTCACGGAGGGTGGCATACGCGAACGTTCGTCAAGGAGGGTGGTATACGCGAACGATTTAGATGGCATTTTTCGTTCTGATGGGATGACAGATTCTTTAGAGTGATATGGCAGTTTCTTCAGATAAGGCATTTTTTGTTTTAAAACTGCCCTCATTTGATTTTTCTTCGCGACTAAATATGTCATCAAATGGCATTCGCCTGCCACCTCTCCCAACGAACGTTAGCTGGGTAACATTACCGTTTCTTTTTGGCGAGAGTTAAAATAGAGTTGGTCGGTTAATAACAAAAATTGGTCCAAAATCGACGTAAACGAGATAACCATGAACCCGTCTTGAGGTTGCGCCCCGAAAGAATCAATGACTCTCATCATCACTCTATCATACGACCCGGAACCGCCGCGCCGACTTACAAATCACATGAACACTGTTGAAAATATGCCCTATAGGCAATAATAAAGTTGTTATTATCATATTTCTTATTCTTGATAAATGTTTGTTCTTCATGATATAATTGCATTAACCGGAAACTCAAATACATGTGTAGATACATAAATAAACATTGTGTCTCCAGTGAGTCTCTATTGGACTAGCTCATTGATTAAAGATGGTTAACATTTGCTAACCATAGATATGAGTTGTCATTTAATAACAAGATCACATCATAATGAGAATAGCGTGATGGACAAACCCAATCACAATCTTAGCATCTGATACATCTCCATCGTGTCTACTTTTCCACACTTTTGCTCTTGTTTTAAACTCTAATTTGCATGATTTGAATGAAACTAACCCAGACTTAAGTTATTTTCAGCAGAACTGTCATGGTGTTGTTTTTGTGCAGAAATCAAATTTCTCAGATTGACCCGAAAACTTACGGAGGATTTTTATGAATATATAGAAAATATTGACAGCAAAATATACCAGGGGGGCCACCCAAGAGCCACAAGCTCAGCCCCCCCCCCCACCCCCAGGGCGCGCCCTGCAAGCTTGTGGCCCCCCTGGCCCTCCGGCAACCCTAACTCAACTCCATATATACCTATTCGCCAAGAAAAAAAAATCAAAGAGAAGGATTCATCGCGTTTTACGATACGGAGCCGTCGCCACCTCCTGTTCTTCATCGGAAGGGCCGATCTGGAGTCCGGAGCTCCGGAGGGTGGAATCTGTCATTGTCGTCATCATTAACCTTCCTTCACCGCCAATTTCATGATGCTCACCGCCGGGAGTGAGTAATTCCTTCGTAGGCTTGCTGGACGGTGATGGGTTGGATGCGATTTATCATGTAATCGAGTTAGTTTTATTAGGGCTTGATCCTAGTATCCACTATATTCTGAGATTGATGTTGCTATGACCTTGCTTGTCACTAGGGCCCGAGTGTCATGATTTCAGATCTGAACCTATTATGTTTTCATGAATATATGTGTGTTCTTGATCCTATCTTGAAAGTTATATGCACCTATTACGTGTTATGATCCGCATACCCCAAGGTGACAATCATTGGGATTCTTTCTAGTGATTATCGTAGTTTGAGGAGTTCATGTATTCACTAAGTGCTAATGCTTTATTCTAGTTCTCTATTAAAAGGAGTCCTTAATATCCCTTACTTTTCTTATGGACCCCGTTGCCATGGGAGGGTAGGACAAAAGATGCCATGCAAGTTCTTTTCCATAAGCATGTATGACTATATACGGAATAAATGCCTACATTACATTGATGAATTGGACCTAGTTTTGTGTCGTTGTAGGTTATAACTGTTACATGATGAATATCATACAACGCAATTATCCATCATTGATCCAATGCCTACGCTTTTCATATATTGATATTTGCTAAGTTACTTTTATCGTTGCTACTGTTACAGTCGCTACAAAACTGCTACTGTTCCTGCTACTGTTACTATTGCTAGTGTTACCGTTACTATCAACTACCATACTACTTTGCTACTGATCACCTTGCTGCAGATATTAAGTCTTTCAGGTGTGGTTGAATTGAAATTCAACTGCTAATACTTGTGAATATTCTTTAGCCCCCCTTATGTTGAATCGATAAATTTGGGTTGAATACGCTACCCTCAAAAACTATTGCGATCCCCTATACTTGTGGGTTATCAAGACCTTTTTCTGGCGTCGTTGCCAGGGAGCATAGCTCTATTTGCTGAGTCACTTGGGATTTATATCTGTTGATCACTATGACGAATCTTAAGGATGATAAAACCAAGATTGTTCCCTCTAAGACGAGGGGAGGTAAGGAACTGTTATCTAGCTCTGTACACTACTGGGATCAGGGAATTTGCCATCAACAAGTTCTTCTTTGTCTGCTAGAGGATGGCACATAAGGCCTTTGTCGTCTGCTTCCAAAAAGCAAATGGCAAAGAAATGGTTGATGGCAACGATACAGTTTGCCATCAGTGCATTCTTTATCGTCCGCCAGCAGACGACAAAGAGCCCAAATAGGCCCCACTAGACAGTGGAGCGGGCTAGGTCAGGTGGACGGGTTGGATGTTGTCTGCTAGAACGTTGTTGTCTGCTAGCAGACGACAAAGAAGATGTCTTACTAATGGTCGTGCCCTCCCGGCCCTAGCCCCCTCTCCCCCCTCTCTCTCCCTCCTCACCCGTGCACCGCCTAGCCACACACCCCGGAGCCAGACCCATCGCCGGCCCCTACGCCCGCTCCGCCCCCCGGAGCTAGGCCGCGGCGCCCGCCTCGCCCTGCCCCATCGTCGGAGCCAGGCCGCGACGCCCCTGTGCCGACCCCTTGCACCCGCCCCGCCCCACCGCTGGAGCCAGGCCGTGCTGCCGCCCCCTCCCCACGACCTTCCTTCCTGCGGCCATCCTCCACTGGCCCCCTCCCCACGGCCATCCTCCACCAACCCTCCTCCACCCCCGCCGGAGCCAAGGTGAGGTTTTGCTCTTTTTTTGTTTTTTTCTATTTGGGTTTAGGTTATGCTAGGTTTAGTTTAGTGCTAGGTTTAGGTTTAGATAATTAGAAGAGAAAGAAAGATGAAAAAAGAGAATAAGTAAGAAGAAGAAGAAGAAGAAGAAGAAGAAGAAGAAGAAGAAGAAGAAGAAGAAGAAGAAGAAGAAGAAGAAGAAGAAGAAGAAGAAGAAGAAGAAGAAGAAGAAGAAGAAGAAGAAGAAGAAGAAGAAGAAGAGGAGGAGGAGGAGGAGGAGGAGGAGGAGGAGAAGAAGAAGAAGAAGAAGAAGGGATAGAGGAGAAAAGGAAAAAATACAGAAAAGTAGTTATATGCAGTTGTTTTATCAGGATTGAATATTCGTGTTGATTGGGTGGACTTAAATGTGTAGTGTTTCGTCGCTGCGAGGGTCTGGTGGTCGACGATCTCCCTATGCGTTTGACGAGCTCCCCAGCTTTTGTTAGTGAGCACAAATAACATCTCCCCCCCCTTAATTTGCTCTGTTTCGGTCTTCATGTCGATGAAACTTGCTAGCTATAGGTGTCTTCAATCATCAGTATGCGTAACCAGTATGCATCTCTCGTTCGAAAGGGCTATGATATGTCTCCAACGTATCTATAATTTTTTATTGTTCCATGCTATTATATTACCTATTTTGGATGTTTATGGGCTTTACTTTACACTTTTATATCATTTTTGGGACTAACCTACTAACCGGAGGCCCAACCCGAATTGCTGTTTTTTTGCCTATTTCAGTGTTTCGAGGAAAAGGAATATCAAACGGAGTACAAACGAAATGAAACCTTTGGGAGCGATCTTTTTGGAACAAACGCAATCCAGGGGACTTGGAGTGGACCTCAAGCAACAAACGAGGCGGCCACGAGGGTGCCCGGCACGCCCCCCACACTCGTGGGCCCCTTGAGCATCAACCGACCTACTTCTTCCTCCTATATATATCCACGTACCCCGAAAACATCCAAGAGCACCAAAAAACTATTTCCACCGCCGCAACCTTCTGTATCCGCGAGATCCCATCTTGGAGCCTTCGTCGGCGCTCCTCCGGAGGGGGAATCGACCATGGAGGGCCTCTACATCCTCTCCAAGGCCTCTCCGATGAGTTGTGAGTAGTTTACCACAGACCTTCGGGTCCATAGTTATTAGCTAGATGGCTTCTTCTCTCTCTTTGAATCTCAATACAAAGTTCTCCTTGATCTTCTTGGAGATCTATTCGATTTAACTCTTTTTGCGGTGTGTTTGTCGAGATCCGATGAATTGTGGGTTTATGATCAAGTTTATCTATGAGAAATATTTGAATCTTCTCTGAATTCTTTTATGTGTGATTAGTTATCTTTGCAAGTCTCTTTGAATTATCAGTTTGGTTTGGCCTACTAGATTGATCTTTCTTGCAATGGGAGAAGTGCTTAGCTTTGGGTTCAATCTTGCGGTGTCCTTTCCCAGTGGCAGCAGGGGCAGCAAGGCACATATTGTATTGTTGCCATCGAGGATAAAAAGATGGGGTTTATATCATATTGCATGAAGTTATCCCTCTACATCATGTCATCTTTCTTAATGTGTTACTCTGTTCTTCATGAACTTAATACTCTAGATGCAGGAAGGAGTCGATCGATGTGTGGAGTAATAGTAGTAGATGCAGAATCATTTTGATCTACTTGTCACGGACGTGATGCCTATATACATGATCATGCTTAGATATTCCCATAACTATGCACTTTTCTATCAATTACTCGACAGTAATTTGTTCACCCACCGTAATACTTATGCTATCTTGAGAGAAGCCACTAGTGAAACCTATGGCCCCCGGGTCTATGTTTTATCATATAAGTTTTCAATCTACTTTTATTTGCATCTTTTACTTTCCAATCTATATCATAAAAATACCAAAAATATTTATCTTATATTATTATCTCTATCAGATCTCACTTTCGCAAGTTACCATGAAGGGATTGACAACCCCTTATTGCATTGGTTGCGAGGTTCTTGTTTGTTTGTGTAGGTGCGTGGGACTTTTGAGGAGCCTCCTATTGGATTGATACCTTGGTTCTCAAAAACTGAGGGAAATACTTACGTTACTGCATCATCCTTTCCTCTTCAAGGAAAACCAATGCAGTGCTCAAGAGGTAGCAAGAATGATTTCTGGTGCCGTTGCCGGGGAGGTCTTCGCTCAAGTCAAGATATACCAAGTACCCATCACAAACTCATCTCCCTCGCATTACATTATTTGCCATTTGTCACTCGTTTTCCTCTCCCCCACTTCACCCTTACCATTTTATTCGCCCTCTCTTTCCCGATCTCCTTTCTCTTTCGCTTGTCTTTTGTGTGCTCGTCGCTATGGCTAGTCCTCCTATTATTGTTAATACTCCCGATCATGAAGTTCTCAATTTTAAACAAAGGGAGGGAGAAAATTTAAAAGATGCTTGGCATAGAATTTGCAATGCTCAAAATAGATCTACTAGGAAGCAATCTACTTCCGTTCTTCTTCGCAATTTTTATGTAGGCATTACTCCTTGGAATAGATGTATTCTTGATACCATTACCGGAGGGAATTTCTTGGGTAGCCACACTTTTGATGCTTATAATGCTATGTTAGATTTGTTTGGTCCACCACCTCTCTTGTTTAATGGAACTATCTTAACTCTAGAACATGTGATGCAAAGGCTTGAAATTATTGAAAATAAAGTTGCCACTGTTGAGTTAATTGAAAATTTGGATAAGAAGATCCACAACCAAATCACCCAATTTGGATCTAAGGTTGGATCTACTCTGAAAAGTTTTATGGATAAAGAACCTATAGTTAACGAAAGAATAGATCAAAATTCTTCAAGAATCGGTAAACTTGAGGATATCATTACCAACTTAGGGGCTGCCTTTTCATCCATGAAAGATACTCCCACTCCTCCTACTAAAATTTCCAAATTAATGTATGTTCCTAAAAATAGGTGAATCTTCTAGTAAAGGAAATGCGGATCTTAAATCAATAAGTGTTCATCTCAACTTTCTCTCTTTCACTAAAGAACCTTTTGCAACAAACGAATCTCTTGATTTCTTTCCTAGGAGTTTAATCATTACTAAAAAGGAAGAAATTCCTAAGGGTTATAAGTGTTCTATTGAAGTTTTAAAAGCCAAAGATGACAATACTTAGATCTATTCTTGCTTTTATGCCTAGCTGGGGGCGTTAAACGATAGCGCTAGTTGGGAGGGAACCCAATCCTATTTTTGTTTCTTACTGTTTGCTTCTGTTTAGTAATAAATATTTCATCTAGGTTCTGTTTAGATGTGTTTTCATGTTTTAATTAGTGTCTGTGTCAAGTAGAACCTATAGGATAACCTACGGTGATAGTTAATTTAATTCTGCTGAAAAACAGAAACTTTTATGCGCACGAAAATAATTTTAGTAAATCACAGAAACGTGCTTTTGCGTTGATTCTTTTTTCTGTAGATCAATAAACAAATTGCCCAGGACTTCCTATTTTGGCAGGATTTTTAGAATTACAGAAGTATTCGAAAGTTACAGATTTATACATATTGTTCTGTTTTTGACAGATTCTGTTTTTCGTGTGTTGTTTGCTTATTTTGATGCATCTATGGCTAGTATCGGGGGGTATGAACCATATAGAAGTTGGAAACAGTAGGTTTAACACCAATATAAATAAATAATAAGTTCATTACAGTACCTTATGTGGTGGTTTTTCTTTCTTGCACTAACGGAGCTTATGAGATTTCCTGTTGAGTTTTGTGTTGTGAAGTTTTCAAGTTTTGGGTAAAGATTTGATGGACTATGGAATAAGGAGTGGCAAGAGCCTAAGCTTGGGGATGCCCATGGCACCCCAAGATATTTAAGGATAACCAAAAGCCTAAGCTTGGGGATGCCCCGGAAGGCATCCCCTCTTTCGTCTTCGTCTATCGGTAACTTTACTTGGAGCTATATTTTTATTCGCCACATGATATGTGTTTTGCTTGGAGCGTCTTGTATGATATTAGTCTTTGATTTTTAGATTACTACAATCATTGATAACCCACAAGTATAGGGGATCACAACAGTTTTCGAGGGTAGAGTATTCAACCCAAATTTATTGATTCGACACAAGGGGAGCCAAAGAATATTCTCAAGTATTAGCAGTTGAGTTGTCAATTCAACCACACCTGGATAACTTAGTGTTATTTAGTAGCAAAGTAGTATGATAGTAATGGTAATAGTGGCAAAAATAACGATAGCAGTTTTGTAGTAATTGTAATAGTAGCAACAGTAAAGTAAATAAGCAAAGCACAATATGTGAAAAGCTCGTAGGCATTGGATCAGTGATGGATAATTATGTCGGATGCGATTCCTCATGTAATAGTTATAACATAGGGTAAACTAGCTCCAATTCATCAATGTAATGTAGGCATGTATTCCGAATATAGTCATACGTGCTTATGAAAAAGACCTTGCATGACATCTTTTGTCCTACCCTCACGTGGCAGCGGGCTCTTAATGGAAACTAAGGGATATTAAGGCCTCCTTTTAATAGAGAACCGGACCAAAGCATTAGCACTTAGTGAATACATGAACTCCTCAAACTACGGTCATCACCGAGAAGTATCCCGATTATTGTCACTTCGGGGTTGTCAGACCATAACACATAATAGGTGTTTATAGACTTGCAAGATAGGATCAAGAACTCACATATATTCATGAAAACATCATAGGTTCACATCTGAAATCATGGCACTCGGGCCCTAGTGACAAGCATTAAGCATAGCAAAGTCATAGCAACATCAATCTCAGAACATAGTGGATACTAGGGATCAAACCCTAACAAACTAACTTGATTACATGGTAAATCTCATCCAACCCATCACCGTCTAGCAAGCCTACAATGGAATTACTCACGCACGGCGGTGAGCATCATGAAATTGGTGATGGAAGATGGTTGATGATGACGACGGAGACGAATCCCCCTCTCCGGAGCCTCGAACGGACTCCAGATTAGCCCTCCCGAGAGATTAGGGCTTGGCGGCGGCTCCGTATCGTAAAACGCGATGAAACTTTTCTCTCTGATTTTTTTCTCCGTGAAAGAGAATATATGGAGTTGGAGTTGAGGTCGATGGACATCCAGGGGGCCCACGAGGCAGGGGGCGCGCCCAGGGGGAGGGGGCGCGCCCCCACCCTCGTGGACATGGTGTGGGCCCCCTAGCCTTGATTCTTTCGCCAGTATTTTTTATATTTTCTGAAAAGTTCCTCCATGGATTTTCAGGTCATTCCGAGAACTTTTATTTCTACACAAAAATAACAGCATGGCAGTTCTGCTGAAAACAGCGTTAGTCCGAGTTAGTTTCATTCAAATCATGCAAGTTAGAGTCCAAAACAAGGGCAAAAGTGTTTGGAAAAGTAGATACGACGGAGACGTATCAACTCCCCCAAGCTTAAACCTTTGCTTGTCCTCAAGCAATTCAGTTGACAAACTGAAAGTGATAAAGAAAAACTTTTACAAACTCTGTTTGCTCTTGTTGTTGTAACTATGTAAAGCTAGCATTCAAGTTTTCAGCAAAGATTATGAACTAACCATATTCATAATAACACTTAGGTCTCATGTTTACTCATATCAATGGCATAATCAACTAGCGAGCAATAAAAATAAAACTCGGATGACAACACTTTCTCAAAACAATCATAATATGATATAACAAGCTGGTATCTCGCTAGCCCTTTCTGAGACCACAAAACATAAATGCAGAGCACCTTTAAAGATCAAGGACTGACTAAACATTGTAATTCATGGTAAAAGAGATCCAGTCAAGTCATACCCAATATAAACTAATAGTAATGCATGCAAATGACAGTGGTGCTCTCCAGCGGGTGCTTGTTAATAAGAGGGTGGTGACTCAACATAAAAGTAAATAGATAGGCCCTTCGCAAAGGGAAGCAAGGATTTGTAGAGGTGTTAGAGCTCGATTTTAAAATAGAGATAAATAACATTTTGAGCGGTATACTTTTACTGTCAACGCAACAACTATGAGATCTCGATATCTTCCATGCTACACACATCATAGGCGGTTCCCAAACAGACTGGTAAAGTTTATACTCCCCCACCACCAACAAGCATCAATCCATGGCTTCCCTGAAATAATGGGTGCCTCTAACTAGCAACAATCCTGGGGGAGTTTTGTTTAATTATTTTGATTTGATTTGATGTTTTGATCAAGGGACTGGGCATCCCGGTTACCAGCCATTTTCTCTTGAATGAGGAGCGGAGTCCACTCCCCTTGAGAATAACCCATCTAGCATGGAAGATACATACAACCCTAGTTGATACATGAGCTGCTCGAGCATACAAAACAGAATTTCATTTGAAGGTTTGGAGTTTGGCACATACAAATTTACTTGGAACGACAGGTAAATACCACATATAGGAAGGAATGGTGGACTCATATGGAATAACTTTGGGGTTTATGGAGTTTGGATGCACAAGCAGTATTCCCGCTTAGTACAGGTGAAGGCTAGCAAAAGATTGGGAAGCGACCAACTGAGAGAGTGACAACAATCATGAACATACATTAGAATTAATCAACACTGAGTGCAAGCATGAGTAGGATATAATCCACCATGGACATAAATATCGTGAAGGCTATGTTGATTTTGTTTCAACTACATGCGTGAACATGTGCCAAGTCAAGTCACTCGAATCATTCAAAGGAGGATACCACCCTATCATACCACATCACAACCATTTTAATAGCATGTTGGCACGCAAGGTAAACCATTATAAGCTCCTAGCTAATTAAGCATGGCATAAGCAACTATAATCTCTAATTGTCATTGCAAACATGTTTATTCATAATAGGCTGAATCAGGAACTATGAACTCATCATATTTACAAAAACAAGAGAGGTCGAGTTCATACCAGCTTCTCTCATCTCAATCAGTCCATCATATATCATCATTATTGTCTTTCACTTACACGACCAAATGGTGTGTATAATAATAATAGTGCACGTGCATTGGACTAAGCTGGAATCTGCAAGCATTCAATTCAAGGGAGAAGACAAGGTAATATGGACTCTTGGTTAAATTAACAATCATGCATATAAGAGCCACTTAACATTTTCATTATGGTCTTCTCCTCTCGACCCCCAAAGGAAAGAAAAGAAATAAAACTATTTACACGAGAAAGCTCCCAACAAGCAAAAGAAGAACGAGAAATCTTTTTGGGTTTTCATTTAATTACTACTACAAGCATGGAAATTAAACTAACTAATTTTTTATTTTTTTATTTTTTCTTAAGGTTTATTGAACACACAAGAAGAAAGCTAGAAAAAGAAATTAAACTAGCATGGATAGTACAATGAAAAAAAAGTATGAACACCGACAACTAGAATAGTGTGTGAACATGAATGTAATGTCGGTGAGAAATACGTACTCCCCCAAGCTTAGGCTTTTGGCCTAAGTTGGTCTATGGCCATGGATCGCGGCTGATATCCGAAGTTGTAACTGGGATCGTACTGAGATGCAACAGCCAATGCCTCCTGAGCTGCAGCATGGCGGCGAGCTGCCTCCATTCTCCTCTCGTATTCGGTTGCCTCCTCCCTGGTTACAACATATCTTTTTTTTTGCCTGGTAATCAAAAAGGGCAGGAGCAGGGAGAGTAACATGGACAGCGCGATGTTTGTCAAAGATTAGTCAATACTGGAGGAATTGTTCATTCCTCTCAAGAAAATGATGACTGACCATAGCATTATAATCTAAATAAGCGGGAGGCAACTCCCTATCACCCTCACGTGGAGGAAGTTGGTGAGGCCCGCATTATCAGCCAAAGAATAAAAGTCTTCATAAATCTTGGCTGCTCTCAAGAAATTATCACAAGGCCACTCACACGGCCTTACTTCTGCTACGCGAGGAAGATTATACTTGGCCTTTTCTTTCTCCTTAGCTTTTTTATCCTTGGAGCCTTGGCTAGAAGAGCCCCTCAAAAATCTCCTCATCATTTTCTGAAAAATTCTGAAATTTTTAGTAACTTCAAAATAAAAGTGAATCAAACTAAACAAGATTGATAACAACTACTCCCACAGGTGCCTAGAGCCTATATCATGCATTAGAATTACTTGGGACCTCATAAATTTGACATCCAAGCTCAAGAACAGGGTCACCTAGGCAGCAAAAATTTGCAATGAATAAAGCACTAGAACAAAAACTAATTTGGACCATTGGAGGAGTCACATACCAAGGAACAATATCCCAAAGCAGTTTTGTGAATGGAGCTTTGAGCAAGGAGATCGAAAATCGCAGCAAAATGAGCTAGAACTCGTGCTTGAGCTGGATGGGGAATTTTTCTGGGAGGAAGATGAAGTGTGTGGGTGCAGGAATAAGTGGAGGGGGCCACCATGGGCTCACAAGGAAGGGGGGGCGCGCCCTGTAGGGGTGGGCGCGCCCTGGACCCTCGTGGCCAGGTTCTTGCCCCCTACTGTGTTCTCAGTGCCTAAAATCCTCAAATATTCCAGAAAAAATCATCCTAAATTGGCAGGGCATTTGGAGAACTTTTATTTTCTACGTATTTTTTATTGCATGGATAATTCAAAAAACAGACAGATAATATTATTTTTGCTTTATTTATTCTAAATAACAGAAAGTAAAAAGAGAGTACAGAAGGTTGTGCCTTCTAGTTTCATCCATCTCATGATCATCAAAAGGAATCCACTAACAAGGTTGATCAAGTCTTGTTAACAAACTCATTCCGAATAACATGAAACCGGAGAAATTTCGAAGGACACTAAGTTACCTCAACGGGGATATGAACATCCCCAATAATAAGAATATCATATTTCTTCTTGAAAGTAGGAAGAGGAAATTCAAAACCTCCAATAATGATAGTTGGAATTTTTCCAATAGAATTGATGCTATGAACTTGAGGTTGTTTCCTCGGAAAGTGTATCATATGCTCATTACCATTAACATAAAAAGTGATATTGCCTATGTTGCAATCAATAACAGCCCCTGCAGTATTCAAAAAGGGTCTACCAAGGATAATCGACATACTATCGTCCTCGGGAATATCAAGAATAACAAAATCCGTTAAGATAGTGACATTTGCAACCACAACAGGCACATCCTCACAAATACCGACAGGTATAGCAGTTGATTTATCAGCCATTTGCAAAAGATATTTCAGTAGGTGTCAACTTATTCAATTCAAGTCTACGATATAAAGAGAGAGGCATAACACTGACACCGGCTCCAAGATCACATAAAGCAGTTTTAACATAGTTTCTTTTAATGGAGCATGGTATAGTTGATACTCCTGGATCTCCAAGTTTCTTTGGTATTCCACCTTTAAAAGTATAATTAGCAAGCATGGTGGAAATTTCAGCTTCCGGTATCTTTCTTTTATTTGTAATAATATCCTTCATGTATTTAGCATACGGATTTACTTTAAGCATATCAGTTAAGCGCATACGTAAGAAGATAGGTCTAATCATTTCAGCAAAGTGCTCAAAATCCTCATCATCCTTTTTCTTGGATGGCTTAGGAGGGAAAGGCATGGGTTTCTGAACCCATGGTTCTCTTTCTTTACCGTGCTTCCTAACAACAAAGTCTCTCTTATCATAATGTTGATTCTTTGATTGTGGGTTATCAAGATCAATAGCAGGTTCAATCTCTACATCATTATTATTGCTAATTTGAGCATCAACATGAACATTATCATTAACATTATCACTAGGTTCATGTTCATCACCAGATTGTGTTTCAGCATTAGAAATAGAAATATCATTGGGATTCTCAGGTGTGTCTACAACAGGTTCACTAGAAGCATGCAAAGTCCTATCATTTTTCCTTTTCTTCTTTTTAGAAGGACTAGGTGCATCTACATTATTTCTCTGAGAATCTTGCTCAATTCTCTTAGGGTGGCCTTGAGGATACAAAGGTTTCTGAGTCATTCTACCAGTTCTAGTAGCCACTCTAACAGCAAAGTCATGTTTATGATTTAATTCATCGAGCAAATCACTTTGAGCTTTAAGTACTTGTTCTGCTTGAGTGGTAACCATAGAAGCATATTTACTAATGAGTTTAAGTTCACCTTTAACTCTAGCCATATAATCACTCAAGCGTCCAATCATGTAAGCATTACTCTTTAATTCTCTACCAACATAAGCATTGAAATTTTCTTGTCTAGCCATAAAGTCATCAAATTCATCCAAACATTGGCTAGGAAACTTAGTAGACGGGATTTCAACCTTATCATATCTATAGAGAGAATTTACCTTTACTACCTGTGTCGGGTTATCAAGACAAAGTGTTTCTTCGATAGGTGGTATATTAAGACCATATATTTCTTCAACAGGAGGTAAATTCTTAACATCTTCAACTTTAATACCTTTTTCTTTCATATATTTCTTTGCCTCTTGCATATCTTCAGGACTGAGAAATAGAACACCCCTCTTCTTTGGAGTTGGTTTAGGAGTTGGCTCAGGAGTTGGCTCAATTGGCTCAGGAATTGGCTCCGGAAGAGTCCAATTATTTTCATTAGTCAACATATTATTCAATAACAAGTCAGCTTGGTCGACTGTTCTTTCCCTGAAAACACAACCAGCACAACTATCGAAGTGGTCCTTGGAAGCATCGGTTAGTCCATTATAAAAGTATCAAGTATTTCATTTTTCTTAAGAGGATGATCAGGCAAAGCATTAAGTAACCGGAGAAGCCTCCCCCAAGCTTGTGGGAGACTCTCTTCTTCAATTTGCACAAAATTATATATTTCCCTCAAGGCAGCTTGTTTCTTATGAGCAGGGAAATATTTAGCAGAGAAGTAATAAATCATATCCTGGGGACTACGCACACAACCAGGATCAAGAGAATTAAGCCAAGTTTTGCCATCACCCTTTAATGAGAATGAAAATATCTTAAGGATATAATAGTAGCGAGATTTCTCATCATTAGTGAACAGGGTGGCTATATCATTCAACTTACTAAGATGTGCCACAACAGTTTCAGATTCATTGCCATAAAAAGGATCAGATTCAACCAAAGTAATTATCTCCGGATCGACAGAGAATTCATAATCCTTATCAGTAACAAAGATAGGTGATGTAGCGAAAGCAGGGTCATATTTCATTCTAGCATTCAGAGATTTCTGTTTCAGTTTAGCTAATAACTTCTTAAGATCAGATCTATCATTGCAAGCAAGAAAATATCTAGCAGTTTCTTCATCCATAACATAACCCTCAGGAACAACAGGCAATTCATATTTAGGGAGAGAATCTTCATCATCACAATCTTCAATAATTTCATCTTCAATAATTTCATTCTCTCTAACCCTAGCAAGTTGCTCATCTAGAAATTCACCTAATGGCAAAGTAGTATCAAGCACAGAAGTAGTTTAATCATAAGTATCATGCATAGCAGAAGTGGCATCATCAATAACATGCGACATATTAGAATTCATAGCAGTAGCAGGTTCAGGTGTCGCAAGCTTACTCAAAACAGAATGAGAATCTAGTGCAGAGCTAGATGGCAATTCCTTACCTCCCCTCGTAGTTGAGGGAAAAATCTTAGTTCTTTCGTCTTTCAAGTTCCTCATAGTGACCAGCAGATATAAATCCCAAGTGACTCAAAGAATAGAGCTATGCTCCCCTGCAACAGCGCCAAAAAATAGTCTTGATAACCCACAAGTATAGGGGATCGCAACAGGTTTCAAGGGTAGAGTATTCAACCCAAATTTATTGATTCGACACAAGGGGAGCCAAAGAATATTCTCAAGTATTAGTAGTTGAGTTGTCAATTCAACCACACATGGATAACTTAGTATCTGCAGCAAAGTATTTAGTAGCAAAGTAGTATGATAGTAATGGTAACAGTGGCAAAAGTAACGACAACAGTTTTGTAGTAATTGTAATAGTAACAACGGTAAAGTAAATAAGCAAAGCACAATATGTGAAAAGCTTGTAGGCATTGGATCAGTGATGGATAATTATGTCGGATGTGATTCCTCATGTAATGGTTATAACATAGGGTGACATAGAACTAGCTCCAATTCATCAATGTAACTAGTAGAGTGGCCCGCGCATACACGCGGGCTAGTATATTAGAAGGTTAGGTTAAATGAAGATAATATTTGATTGTTTTGTTAGTTGGTCATGAATTGACATTTTTCAAGTTTAGCGAAATCTACCTTCAAGCTTTGCAAAAATTTGAGAAGGACCGTTGGCGATAAATTGTTCTTGAGCGACGTGTAGACTGAAAATCATGTTTGTGGTATGAGTCCATCTTGTCATGAATTCATGCAGAAGACCCATCATGGCAAACATTTTTTTTCATGTCTAATATATGGGGTGTTTTTATAGAGAAGTTTTTACACAATAAATTTGAGTGACAATATGAACCATCGGTATTGGCTAGGGATTTTTTATATGATTTTATGGATATGTTCAGAATAATTTATAGAAAGAGAAATGATCTAATTTAGTCTAGGCACATGCATATTAAGGATTTTTTTAATATATTCATCAAACATCATGGCAATACAAAGATATCAAAAAGCGTCTTGCATTTTTTTGCGGGGCATACATTTTGTTATGGAGGGAGTAGAAAATATGTGCACGGGTAAGAATTTAATAGTTATTTAAGCAACATTTTAGTCATCATTTAGAGAAAACTATTATCTGGTTTGTGCAAAGAAATTCTGTATTCAAATTTGGCAACAATTTCGAATATGAATATTTTGCCAATATATTTTGTTTGAGATATATTAGTTTTTTATGTTGTATCTGGAAACTATGCTCTCGTGGGTGCATCTGCACGCACATGTCACTCTCTCCTGATCCCCTTTGTCCTATCCTCAAAATAGAAATCCCGATCCCCATTCTCCTTGCCACTCCAAAATTCCTGCCTCCCAATAAACTCCGGTTACTGCCGCTGGTAATGATGTTGCTCATCTCACTCCCGAGCTCGTCTTACCTCTGTTGATTTTGTGTTGCCACCTTGCTCGTCTTCCCTGCACGCAACCCCCGCCGCTCACGTCATTGGTGCGGCCACGGGTCTGATCTAGGTCACGTGCGCCTCCTCAATCTCCTGGGGCCAGTCAATATTGACGGTTGATTAGCAGGGCTTGAGTAGCAGCAACACGAGGGAGGAGTTGAGCTAGTCGAACTCGATGGTGGCGTTGCCGTCGGTGTCCATGTAGGCGATGAGGGTGTGGATCTTGTCCCCTGCGACGGGGCGGAGGCGAGTGATGCAACACGGACATCTCCAGTTTGGTGAGGCTGCCATCACCGTCAAGGTCGAAGGCGGAGGAGCTTTCGCAGTTGGGTTAGCGGTGGGGGCTCATCGACGCCCAAACATTTTTCTTCCAGCGCAGCCCTACAAATCTTGGTGCCTTCGGACTCCAAAATCAACAAATATCGTGCAAAACTGGAGTTTGAGGTACCGCCGTGGGAGGACCCTGAAGTGGAACCAGCTCCTCTCTGCTTTCTTTCAATTTTGCAATGCTTAGATAAAAATGTTTGTTCAGTTAGGTGTCCTGCCTTTTTTAGCTCCCAGTTTCCAGAGGAAATCTATTGTGCACAGATTAATTCATAATTTTGTTGCTATTAATGATCGTTGCTGATGGTAACTTAGTCAAAAATCTGAATTTGTTGAGGCCACATCCAACCTTTTCCGGGCATGGGACCGACATTAACAGTGTTAGGCCCCTTACCATACATTATTATTGATGAAATTTAAGAATTTATACACATATTTGCGAGTAGTTGTAGTTTTAATATTTCTTAAAAGAGTAATTAAATTTTAATATCTGGATAGTAAAATAGGTCTGATTGCGTTCTTCAATACTGAGCTCAACTCCTATAAGCTTGTAGTCAATAATGAGCTTCAAACATGAGATACCATACTGTTTTGATGTTTGGTATTATTGAATAACTAGAAGAACGTCCGTGCGTTGCAACGGGGCCACATTAACTTTAAGAGTTCAATATTAATATTCTCATACATATCAATCCTTCTTCTCCTTCCGTCTGCCACCGAGACAGGGACCTAGACTTTGTGCTGCTCTTATTGATTTCAAACCCAGACGAGATGGGGTGGTGGGAGGGGGGACGAAAAAACCCAGACCAAACAAAGGAGAAGGAGAGCCTCATCAGTAGCATCATGGTGAATTTCAAACCTAGCGTTGTGCTCCGCCCAACGAACATGGACGCCGCCGCCGGCGGCCCGGTGGAGCTCGAACCCGAGAGACTCTGCTGCTTGCTGGGAGGGGTCGGGGAGGGTCGGAGCACATGAGCATTGACGTGAAGACAGAGTAGGCCGGGGAGATTACTGTGCACGCCGCACAGCGACTTGGACCTCGGAGGGCCTTAGCTCTGTCAGGAGGAGGTCCCGAGTTCCTGCCGAGGACAGCCTGACGGGGGAGACGCACGGCCGCTCGCGCTGCCCGCAACGCGACCACGCCCTGCCCTAGGGTTCTGCGACGGCGGCAGCGTCGTCCACAACCACACCCTCTCTGAGTCCTGCCCTGAACTGGGGTTCCGAGATGGCGGCGGTGGTGGAGGTCTCTGAGGTTGGAGAGGGGCAAGATGTAGGACGGCGGAGGCTGGAGCCTGGAGCGATGGCGGCGTTTCGGGATTGCAGGCAGGGGGACGTGCGAGGTGAGTGTTTTTTTCACCGGTTTATGTTGTGTTGCCTGCACGGATATATAGGAGAACAAATAGGTGGATTATAATTCCTTCCATTGTATAAGTGCTGGGAAAGGAAGCGAGGGACAAAAATCAATCGAGGGGCCTTTAAGAGTAGAGATTAGTTAATTGGATTTTTCTTTAAAGTCTGTTATTTGTTTTCTTAAAATTTATTATATGTTTCCTAAATCAAATTGCATTGATGGGATGGATCGATTGATTTGGATAGTCTATTATTTGTTTACTTCACATCCATTATATGTTTCCTAAAGCAAATTGCATTGATGAGATGGATCGTTTGATTTGGATGGATTGATTGATTTGTTTCCTTAAAATTGGATTTTTTTAAAGTCTGTTATTTGTTTCCTTAAAATTTATTATATGTTTCCTAAATCAAATTGCATTGATGGGATGGATCGATTGATTTAGATAGTCTATTATTTCTTTCCTTCACATCCATTATATGTTTCCTAAAGCAAATTGCATTGATGAGATGGATCGTTTGATTTGGATGGATCGATTGATTTGTTTCCTTAAAATTGGATTTTTCTTTAAAGTCTGTTATTTGTTTCCTTAAAATTTATTATATGTTTCCTAAATCAAATTGCATTGATGGGAGGGTGACGCATGGAAAGTTATGATCCGTTAAGATTTTTTTCGTTGTGTGAGAGGGTGACGCGAAACTAAACCGGTGGGGTAGGGGAGGGACGAAAAAAACCAGCGAAATGAAACGGGTGGGAGGTGGGAGGAAGTACCAAAGAAGTACCAAAAAAACCGGGTGAGGTGGGACGAAAAAAAACCTGGAAGCGAGACTACCAACTGCTCCATTAGGAGTAGAGATTACTCAGGAGTAACTGTAATATGATGTATATAGATTGTAAGAAACCATAAGCTTAGATGGGCGTAAAGCTTTTACCATTTTTGGAAATATTGTTGGGGAACGTAGTAATTTCAAAAAAATTCCTACGTACACGCAAGATCATGGCGATGGCATAGCAATGAGAGGGGAGAGTGTTGTCCACGTACCTTCGTAGACCGTAAGCGGAAGCGTTATGATAACGCGGTTGATGTAGTCGTACGTCTTCACGATCCGACCGATCCAAGTACCGAACGTACGGCACCTCCGAGTTCAGCACACGTTCAGCTCGATGACGATCCCCGGGCTCCGATCCAGCAAAGCTTCGGGGATGAGTTCCGTTAGCACGACGGCGTGGTGACGATGATGATGCTCTACCGGCGCAGGGCTTCGCCTAAACTCCGCGACGATATGACCGAGGTGGAATATGGTGGAGGGGGGCACCGCACACGGCTAAGAAACGATCCGTAGATTAACTTGTGTTCCATGGGGTGCCCCCCTGCCCCCGTATATAAAGGAGCAAGGGGAGGAGGCGGCCGGCTAGGGAGAGGCGCGCCAAGGGGAGTCCTACTCCCACCGGGAGTAGGACTCCCTCCTTCCTTGTTGGAGTAGGAGAAGGGGGAAAGAGGGGGAGAGGAGGAAGGAAAGAGGGGCTGCACCCCTTGTCCAATTCGGACTAGAGGGGGGCTGCGTCCCTCCTTCCTTTCGGCCTCTCTCCTCAATTCCCGTATGACCCAATAAGGCCCATATACTCCCCGGCGAATTCCCGTAACTCTCCGGTACTCCGAAAAATAACCGAATCACTCGGAAACTTTCCGAACTCCGAATATAGTCGTCCAATATATCGATCTTTACGTCTCGACCATTTCGAGACTCCTCATCATGTCCCCGATCTCATCCGGGACTCCGAACTCCTTCGATACATCAAAACTCATAAACTCATAATATAACTGTCATCGAAACCTTAAGCATGCAGACCCTATGGGTTCGAGAACTATGTAGACATGACCTAGAACTATTCTTGTTCAATAACCAATAGCGGAACCTGGATGCCCATATTGGCTCCTACATATTCTACGAAGATCTTTAGCGGTTAAACCGCATAACAACATACTTTGTTCCCTTTGTCATCGGTATGTTACTTGCCCGAGATTCGATAGTCGGTATCCAATACCTAGTTCAATCTCGCTACCGGCAAGTCTCTTTACTCGTTACGTAATGCATCATTCCGTAACTAACTCATTAGCTACATTGCTTGCAAGGCTTATAGTGATGTGCATTACCGAGAGGGCCCAGAGATACCTGTCCGACAATCGGAGTGACAAAACCTAATCTCGAAATACGCCAACCCAACATGTACCTTCGGAGACACATGTAGTACTCCTTTATAATCACCCAGTTACGTTGTGACGTTTGGTAGCACCCAAAGTGTTCCTCCGGTAAAGGGGAGTTGCATAATCTCATAGTTACAGGAACATGTATAAGTCATGAAGAAAGCAATAGCAACATACTAAACGATTAAGTGCTAGGCTAACGGAACGGGTCATGTCAATCACATCATTCTCCTAATGATGCGATCCCATTAATCAAATGACAACACATGTCTATGGTTAGGAAACATAACCATCTTTGATTAATGAGCTAGTCAAGTAGAGGCATACTAGTGACTATATGTTTGTCTATGTATTCACACATGTATCATGTTTCCGGTTAATACAATTCTAGCATGAATAATAAACATTTATCATGAAATAAGGAAATAAATAATAATTTTATTATTCCCTCTAGGGCATATTTCCTTCAAATATTTCATATTTTCATCAAATTTTCATGCATTTTTTCAATATTTCTGTAGAACAGTAGATTATATTCATCCTGCCGTATAGTGTCTAACATTCATGTTACCATAGATTAGTAAATTTGTTAATTTGAAGAGATTTTACGACAAATTAATTATCCATGTACTTGTGCTTATGTAAAAGGCTGGCAACATCATACGACAAGTGTGTGTTTTGGACTTTTAGGTCTAACTTTAGATGAATTCTTTGTAGATTATGTTCTTGACCCTAACATCCTTATTTTTATCTTCATCATTTACCATTACTTGCAGTCCATCCCTTTTTCTGACTCTTGAGAATGGTACATATAGATGTCCATGTGTAAAGACTTGTTCATGTAGATATAGTCCAATCTTGTTTGGAGAGTGCTCCTGGCTTTTGTTATGGTCATAGCAAAGCATGGTGATATAGGATATTGTCTCCTTTTTAGAAGGCATAACCACACCCATTTAGCTGGTGACATGTTTTTTTTGGAATATAGACCTTTTCTTCTAGATGTGATTCTGTTATTTACTATCTAAGCTTCGATAAATGTGTTTGTACTTTGTACTGAACAATCGCATACCGTCATTTTTTCCTTTTGTACCATTCACAATCAAGGCTGCAACTTTAGTTGCAGATGGCATACCATGTCGAGTAACTGTAATTTGATGTATATAGATTGTAAGAAACCATAAGCTTAGATGGGCGTAAAGCTTTTACCATTTTTTTTGGAAATATTTCATATTTTCATCAAATTTTCATGCATTTTTTCAATATTTCTGTAGAGTAGTAGATTATATTCATCCTGCCATATAGTGTCTAACTTTCATGTTACCATAGATTAGTAAATTTGTTAATTTGAAGAGATTTTGCGGCAAATTAATTATCCATGTACTTGTGCTTATGTAAAAGGCTGGCAACATCATAAGGCAAGTGTGTGTTTTGGACTTTTAGTTCTAACTTTAGAAAAATTCTTTGTCGATTATGTTCTTGACCCTAACATCCTTATTTTTATCTTCATCGTTTACCATTACTTGCAGTCCATCCCTTTTTCTGACTCTTGAGAATGGTACATATAGATGTCCATGTGTAAAGACTTGTTCATGTAGATATAGTGCAATCTTGCTTGGAGAGTGCTCCTGGCTTTTGTTATGGTCATAGCAAAGCATGGTGAGATGGGATATTGTCTCCTTTTTAGAAGGCATAACCACACCCATTTAGCTGGTGACATGTTTTTTGGAATATAGACCTTTTCTTCTAGATGTGATTCTGTTATTCACTATCTAAGCTTCGATAAATGTGTTTGTACTTTGTACTGAATAATCGCATACCATCATTTTTTTTTATTTTGTACCATTCACAATCAAGGCTGCAACTTCAGTTGCAGATGGCATACCATGTCGAGTAACTGTAATCTGATGTATATAGATTGTAAGAAACCATAAGCCTAGATGGGCGTAAAGCTTTTACCATTTTTTGGAAATATTTCATATTTTCATCAAATTTTCATGCATTTTTTCAATATTTCTGTAGAATAGTAGATTATATTCATCCTGCCATATAGTGTCTAACATTCATGTTACCATGGATTAGTAATTTGTTAATTTGAAGAGATTTTGCGGCAAATTAATTATCCATGTACTTGTGCTTATGTAAAAGGCTGGCAACATCATATGGCAGGTGTGTGTTTTGGACTTTTAGTTCTAACTTTTGAAAAATTCTATGTAGATTATGTTCTTGACCCTAACATCCTTATTTTTATCTTCGTCATTTACCATTACTTGCAGTCCATCCCTTTTTTTGACTCTTGAGAATGGTACATATAGATGTCCATGTGTAAAGACTTGTTCATAGTCCAATCTTGTTTGGAGAGTGCTCCTGGCTTTTGTTATGGTCATACCAAAGCATGGTGAGACAGGATATTGTCTCCTTTTTAGAAGGCATAACCACACCCATTTAGCTGGTGACATGTTTTTTTGGAATATAGACCTTTTCTTCTAGATGTGATTTTGTTATTTACTATCTAAGCTTCGATAAATGTGTTTGTCTTTGTACTGAACAATCGCATATCGTCATTTTTTTCTTTTGTACCATTCACAGTCAAGGCTGCAACTTCAGTTGCAGATGGCATACCATGTCGAGTAACTGTAATCTGATGTGTATAGATTGTAAGAAACCATAAGCTTAGATGGGCGTAAAGCTTTTACCATTTTTTGGAAGTATTTCATATTTTCATCAAATTTTAGTGCATTTTTTCAATATTTCTGTAGAATAGTAGATTATATTCATCCTGCCATATAGTGTCTAACTTTCATGTTACCATAGATTAGTAAATTTGTTAATTTGAAGAGATTTTGCGGCAAATTAATTATCCATGTACTTGTGCTTATGTAAAAGGCTGGCAACATCGTAAGGCAAGTGTGTGTTTTGGACTTTTAGTTCTAACTTTAGAAAAATTCTTTGTAAATTATGTTCTTGACCCTAACATCCTTATTTTTATCTTCATCATTTACCATTACTTGCAGTCCATCCCTTTTTCTCACTCTTGAGAATGGTACATAAGTTGTCCATGTGTAAAGACTTGTTCATGTAGATATAGTCCAATCTTGTTTGGAGAGTGCTCCTGGCTTTTGTTATGGTCATAGCAAAGCATGGTGAGATAGGATATTGTCTCCTTTTTAGAAGGCATAACCACACCCATTTAGCTAGTGAGATGTTTTTTTTGGAATATAGACCTTTTCTTCTAGATGTGATTCTGTTATTTACTATCTAAGCTTCGATAAATGTGTTTGTACTTTGTACTGAACAATCGCACACCATCATTTTTTTTCTGTTGTACCATTCACAATCAAGGCTGCAACTTCAGTTGCAAATGGCATACCATGTCGAGTAACTGTAATCTGATGTATATAGATTGTAAGAAACCATAAGCTTAGATGGGCGTAAAGCTTTTACCATTTTTTGGAAACATTTCATATTTTCATCAAATTTTCATGCATTTTTTCAATATTTCTGTAGATTAGTAGATTATATTCATCCTGCCATATAGTGTCTAACATTCATGTTACCATAGATTAGTAAATTTGTTAATTTGAAGAGATTTTGCGGCAAATTAATTATCCATGTACTTGTGCTTTTGTAAAAGGCTGGCAACATCATACGGTAAGTGTGTGTTTTGGACTTTTAGTTCTAACTTTAGAAAAATTCTTTGTAGATTATGTTCTTGACCCTAACATCCTTATTTTTATCTTCATCATTTACCATTACTTGCAGTCCATCCCTTTTTCTGACTCTTGAGAATGGTACATATAGATGTCCATGTGTATAGACTTGTTCATGTAGATATAGTCCAATCTTGTTTGGAGAGTGCTCCTGGCTTTTGTTATGGTCATAGCAAAGCATGGTGAGATAGGATATTGTCTCCTTTTTAGAAGGCATAACCACACCCATTTAGTTGGTGACATGTTTTTTTGGAATATAGACCTTTTCTTCTAGATGTGATTCTGTTATTTACTATCTAAGCTTCGATAAATGTGTTTGTACTTTGTACTGAACAATCGCATACCGTCATTTTTTTTCTTTTGGACCATTCACAATCAATGCTGCAACTTCAGTTGCAGATGGCATACCATGTTGAGTAACTGTAATCTGATGTATATAGATTGTATGAAAGCTTAGATGGGTGTAAAGCTTTTACCATTTTTTTGGAAATATTTCATATTTTCATCAAATTTTCATGCATTTTTTCAATATTTCTGTAGAACCAGTAGATTATATTCATCCTGCCGTATAGTGTCTAACATTCATGTTACCATAGATTAGTAAATTTGTTAATTTGAAGAGATTTTGCGGCAAATTAATTATCCATGTGCTTGTGCTTATGTAAAAGGCTGGCAACATCATACGACAAGTGTGTGTTTTGGACTTTTAGGTCTAACTTTAGATGAATTCTTTGTAGATTATGTTCTTGACCCTAAAATCCTTATTTTTATCTTCATCATTTACCATTACTTGCAGTCCATCCCTTTTTCTGACTCTTGAGAATGGTACATATAGATGTCCATGTGTAAAACTTGTTCATGTAGATATAGTCCAATCTTGTTTGGAGAGTGCTCTTGGCTTTTGTTATGGTCATAGCAAAGCATGGTGAGATAGGATATTGTCTCCTTTTTAGAAGGCATAACCACACCCATTTAGCTGGTGACATGTTTTTTTGGAATATAGACCTTTTCTTCTAGATGTGATTCTGCTATTTACTATCTAAGCTTCGATAAATGTGTTTGTACTTTGTACTGAACAATCGCATACCGTCATTTTTTTTGTTTTGGACCATTCACAATCAAGGCTGCATCTTCATTTGCAGATGGCATACCATGTCGAGTAACTATAATCTGATGTATATAGATTGTATGAAAGCTTAGATGGGCGTAAAGCTTTTACCTTTTTTTGGAAATATTTCATATTTTCATCAAATTTTCATGCATTTTTTCAATATTTCTGTAGAACCAGTAGATTATATTGGTCCTGCCGTATAGTGTCTAACATTCATGTTACCATAGATTAGTAAATTTGTTAATTTGAAGAGATTTTGCAGCAAATTAATTATCCATGTACTTGTGCTTATGTAAAAGGCTGGCAACAGCATACGACAAGTGTGTGTTTTGGACTTTTAGGTCTAACTTTAGATGAATTCTTTGTAGATTATGTTCTTGACCCTAATATCCTTATTTTTATCTTCATCATTTACCATTACTTGCAGTCCATCCCTTTTTCTGACTCTTGAGAATGGTACATATAGATGTCCATGTGTAAAGACTTGTTCATGTAGATACAGTCCAATCTTGTTTGGAGAGTGCTCTTGGCTTTTGTTATGGTCATAGCAAAGCATGGTGAGATAGGATATTGTCTCCTTTTTAGAAGGCATAACCACACCCATTTAGCTGGTGACATGTTTTTTTGGAATATAGACCTTTTCTTCTAGATGTGATTCTGTTATTTACTATCTAAGCTTCGATAAATGTGTTTGTACTTTGTACTGAACAATCGCATACCGTCATTTTTCTTTTCTTTTGGACCATTCACAATTAAGGCTGCAACTTCAGTTGCAGATGGCATACCATGTCGAGTAACTGTAGTCTGATGTATATAGATTGTATGAAAGCTTAGATGGGCGTAAAGCTTTTACCATTTTTTGGAAATATTTCATATTTTCATCAAATTTTCATGCATTTTTTCAATATTTCTATAGAACAGTAGATTATATTCATCCTGCCGTATAGTGTCTAACATTCATGTTACCATAGATTAGTAAATTTGTTAATTTGAAGAGATTTTGTGGCAAATTGATTATCCATGTACTTGTGCTTATGTAAAAGGCTGGCAACATCATACGACAAGTGTGTGTTTTGGACTTTTAGGTCTAACTTCAGATGAATTCTTTGTAGATTATGTTCTTGACCCTAACATCCTTATTTTTATCTTCATCATTTAGCATTACTTATAGTCCATCCCTTTTTATGACTCTTGATAATGGTACATATAGATGTCCATGTGTAAAGACTTGTTCATGTAGATATAGTCCAATCTTGTTTGGAGAGTGCTCTTGGCTTTTGTTATGGTCATAGCAAAGCATGGTGAGATAGGATATTGTCTCCTTTTTAGAAGGCATAACCACACCCATTTAGCTGGTGACATGTTTTTTTGGAATATAGACCTTTTCTTCTAGATGTGATTCTGTTATTTACTATCTAAGCTTCGATAAATGTGTTTGTACTTTGTACTGAACAATCGCATACCATCATTTTTTTCTTTTGTACCATTCACAATCAAGGCTGCAAGTTCAGTTGCAGATGGCATACCATGTCGTTTTGCATCTGCGCCACACTCATTGGTTAGTTTAATCTTGCATTGTGATAGTTACAGTCTTTGAATGTGTCACTTGCCATTCTGAATGATTTTGCTCGTATATTATCTCTATCCAGCATATTATTAAGGGCCTCAAGGATGCGGGGATCTATTGATTCCCTTTATCTTTTGGGTTTTTAGTGCCATATATGCACAAGCACAACTCTGCCTAGCGCGGCCTGTCTTCAGTCTTCACCTTCAGGCACCAATGTAGCAACTATGTGGTAGTTTTGCCCGTTCATTCTAAACACATAAGGTCCACTGCGATTGTTTATTTCTTTGTCTACCTTACAAGCCATTGATGTGATATCCAACGCGGAGTTTTACAGTATGGTATTTTGCATGTAGTTTTTCGACCTCTTCCCGTTTTTTTTCGTAGCCATTTCATGAGGTAAGCCAATGGCTCTCTCAGTTGGCAGCATAGTAAGCTACTCCCTCCGTTCCTAAATATAAATCTTTTTAGAGATTTCACTACAAACTACATACTGATGTATATAGACATGTTTCATAGTGTACATTCACTCATTTTGCTCCGTATGTAGTTCATAGTGAAATCTCTAAAAAGACTATATTTAGGAACGGAGGGAGTACATGCTTCTAGCTGTACCTGATGTTCTTTCTGCTTACCAGAAAATGACACCATGTTGCTGTACTTGCTGGTTGCCTCTACGAAGTTTGAAAATTTTCATACCAGTCCATTCAATGTTCAAGTTTCTTAATTTTCATCATTTAAATATCAGTGTTGGTTGTTCTTGTTCATACTAAAATTCAAACTTAATACAACTTACATATCTGGTGACGTTTTTCTTTGTCCTCGGTCTCGATGTTGTGCACCCTTTGTTTTAGTCCTTGGTTGTCTATCACTCGGTTCTTGTGGTCAATGAATTCAAGAATATAGATGTATGAGTTAGTAAAGTAGCAATATAACTGGAAAATAATTATATGCATAGTTAAGAGTTACCTTTAACACAAACTATTAACTCAGGGAAATGTAAGTACGGCAAGGGAGTTCATTAATCTGGCTTTCAATGAATCTTGCGAATTAATTTCTTTTGGTCATAAGATGGTAATACCTACTGGAGGTGGAGCGGTCACTAAAAGGAGTCAATTCGACAATCAAGGTGATCTTCGGAGATTGGTTGCCAACCTTGGACACAATTTTTTTTACTAAACAGAAGTATAGCAAGGATCCGGTTTCGATCATATTAATCAATGTAGATGTATAGATTAGTGTTTTTTCTATTTTAGCATAATCTATCAATCAAGTACACTTGATCCATCACTCGGTGACCACTTCGTCAGTTTGACATCCAGTGGATAGTACTCCCTCTGTACATAAATATAAATATAAGAGCGTCTACATAACTACTTCAGTGATCTAAGTGTTTATACTTATTTATGGAGGGAGTTCAAATTAATCAATTTTGTGCAGAATATGATACCTACTGGAGTTGCTGTTGTTTTTGGGTGGAGTTGAATTGGACAATCGAGGAGATCTTATAGTGTGGCCATGTTCAGGGGGGCCGATATGAAGGCGAAGCCAATCTGGAAGCACTTACAAGTAGAACGGAATTGGAGATTGAGATTGGTTTTTGAGTTGTGCGAGATGTAATTATGCAAGGATAAGTGTGGTCATCCGGCTTGAGTTTTTGAGTTTTTGAGTTGTCCGATCTAGCTTGCTGTTTGCATGCGAGAATTTAATCAGCAAGAAGACCCCTATGAAGCATGTGATAAAAAGAATAGAAAATTGCATATGTTACTTCTATCGATCTGGCACTTGCATGTCGCCGATTGCTTTCCGACCAGATGCGTGAACATCCACCAAAGCAAGTCGTTAGATTGCTACGGCTGGGTGCTAATGCTAACATACTTACCTGAGGCCAGACCTAGAAATCAATCAGCCTTGTGCCCTTACCGCATGTCCACGGAATCAATCAGCTTCTTAGATTTGAGCCAGTTTGTACGTACATGAAAGCACCAGCCAGAAGCCCATCTATCAAGGCATACTTCCACACGAAGAACTTTGGAGGCCATAAGGGGATCTCTATTAAGGCATTACTTCCACAAGAAGAACTTTGGAGGCCGTGAGGGGATCTCCGAGAAATTATCCAAGTAGACTGTGCCCATCGGGCCGGGGGAAAGGAAGACATCGGGAGGGTTTTGGAGAGGACGGGTAGATTTTTGTTTTGTTAGGGTATAGAAGAGGAGCTTCTTTCGATGGCATTGGTGGGTAATTTTTCATAAAATTATTACAATCTAACGGTTATAGTTCTATTTTTTTACTAACATTAACAGTCAGATGTTTCTATTTTTTGAGGGATTTTCTAGTTTAATTCTCTATTTTCTGGTTAACCGTCAAGCATTTTTAATATATAAATAGATGTAGGCATGTATTTCGAATATAGTCATACGTGCTTATGGAAAAGAACTTGCATGCCATCTTTTGTCCTACTCTCCCGTGGCAGCGGGGTCCTAATGGAAACTAAGGGATATTAAGGCCTTCTTTTAATAGAGAACCGGACCAAAGCATTAACACTTAGTGAATACATGAACTCCTCAAACTACGGTCATCACCGAGAAGTATCCCGATTATTGTCACTTCGGGGTTGTCGGATCATAACACATAATAGGTGACTATAGACTTGTAAGATAGGATCAAGAACTCACATATATTCATGAAAACATAATAGGTTCAGATCTGAAATCATGGCACTCGGACCCTGGTGACAAGCATTAAGCATAGCAAAGTCATATCAACATCAATCTCAGAACATAATGGATACTAGGGATCAAACCCTAACAAACTAACTTGATTACATGATAAATCTCATCCAACCCATCACCGTCCAGCAAGCCTACGATGGAATTACTCACGCATGGCGGTGAGCATCATGAAATTGGTGATGGAGGATGGTTGATGATGACGACGATGATGAATCCCCCTCTCCGGTGCCCCGAACAAACTCCATATCAGCCATCCCGAGAGAGATTAGGGCTTGGCGGCGGCTCCGTATCATAAAACGCAATGAAACTTTTCTCTCTGATTTTTTTCTCCGTGAAAAAGAATATATGAAGTTGGAGTTGAGGTCGGTGGACATCCAGGGGGCCCATGAGGCAGGGGGCGCGCCCAGGGGGAGGGGGCGCGCCCCCACCCTCGTGGACAGGGTGTGGGCCCCCTGGGCTTGATTCTTTTGCTAGTATTTTTTATATTTTCTAAAAAGTTCCTCCGTGGATTTTCAGTTCATTCTGAGAAATTCTATTTCTGCACAAAAATAACACCATGGCAGTTCTGCTGAAAACAACGTCAGTCCGGGTTAGTTTCATACAAATCATGCAAGTTAGAGTCCAAAACAAGGGCAAAAGTGTTTGGAAAAGTAGATACGACGGAGACGTATCAATCATCCTTGCTGTACACACCTTTTGGGAGAAATCCACATGATTTGGAATTTATTAGAATACTCTAAGTGCTTTACTTATATCTTTTGAGCTAGATAGTTTTGCTCTAGTGCTTCACTTATACCTTTTAGAGCACGGCGGTGGTTTAATTTTGTAGAAATTGTTGATCTCTCATGCTTCACTTATATTACTTTGAGAGTCTTTTAGAACAGCATGGTATTTGCTATGGTTATAAAATTTGTCCTAGAATGATGGGAATCCAAGTTGGGTATAATAAAAACTATCATAGGAAGTGAATTGGATGCTATGATCAATTTGATACTTGATAATTGTTTTGAGATATGGAGGTGGTGATATTAGAGTCATGCTAGTTGGGTAATTGTGAATTTAAAGAATGCTTGTGTTGAAGTTGGCAAGTCCCGTAGCATGCATGTATGGTAACCGTTGTGTAACAAATTTGAAATATGAGGTGTACTTAGATTGTCATCCTTATGAGTGGCGGTCGGGGACGAGCGATGGTCTTTTCCTACCAATCTACCCCCTAGGAGCATGCGCGTAGTGCTTGGTTTTTGATGACTTGTAGATTTTTGCAATAAGTATATGAGTTCTTTATGACTAATGTGGAGTCCATGGATTATACGCACTTTTACTTTTCCATCATTGCTAGCCTCTTCGGTACCGTGCATTGCCCTTTCTCACCTTGAGAGTTGGTGCAAACTTCGCCGGTGCATCCAAATCCCGTGATATGATACACTCTATCACACATAAACCTCCTTGTATTTTCCTCAAAACAGCCACCATACCTACCTGTTATGGCATTTCCATAGCCATTCCGAGATATATTGCCATGCAACTTTCCACCGTTCTGTTCATCATGACACGCATCATCATTGTCATATTGCCTTGCATGATCATGTAGTTGACATCGTATTGTGGCTAAGCCACCTTCATAATTTTTCATACATGTCACTCTTGACTCATTGCCCATCCCGGTACACCACTGGAGGCATTCATATAGAGTCATATCTTGTTCTAGTTTTGAGTTGTAACTCATGAGTTGTAAATAAATAGAAGTGTGATGATCATCATTATTAGAGCATTATCCCTTAAAAAAAAGAAAGAAAGGCCAAAAAAAAGAGAAAGGCCAAATAAAAAAAAGAAAGGCCCAAAAAAGGGGACAATGCTACTATCTTTTTCCACACTTGTGCTTCAAAGTAGCACCATGTTCTTCATAGAGAGTCTCATATGTTGTCACTTTCATACACTAGTGGGAATTTTTCATTATAGAACTTGGCTTGTATATTCCAACGATGGGCTTCCTCAAAATGCCCTAGGTCTTCGTGAGCAAGCAAGTTGGATGCACACCCACTAGTTTATTTTGTTGAGCTTTCATACATTTATAGCTCTAGTGCATCCGTTGCATGGCAATCCCTACTCCTCATGTTGACATCAATTGATGGGCATCTCCATAGCTCGTTGATTAGCCTCATTAACATGAGATTTTCTTCTTTTTTGTCTTCTCCACACAACCTCCATCATCATATTCTATTCACCCATAGTGCTATATCCATGGCTCACGCTCATGTATTGCGTGAAAGTTGAAAAAAGTTTGAGATTACTAAAGTATGAACCAATTGCTTGGCTTGTCATCGGGGGGGGGGGGGGTGCAATATGAGAGCATTCTTGTGTGATGAAAATGGAGCATGACCAAACTATACGATTTTGTAGGGATAAACTTTCTTTAGCCATGCTATTTTGAGAAGACATGATTGCTTTATTAGTATGCTTGAAGTATTACTATTTCTTATGTCAATATGAACTTTTATTTAGAATTATTTGGACCTGAAAAGTCATGCCACAATAAAGAAAATTACATTGAGAATTATGCTAGGTAGCATTCCACATCAAAAATTCTGTTTTTATCATTTACCTACTCGAGGACGAGCAGGAATTAAGCTTGGGGATGCTTGATACGTCTCCAACGTATCTATAATTTTTGATTGTTCCATGCTATTATATTACCTATTTTGGATGTTTATGGGCTTTACTTTACACTTTTATATCATTTTTGGGACTAACCTACTAACCGGAGGCCCAGTCCGAATTGCTGTTTTTTCCTATTTCAGTGTTTCGAAGAAAATGAATATCAAACGGAGTCCAAACGGAATGAAACCTTAGGGAGCGATCTTTTTGGAACAAACACAATCCAGGGGACTTGGAGTGGACGTCAAGCAACAAACAAAACGGCCACGAGGGTGCCTGGCACGCCCCCTGGGGGTGGGCATGCCCCCCACGCTCGTGTGCCCCTCGAGCGTCAACCGACCTACTTCTTCCTTCTATATATATCCACGTACCCCGAAAACATCCAGGAGCACCACGAAAAACTATTTCCACCGCCGCAACCTTCTGTATCCGCGAGATCCCATCTTGGAGCCTTTGTCGGCGCTCCGCGGGAGGGGGAATCGACCATGGAGGGCCTCTACATCATCTCCAAGGCCTCTCCGATGAGTTGTGAGTAGTTTACCATAGATCTTCAGGTCCATAGTTTTTAGCTAGATGGCTTCTTCTCTCTCTTTGAATCTCAATACAAAGTTATCCTCGATCTTCTTGGAGATCTATTCGATGTAACTCTTTTTGCGGTGTGTTTGTTGAGATACGATGAATTGTGGGTTTATGATCAAGTTTATCTATGATAAATATTTGAATCTTCTCTAAATTCTTTTATGTGTGATTAGTTACCTTTGCAAGTCTCTTCGAATTATCAGTTTGGTTTGGCCTACTAGATTGATCTTTCTTGCAATGGGAGAAGTGCTTAGATTTGGGTTCAATCTTGCGGTGTCCTTTCCCAGTGACAGCAGGGGCAGCAAGGCACATATTGTATTGTTGCCATCGAGGATAAAAAGAATGGGTTTATATCATATTGCATGAGTTTATCCCTCTACATCATGTCATCTTTCTTACTGCGTTACTCTATTCTTCATGAACTTAATACTCTAGATGCAGGCATGAGTCGATCGATGTGTGGAGTAATAGTAGTAGATGCAGAATCGTTTCGATCTACTTGTCAAGGACGTGATGCCTATATACATGATCATGCCTAGATATTCTCATAACTATGCACTTTTCTATCAATTGCTCGACAGTAATTTGTTCACCCACCGTAATACTTATGCTATCTTGAGAGAAGCCACTAGTGAAACCTATGGCCCCCGGGTCTATCTTTTATCATATAAGTTTTCAGTCTACTTTTATTTGCATCTTTTACTTTCCAATCTATATCATAAAAATACCAAAAATATTTATCTTATATTATTATCTCTATCAGATCTCACTTTTGTGAGTTATCGTGAAGGGATTGACAACCCCTTTATTGCGTTGGTTGCGAGGTTCTTGTTTGTTTGTGTAGGTGCGTGGGACTTTTGAGGAGCCTCCTACTGGATTGATACCTTGGTTCTCAAAAACTGAGGGAAATACTTACGCTACTTTGCTGCATCACCCTTTCCTCTTCAAGGAAAACCAACGCAGTGCTCAAGAGGTAGCAGGTTACATGTATAATTATGCATGCATGCATTTGCATATTTATACCCGTGATTCTTTCGAATTGTCCAACATTATCCATGGACAGCCCGAGTATGTGTAGATTGGGTTCGTTTTCCCATGCTCTGCTCCCAATCCGATGCAGAATTTTGTCAGTGCCTCCCTGTTGTTCTCCGGGTATACATCCTCTCTGTTTATTGTAGAGACATGTATCAGGAGAACGGCGGGGAGGTGTTGCCGAAATTTTGCGTCGAATCCGAAGTAGAGCATGGGAAAATGAACCCAATCTAGACATACTCGGGTGGCATTAGGACCTATCTTTTGTTGGGGAACGTTGCATGGAAAACAAAAAATTATGCGCACACGCAAGATCTATCCATGGATATGCATAGCTATGAGAGGGGGAGAGCATCTTCATACCCTTGAAGATCGCTAAGAGGAAGCGTTTACCAATGCGGTTGATGTAGTCGTACACCTTCACGATTCGTCTCGATCAAGTACCGAACATACGGCACCTCCGCGTTCAGCACACGTTCAGCTTGATGACGTTTTCACCTTCTTGATCCAACAAGGGGGACGAAGTAGTAGATTAGTTCCGATAGCACGACGGCGTGGTGACAAATGTGGTGAAGAACAATCTTTGCAGGGCTTCGCCAAGCACAACGGAAACTAGACGAAGGATAAACTAGAGGGGACTGGGTTGCGGCACACGGCTTGGTGAATCTTGATGTGTTTCGGGTGCTAGCCCTGCCCCTCTATTTATATGTTGAGCCCTGGGGTCGTTTCTTGGAGAAAGAGCCTCATCAAAGTCGGTTTAGCCCGCAAGGCAAGAGTCCTTGGACTCCAGGACCTAGACGCTAGGGTCCTTGGCGTCTAGCCCCAGATGCCAGGGTCCCTGGCGTCTGGCCCCTTGGCCTCCGCAAAACTGCCTTTTGCACCTTCCTAAATCCTCATGGGCTTTACCCCTTGGCCCAAATAAAGTGTTCTCGTACCCGAACATTTTGGGAAACATCCGAAACCCCTTCCAGAGACCAAACACTATTATCCCATATATCAATTTTTACCTCCGGACTATTCCGGACCTCCTCTGCATGTTTGTGATCTCATCCAGGACTCCAAACAACATTCGTTTACCAACATACATAACTCATATAATACTATATCATCAACGAACATTAAGCGTGCGGACCCTACGGGTTCGAGAATGATGTAGACATGACCGAGATGCTTCTCCGGTCAATAGCCAATAGCGGGACCTGGATGCCCATATTGGTTCCTGCATATTCTACGAAGATCTTTATCGGTCGAACCTTTATGACAACATGCGTAGTTCCTTTTGTCCGTTGGTATGTTACTTGCCTGAGATTCGATCGTCGGTATCTCCATATCTAGTTCAATCTCGTTACTGGCAAGTCTCTTTACTCGTTCTATAATACATCATCCTATAACTAACTCCTTAGTCACTTTGCTTGCAAGCTTCTTGTGATGTTGTATTATCGAGAGGGCCCAGAGATACCTCTCTGTCATACGGAGTGACAAATCCCAGTCTCCATCCATGCCAACTCAACAGACACCTTCGGAGATACCTGTAGAGCACCTTTATGATCACCCAGTTATGTTGTGACTTTTGATGGCACACAAGGCATTCCTCTGAAGTCCGGGAGTTGCATGATCTCATGGTCGAAGAAACATGTATTTGACATTAAGAAAGCAGTAGCAATAAACTGAACCATCATATGCTATGATAATGGTTGGGTCTTGTCCATCACATCATTCTCCTAATGATGTGGTCCTGTTATCAAGTGACAACACATGTCTATGGTTAGGAAACCTTAACCATCTTTTGATCAACGAGCTAGTCTAGTAGAGGCTTACTAGGGACTTAGTATTTTTTTTATGTATTTACACATGTGTTTAAGTTTCCGGTCAATACAATTCTAGCATGAATAATAAACCTTTATCACGAATAAGGAAATATGACAATAACCAATATATTATTGCCTCTAGGGAGTATTTCCAACAGTCTGCCACTTGCACTAGAGTCAATAATCTAGTGCACATCGCCATGATTAACACCCAATGAGTTCTAAGGTGTGATCATGGTTTGCTTGTGAGAGGGGTTTTAGTCAATGAGTCTGCAACATTCAGATCCGTGCGTACTTTGCAAATCTCAATGTCTACAATGCTCTGCATGAAGCTACTCTAGCTAATTGCTCCCACGTTCAATACGTATCTAGATTGAGACTCAGAGTCGTCCGGATCGGTGTCAAAGCTTGCGTTGACGTAACCCTTTATGATGGACTATTTATCACCTCTATAACCGAGAAACGTTTCCTTAGTCCTCTTTAGGCACCGAAGGATATTTTTGACCGATGTCCAGTGATCCACTCATGGATCACTATTGTACCCCCTTGCCAGACTCATGGCAAGGCACACATTAGGTCTGGCACACAGCATGGCATACATTATAGAGCCTATGGCCGAGGCATAGGGAATGACTTTCATCCTTTCTCTTTCTTCTGCCGTGGTCGGGCTTTGAGTCTTACTCAACTTCACACCTTGCAATACAGGCAAAAACCCTTTCTTTGACTGATCCATTTTGAACTTCTTCAAGTCTTTGTCAAGGTATGTGCTTTGTGAAAGTCCAATATGTAAGCAGCTTCACCGAGGTCTTTCATTGAAACATTCTTATTCAAATATCCTTTTAATGTATCTAGAAATTATATATCATTTCCAATCAGCAATATGTCATCCACATATAATATTAGAAATGCTACAGAGCTCCCACTCTCTTTCTTGTAAATACAGGCTTCGCCGTAAGTTCGTATAAAACCAAATGCTTTGATCACCTCATCAAAGCTTATATTCCAACTCCGAGATGCTTGCAACTATGCATAGATGGATCGCTGGAGCTTGCACACTTTGTTAGAACCTTTAGGATCGGCAAAAACCTTCTGGTTGCATCATATATAGCTTTTCCTTAAGAAACCCGTTTAGGAATGCAATTTTGACGTCCATTTGCCAGATTTCATAATCATAAAATGCGCAATTGCTAACATGATTCGGACAGCTAAGCATCGCTACGGGTGAGAAAGCCTCATCGTAGTCAACCCCTTGAACTTTTCAAAAACATTTCGCAACAAGTCAAGCTTTGTAGATGGTGATATTACCATCAGCCTCCGTCTTCCTCTTGAAGATCCATTTATTCTCAATGGCTTGCCGATCATTGGGCAAGTCCACCAAAGTCCACACTTTGTTCTCATACATGGATCCTATCTCAGATTTCATGGCCTCAAACCATTTGTTGGAATCTGGGCTCATCATAGCTTCTTCAGAGTTCACGGGTTCGCCGTTATCTAACAACATGACTTCTAGGACAGTATTGTACCACTCTGGTGCGGTTCATGTTCTGGTCAACTTATGAGGTTTAGTAGTAGCTTGATCTGAAGTTTCATGATCATCATCATTAGCTTCCTCTCTGGTTGGTGTAGGCATCATGGGAACGGTTTTCTCTGATGTGCTACTTTCCAATTCCAGAGGAGGTACAACTACCTTATCAAGTTCTACTTTCCTCCCACTCACTTCTTTCAAGAGAAACTCCTTCTCTAGAAAGGACCCATTCTTAGCAACAAAGATTTTGCTTTCGGATATGTGGTAGAAGGTATACCCAATAGTTTCTTTCGGGTATCCTATGAAGACGCACTTCTCCGCTTTGGGTTCGAGCTTATCTGGATGAAGCCTTTTGACATAAGAGTCACATCCCCAAACTTTAAGAAACGATAGCTTAGGTTTATTACCAAACCATAGTTTATACGGTGTCATCTTAATGAATTTAGACGGTTCCCTATTTAACGTGAATGTGGCTATCTCTAATGCATAACCCCAAAACGATAGTGGCAAATCGGGAAGAGACATCATAGAACACACCATATCTAATAAAGTATGGTTACGACATTCGGACACACCATTACGCTGTGGTGTTCTAGGTGGCGTGAGTTGTGAAAAAATTCCACATTGTCTTAATTCTTAAATGAAGTCCAAACCCGTAACTCAAATATTCGCCTCCGCGATTAGATCGTAGAAACTTTATTTTCTTATTACGATGATTCTCCACTTCACTCTGAAATTCTTCAAACTTTTCGAATGTTTCATACTTGTGTTTTATTAAGTAGATATATCCATACCTACTCAAATCATCTGTGAAGGTCAGAAAATAATGATACCCTCCGCGTGCCTCAACACTCATTAGACCGCATACATTGGTATTTATTATTTCCAATAAGTCATTAGCTCGCTCTATTGTTTCAGAGAATGGAGTTTTAGTCATCTTACCCATGAGGCATGGTTCGCAAGTATCAAATGATTCATAATCAAGTGATTCCAAAAGTCCATCCGCATGGAGTTTCTTCATGCGCTTTACACCAAGATGAGCTAAACGGCAGTGCCACAAGTATGTTACACCATCATTATCAACTTTGCATATTTTGGCATCAATATTACAAATATGTGTATCACTATGATCGAGATTCAATAAACCATTCACATTGGGTATATGACCACAGAAGGTTTTATTCATGTAAACAGAACAACGATTATTCTATGACTTAACTGAATAACCATATTGCAATAAACATGATCTAATCATGTTCATGCTCAACGCAAACACCAAATAACATTTATTTAGCCTCAACACTAATCCCAAAGGTAGAGGGAGTGTGTGTGGCACCCCGGCTCAGAGCAACCGGTTTACCCTGCATTGCCAGCACAGAGATCGAGTCTTCTGGCACTACACAACAACATGGTACAGAAATAACTGCTTTATTGATACTAGCATGGTACAAAGGTCTGATATTACATCGAGATTCGAGGCCAAGCGGCACACGCGGTGCTGCTGCATAGTATGTACATTATTTAATGAACATGGCTGGGGCCTCAATCACATGAAACTACGCGGCAGCGGAAGAACGACGCAGCAGAACTCCATGGCATAGGGACATCGATGTGGACACGGCCTAGACACGAGGTGCACTCTGATGCGAATCGACTTGCCTGAAAGCTGGCATGACACGCCAGGTCAGTACATTGAATGTACTTGCAAGCTCACAACAAACATAAGCACGATGATAGATAATATCATGATAATTAATCAAGTTAAATTAATGCAAGAATTTACTACGAATGCAAAGCTATGCACAACAACCAAACAACACACCGAGTCACACGGAGTCGCTTACCAGACGGTTACCTCGTAACCAAACGGTGACCACACCGGGGTCACACCTGAAACCAATCACTCATGAACACCTCAACTGTTCAAGGTTCACCATGGAACAATGCATCACAACAATTACTAGTTTGCAAGATTAATTATAAAAGTTGATCCATGGTGTGACTTACTCCCGAGTCTTGCCCATAACCGAGGGCGCGACTATCGATAGATTAAATACACTCTGCAGAGGTAGCACACTTTACCCACACTACGGAATACCTGGCCTCGTACTCCCATTCGGGTGGACCAAAGTACTCCGACGAAACCCTCCCTTCGCCATGCACTCTCCCCGGCCACTCCCACCATCTCCCTCTCAGGGCTAGGTCTTGGGTGGCCTCATGTCTACCAAAGACACCAACGGCCACCGTCGTGGCAAAACAGTCCCAAACAGGGACAAGGTACCATAACCACAAAACGAGCACACAAGGTTATGTCTGCCTACCGGGCCGAGGTATGCATGCCCATAACCTTCCCTCGCTGGAGGCACCGGTGAGAGCCACGACAAAGGATCGAATCAAGACCTTCCCATTAGGTAAATGTGGTCGCACTGAATTAAAACCCGATTCAGTGGCACCATGATGTGATGAACATCATATTCAAGTTGAACTTAATCAAGTTTTAACTTTCAGAAAAACTTTTTATTACTAACATGATATACCCGAAATGATCATGCAACTACTCGTCATGCAAATCAAACACCTCATAATCATGGATCAAACTTAACAACATATGCATCTTGCAATACTAAGAATCAAACTTCTCTAGTTATAACTCATTTTATAACCAAGTAATATTTTTATGAGTTCATTATTTAAATAAAACCATTACTAGCAAAATAGCTATCATTACTTTCCATAGCAATTTTCATAGTGCAAAATATTACTCTACATAGCCAAACAAGTTCATGCATTCAACCAGAAGCTAAAACAAGCATATCAAGCATGGTAAAGTAACTAGCAATTAACCAAAGTTATTTGTCAAATTCTAAATGCAAATAAAGACTCATATTCAAGTAGAAAATCATGTATATTGAAATAACACCATCCAAATGATGTTGTGGCTTGCCTTAGTGCAGAGGAGGGTCACACTCCTCCTGGTTAGCTTCAAGGCAAGATCCTCCTTCTGAAAATATTTTAAAACCACAAAAATAAATGTCAAAACACCTTCTGAAAATCACCATAAATTCTAGGCAGCAAGGAAAAATCCACCTTTTGGTGTGCTGCTAGAGATTTCCATAACAAAGACAATGCAAAAAGAATCAATTCATTTGGACTTGTGGTTTAAAAGTTAAGGCTGGTCAAAGTTTGGTCAAATTTATGAATAAATTTGGATTAAACAGAAATTTCAGGGGGGGTGATGTCGAAGGCGTAAAGTGGGAGTGCACCTCCACTCGTACCGCTTCGAGCGCGAGTGGTGAGGCTAACACTGGCCCCACCAGTCAGGAGAGAGAGGGAGGGGTCAAGATCAGAGGAGGGGCATCGCTTCGCCGGAGCTCACGCCGGCGACGAGGGGGTTTGGGGCTAGGCTAGAGGGATAGAATGGAAGCGGGGCTCGCGGTGCACCTGCCTGTACCCGTGGCTTGGCGAGAGGTGGACGGAGCTGGTCACAGTCGAGCTCGCAAGCTTCGGTGACGGGCGGGGTTCACCGGAGAGGAAGAAGACGGCGGCGAGAGGCAGCTCCGAGGGCTTGGCGGGGTCCAGGAAGCTCCAGCAGACCACCAAGGCCCTGTCCAAGCAGCTGCTTGAGCTCGAGAGGCCCTGGAGAGCAGCGGCTGGCCTGCGGGGATCGCCGGAGTCCTCGGGTCGGGGCGACGGCCAGAGGCCTGCCCGACCAAGCTGCGGTCGTTCCGTGTGTTCGTGGTGGTTGTGTGGAGTGGTGCATGGCAGGATTCGAGTCGGGGTGGCTTTATATAGCCGGAGCAGGAGGGGGGGGGACATGTTGCCGCCGGAGCACTCTGGACACGCGGCGAACATCGACGAGAGGCTCCAACGCGATGGGACAGGGCGCAGCGTCAACGCCGGCGCTTGCCCATGCTCGCGGACAAGTACATGAGGCGGTTGGAGATGGGGACAAGCACACGCGCGCACTATGCCGTTTTGGCCACGACTGGACTGGCTTGCAGCGGCGGCTCCGACATCGGTGAGCGCCAGGGAGGGGTCAAGTGTGATGGGTCGATGGTTGTGGCGCGGTGCGGCAGTCGACGACGAGCGCTGGAACGTGCACGCGCAAAACAGAGCGCAAGGCGCCAGCCAGAGCGCGTCGAGACGCATGCCAGGCACTGTGTCCACGCGTGGTCACCAGGCTGGCATTGTCAAAACGACGCCCAGGAGCAGCCAAACCTTGTCTACGCTCTCGACCGTGCAGTGTTTAGTCTAGGGGAGGTGATGGATCATGCCCAGGTCGACCAGAAATGACTCCACCTAGCTGACAAGTTTCTGTACAGAAACTTGGTCGCCAAGTTTGGCCACCTTCTAGAAGGCCATTAGGGCTAATCTCATGGGGTTTAGGGTTTCTTAGGAGGGTGTTCAAGCTCAAGAAAGCTCAAAGCTAAAAGCTTAAGAAAAAATGCACTTGCTGTACAAAGTGCATTTCTGGTCCAGAAGTGAAAAGATTTTCTACAGCAAAAATATTACAAAAAGTGATGCAATATTTTTGCATGAGGAGGTGCGCCATGGTCCTAAGAATATTTAGGAATTATCTCAGATTTTTTTGAGCAAGAAAAATTGAGGTTGCTTTGGAGCACAAAGTTCTGAATGAACTTAAGAGAGAAAAACGAATATTTTCCTTTTAGGAAAAATATTCATTTTATTATCTTGGGGATTTGTGGGAGAAATTAGATAGATAGGTCACTTGGGTGAAAGCCAAGGATATGCGCAAGTGACAAGTCCATTTGAATTGATCCAAAACCCAAATCAAATCAGGGCAAAAACCACGATGAAAACCAAGTCCGGAAAGAGAGAGAAGGCAAGTCCGGTAAAAAGAGAGAAGGCAAAATCCAGGCTGTCACAAACCTCCCCCACTTAGGATGAATCTCGTCCTCGAGATTTGGTTGCTTGGGAAAACCATTCTGGGTATGCAGTCCTTAAAAATTCCTCTCTTTCCCAGGTTGCTTCTTCTTCGGTGTGATGCTCCCACTGAACCTGGTAAAACCTTATCTCTTTGCTGCGAGTGACCCTTTCTGTCTGATCCAATATTCTGATTGGCTTTTCCTCATAAGTCAGATCCCTAGCCAATTCTATTTCTGACATATCAGTCCTTTTCTCCGGTGGTGAGATGCATCTTCTTAGCTGTGAGATGTGGAACACGTTGTGTACTTCTGACAATTCTGGTGGCAATTCCAACTGGTAGGCAACTGTTCTGACTTTGGCCATGATGGGGGATGGACCAATATATCTGGGTGCCAATTTTCCTCGGGTCTAAAACCTCTTGACTCCTTTCATCGGGGTGACTCGGAGATATACGTGTTCTCCGGGTTTGAAGCCGATCTGACGATGTTTGGCATCATAGTAGCTCTTCTGTCGGGATTTGGCCAGTTGCAGTCTGTCTTGGATTTCCTTGACTTGCTTCTCGGCTTCGAGCATTAAATCAGTCCCGAAAATATGGCTATCTCCAGTTTGAGACCAATTTAATGGAGTGTGGCATTTCCGGCCATATAGGGCTTCATAGGGTGACATCTTTATGCTGGCCTGGAAACTATTGTTGTAGGAAAACTCGGCATAGGGCAGACAGTCTTCCCACTTGGTTCCTTGGGCCAATGTACATGCCCGGAGCATATCTTCGAGTATTTGATTTACTCTCTCAGTCTGTCCATCTGTTTGAGGATGAAAAGCCGTGCTGTACTTTAGAGCGGTCCCCAAGGCTTGATGAAGTCGGGACCAAAATGCGGATGTGAATAGAGATCCCCTGTCAGAGGTGATAGTCTTGGGTACTCCATGCAGACTGACGATTCTTGATACATACAGTTGTGCAAGTTGATTTGCACGGTATGTGGTCCGGATAGGGAGGAAGTGTGCCACCTTGGTTAGAGTGTCCACTATGACCCATATCGCGTCATTTCCTCGATGAGACCTTGGTAATCTGGTGATGAAATCCATGCAAATATCGTCCCATTTCCATTGGGATACCAGCAGAGGCTGGAGTAGTCTGGCGGTTTTTTGGTGTTCCGCCTTTACCTTATTGCAGATATCGCAGCAGGCCACAAAATACGCGATGTATTTCTTCATTCCATCCCACCAAAATATCTGACGAAGATCCTCATACATCTTGGTACCACTGGGATGAATTGAGTATGGTGCTTCATGTGCTTCCACCAATATTTTCTTCTTCAGACTTTCTTGGTTGGGTATGCGAAATCTTCCTCGGAACCTTAGCGAACCTTGCTGATCCATTGTGAAATCAGGTGCTAGCCCTTGGTGCAGCTTCTGAACATATATCTGTAACACCTTATCATACGCTTGAGCTCTGTGGATTTCTTCCTCGAGAGTAGGAGAAACTTCCAATATATTGGTAAGACGGGCGTTGGTGATTACCAGATTCAGCTACATGATTTCTTCATAGAGCTCTGGAGGCAAGGAATCCATTAGGGCATTGAGGTTGGCTGGTTTGCGACTGATGGCGTCAGCCACCACATTAGCTTTGCCTGGGTGATAATTTATTCCGAGGTCATAGTCCTTAACCAACTCGAGCCATCTTCGCTGTCAAAGGTTCAAGTCGGGCTGGGTGAATATATATTTGAGACTTTTATGGTCGGTGAATATCTGGCACTTGTTTCCAATCAGATAATGTCTCTAGATCTTTAAAGCATGCACCACTGCGGCCAATTCCAAATCATGAGTAGGATAATTTCCTTCATGTTGTCGCAGTTGGCGAGATGCATAGGCCACCACTTTTCCATCTTGCATGAGTACACACCCCAGTCCTTTTCTGGAGGCATCGCAGTAAACATCAAAACTGCGGTAGATATCTGGAAGAGTTAATACGGGTGCCGATGTCAGCCTGTTTTTTAACTCATTGAAGCTCCGTTCATAGTCTTCAGTCCATAAGAACTTCTTGTCCTTCTTGAGGAGCTCAGTCATGGGCTTGGCGATCTTGGAAAATCCTTCGATAAAATGGCGATAATATCCGGCCAGTCCAAGGAAACTCTGGATTTCTGAGACGGTGGTGGGTGTAGACCAATCAAGTACATATTTTACCTTGCTTGGGTCCACCGAGATTCCTTATGCTGAGAGGATGTGTCTGAGGAATCCCACTTGCTGGAGCCAAAACTCACATTTGCTGAATTTGGCATACAATTGATGATCGCGAAGCCGTTGCAAAACTGCATGAAGATGCTCCTTATGTTCATCCTTGCTTTTGGAATAAATGAGGATGTCATCAATGAACACCAACACAAATTTGTCCAAGAAGTCCATAAACACCTTGTTCATCATATGCATAAAGAATGCAGGAGCGTTGGTGAGGCTGAAGGACATCACGGTATATTCGTAAAGACCGTACCGAGTGGTGAACACGGTCTTAGGAATATCTTCCTTCTTAATCTTGAGTTGATGATATCCCGTCCTCAAATCAATCTTTGAGAATACTTTGGCCCCACTGAGTTGGTCAAACAGATCGTCAATCCTCGGCAGTGGATACTTGTTTTTAATGGTGATGTCATTCAGTTGTCGGTAGTCTACACACATTCATAGACTGCCATCCTTTTTGTCCACGAAGATTGCTGGTGATCCCCATGGTGAAGAGCTGGGACGAATGTATCCTTTTTGCAGCATCTCATCTAGTTGCTGCTTTAACTCCACCACTTCTGAGGAGGGCATCCAATAATATTTCTTATGTATCGAGGTGGTTCCAGGCACCAGGTCAATAGCAAACTCCAATTCCCGGTCTGGTGGCATGCCAGGTAATTCTTTAGGAAATACATCTGGATACTCGCTGACCACTGGAATTAATTCCACCTCTTCTGCCACGGCTGCGAAAACCATATCCTTCAAGGGGATGCGATTAGGGCATAAAAACTTGTGGTGCGACCTTCCATATTTTTTAGGGTAACTTCTTGGGTCGCACAACTGATGCAGACTTGGTATTGGGTTAACCAATTCATGCCCAGAATGACATCCAATTTGTTGGAATCAATGAGTATTAACGATGTTGGAAACTTGACGCCCTTGATGTCAATCTCCAAATTTCAGCAGACGAGATCGCTTCTAAGTATGAATCCTGGGGATTGTACCAGCATGTGCTTTCCCAAAATCGAGCAAGGAAAATTGTTTTGGGAAGCAAAACTCCGCGAAATAAAAGAGTGGGAAGCCCCAGAGTCAAATAAAATTACGGCGGGTATGTCATTAACAGGAAACATACCAATGACGACTTCCGGGTCCTCTTGGGCTTCGTCTGCAGAGATGTGATGAACTTGCCCTTGAATTACATCGGGGGCGGAATACTGCTCCATGTAGTAACTTGCAGCTGAAATGGAGCGACGTGCTTGGTGTTCTTGGGATTTGACCACAGCCGAAGCACGAATTGTTGCGCTGGCAATCGTCGCGCACCGGGCTGGTTACGACATTCTTGACTTGTGTAGTAGTCTTGTTGACGTTCTGCTGCCAATTGGGTTTGTACTCCACCTGAGTCTGTTGCCATGTACGAGCCTTTTGCACTAGTTGCATATCCTTCTTGGCTCGAATTTGCGCTTGTGGTCATTAGTAGCTGGCTTGTTGTCGTGCAGGAGCTTGTGTTCCCGCTCGGCTATTAGGGCCTTGTTCACCAGAGTCAGGAAGTCCGGGAAATCAAACATACTGAGAGTGCACTGGAGATGTTGATGTAGGCCTCCAAGAAATCGGTCGATTGATAACCCACAAGTGTAGGGGATCGCAACAGCTTTCGAGGGTAAATTATTCAACCCAAATTTATTGATTCGACACAAGGGGAGCCAAAGAACATTCTTGAGTATTAGCAGTTGAGTTGTCAATTCAACCACACCTGGATAACTTAGTATCTGTAGCAAAGTATTTAGTAGCAAAGTAATAAAGGTAACAGTAGCAAAAGTAATGTTTTTGGGTTTTGTAGTGATTGTAACAGTAGCAACGAAAAAGTAAATAAGCGAAGAACAATATGTGAAAAGCTTGTAGGCAATGGATCAGTGATGGATAATTATGTCGGATGCGATTCCTCATGTAATAGCTATAACATAGGGTGACATAGAACTAGCTCTAGTTCATCAATGTAATGTAGGCATGTATTTCGTAAATAGTCATACGTGCTTATGGAAAAGAACTTGCATGAAATATTTTGTCCTACCATCCCGTGGCAGCGGGGTCCTAACGGAAACTAAGGGATATTAAGGCCTCCTTTTAATAGAGAACCGGAACAAAGCATTAGCACATAGTGAATACATGAACTTCTCAAACTATGGTGATCACCGAGAAGTATCCCGATTATTGTCACTTCGGGGTTGTCGGATCATAACACATAATAGGTGACTATAGACTTGCAAGATAGGATCAAGAACACACATATATTCATGAAAACATAATAGGTTCAGATCTGAAATCATGGCACTCGGGTCCTAGTGACAAGCATTAAGCATAGCAAAGTCATAGCAACATCAATCTCAGAACATAGTGGATACTAGGGATCAAACCCTAACAAAACTAACTTGATTACATGGTAAATCTCATCCAACCCATCACCGTCCATAAAGCCTACGATGGAATTACTCACGCACGGCGGTGAGCATCATGAAATTGGTGATGGAGGATGGTTGATGATGACGATGGCGGCGAATCCCCCTCTCCGGAGCCCTGAACAGACTCAAAATCAGCCCCTCCTGAGAGAGATTAGGGCTTGGCGGCGGCTCCATATCATAAAATGCGATGAAACTTTCTCTCTGATTTTTTTCTCCGCGAGACGGAATATATGGAGTTGGAGTTGAGGTCGGCGGAGCCTCAGGGGGCCCACGAGACAGGGGGGCGCGCCCAGGGGGGAGGGCGCGCCCCCACCCTCGTGGACAGGGTGTGGGCCCCCTGGTCTTGATTCTTTCGCCAGTATTTTTTATATTTTCCAAAAAGTGCCTCCGTGGATTTTCAGGACATTCCGAGAACTTTTGTTTTCTACACATAAAACAACATCATGGCAGTTCTGCTGAAAACAGCGTCAGTCTGGGTTAGTTTCATTCAAATCATGCAAGTTAGTGTCCAAAACAAGGGCAAAAGTGTTTGGAAAAGTATATACGTTGGAGACGTATCAACTCCCCCAAGCTTAAACCTTTGCTTGTCCTCAAGCAATTTAGTTGATAAACTGAAAGTGATAAAGTAAAACTTTTACAAACTCTGTTTGCTCTTGTTGTTGTAAACATGCAAAGCCATCATTCAGGTTTCAGCAAATATTATGAACTAACGATACTCACAATAACACCTAGGTCTCACAATTACTCATATCAATAGCATAATTAGCTAGCGAGCCATAATAATAAAACTTAGATGACAACACTTCCTCAAAATAATCATAACATGATATAACAAGATAGTATCTCGCCAGCCCTTTCTGAGACCGCAAAACATAAATGCAGAGCACCTTTAAAGATCAAGGACTGACTAAACATTGTAATTCATGGTAAAAGAGATCCAGTCAACTCATACCCAATATAAAGCAACAATAATGAATGCAAATGACAGTGTGCTCTCCAGCGGGTTCTTTTTAATAAGAAGGGTGATGACTCAACATAAAAGTAAATAGATAGGCCCTTCGCAGAGGGAAGCAGGTATTTGTCGAGGTGCCAGAGCTCGATTTTAAAATAGAGAGGAATAACATTTTGAGCGGCATACTTTCACTGTCAACACAACAACTATGAGATGGCTGTATCTTCCATACTACATGCATTATAGGCAGTTCCCAAACAGAATGGTAAACCTTTATACTCCCCAACCACCAACAAGCATCAATCCATGGCTTGCTCGAAACAACGAGTGCCTCCAACTAACAACAACCCTGGGGAGTTTTGTTTAATTATTTTGATTTGCTTTGATCTTTTTGGATCATGGGACTGGGCATCCCGGTTATCGGCCCTTTCTCGTGAATGAGGAGCGGAGTCCACTCCTCTTGAGAATAACCCACCTAGCATGGAAGATATAGGCAGCCCTAGTTGAAACATGAGCTGCTCGAGTATACAAAACAGAATTTCATTTGAAGGTTTGGAGTTTGGCACATACAAATTTACTTGGAATGGCAGGTAAATACCGCATATAGGTAGGTATGGTGGACTCATATGGAATAACTTTGGGGTTTAAGGAGTTTGGATGCACAATCAGTATTCCCGCTTAGTACAGGTGAAGGCTAGCAAAAGACTAGGAAGCGACCAACTGAGAGAGCGACAACAGTCATAAACATGCATTAAAATTAATTTACACCGAGTGCAAGCATGAGTAGGATATAATCTACCATGAACATAAATATCATGAAGGCTATGTTGATTTGTTTCAACTACATGCGTGAACATGTGCCAAGTCGAGTCACTCAATTCATTCAAAGGAGGATACCATCCCATCATACCACATCATAATCATTCTAATAGCATGTTGGCACGCAAGGTAAACCATTATAACTCATTGCTAATCAAGCATGGCACAAGCAACTATAATCTCTAAATGTCATTGCAAATATGTTTACTACATAATAAGTTGAATCAGGAACGATGAACTCATCATATTTACAAAAAGAAGAGAGGTCGAGTTCATACCAGCTTTTCTCATCTCAATAAGTCCATCATATATCGTCATTATTGCCTTTCACTTGCACGACCGAACGATGTGTACAATAATAATAGTGCACGTGCATTGGACTAAGCTGGAATCTGCAAGCATTCAACTCAAAAGAGAAGACAAGATAATATGGGCTCTAAATAAAATAAACAAGCATGCATATGAGAGCCACTAAACATTTTCAATATGGTCTTCTCGACCCCCAAAGGGAAGAAAAGAAAATAAAACTATTTACACGGGAAATCTCCCAACAAGTAAAAGAAGAATGAGAAATCTTTTTGGGTTTTCATTTTAATTACTACTACAAGCATGGAAATTAAACTAACTAATTTTTTTGGTTTTTCTTAAGGTTTATCAAACACACAAGAAGAAAGCGAGAAAGAAAATTAAACTAACATGGATAATACAATGAAAGAGTATGCGCACCGACGACTAGTGTGTGAACATGAATGTAAAGTCGGTGAGAAATACGTACTCCCCCAAGCTTAGGCTTTTGACCTAAGTTGGTCTAATACCAAGGACCGCCTGGCTGATATCCGTAGTTGTAGCTGGGGTCGTACTGAGATGGAGCAGCAACCGCCTCCTGAGCTGCGACATGTTGGCGAGTTGCCTCCGCTCTCCCCTCGTGTTCAGCTGCTTTCTCCCTGGTAACAACATATCTTTCTTTTGCCTGATAATCAAAAAGGAGAGGAGCAGGAAGAGTAACATGGACGACATTGCGTCTATCATAGATTAGTCGATAATGGAGGAATTGTTCATTCCTCCTAAGAAAATGATGATTGACCATAGCGTCATAATCCAAATAAACAGGAGGTATCATCATATCCCCCTCTCGTGGGGCTATACCAAGATAATTAGCCACACGGGTTGCATAAATTCCTCCAAATAAATCTCCAGCTCTACCATTATTCTGCAACCTACGTGCAACTATTGCCCCCAAGTTATAGCCTTTATAACCTAACACGGCACTCTTGAGGACACACAGACTAGGGACACACATATGACATGCTTCATCCTTACCGTTAATGCATCTACCAATGAAGAGAGAGAAATAATGTATAGCAGGAAAATGAATGCTCCCTATGGTAGCTTGTGCTATGTCCCTGGATTCTCCCACAGTAATACTAGCAAGGAAATCTCTAAATTCAGATTTGTGAGGATCATTAATATTACCCCACTGCGGAAGTTTGCAAGCAGTTGAAAAATCCTCTAGGTCCATGGTATAAGATGTATCATAAATATCAAATAGGACACTAGGAGAATTACGCGTACAGTTATATTTAGACCTCCACACAAAGGAATCAATCAATTAATAGTACTGAGGACACTTATCTTGTAAGAAGTCCTCTAGCTCAGCATTACACACAAACGCGTCAAATTCCTCCTTAAAGCCTGCTTCGACCATAAAATCATCTGATGGCCACTCACAAGTTCGTACATCCGCGTCCCTCGGTAATTCAACATCTTGCTCACGTATAGCAATCCTGGGTCCTTTCTTTACCGAGGAACCACCTTGGTACATTCTCCTAGACATAATTCTTTTTTCTGAAAAATTTCTGAAATTTTAGTAACTTCAAAATAAAAGTGAATAAAACTAAACAAGATTGGTAGCAACTACCCCTAGAAGTGCCTAGAGCCTATATCATGCATTAGAATTGGTTGGGACCTCATAAATTCAACATGCAAGCTCAAGAACATGGTCATCTATGTAGTAAAAATTTGCAATGAATAAAGCACTAGAACAAAAACTAATTGGACCAATGGAGGAGTCACATACCAAGCAACAATCTCCCAAAGCAGTTTTGTGAATGGAGCTTTGAGCAAGGAGATCGAAAATCGCAGCAAAATGAGCTAGAACTCGTGCTTGAGCTGGATGGGGATTTTTTTGGGTAGAAGATGGAGTGTGTGGGTGCTGGCATAAGTAGAGGGGGGCCACCAGGGGCCCACGAGACCGGGGCGCGCCTAGGGGGGTGGGCGCACCCTCCACTCTCGTGGCCTGGTGCTTGCCCCTCCTGTAGTGATTTTAGTGCCTCAAATCCTCAAATATTCCATAAAAACATACTAAATTTGCAGGGCATTTGGAGCACTTTTATTTTCGGGATATTTTTTAATGCATGGATAATTCAGAAAACAGGCAGATAATACTATTTTTGATTTATTTATTCTAAATAACAGTAAGTAAAAAGTTGGTACAGAAGGTTGTGCCTTCTAGTTTCATCCATCTCATGATCATCAAAATGAATCCACTAACAAGGTTGATCAAGTCTTGTTAACAAACTCATTCCGAATAACACGGAACCGGAGAAATTTCGAATAACACTAAGTTACCTCAACGGGGATATGAACATCCCCAACAATAAGAATATCATACTTTTTCTTGATAGTAAGGAGAGGAAATTCAAAACCTCCAATAATGATAGTTGGAATTTTTCCAATAGAATTGATGCTATGAACTTGAGATTGTTTCCTCGGAAAGTGTACCGTATGCTCATTACCATTAACATGAAAAGTGACATTGCCTTTGTTGCAATCAATAACAGCCCCTGCAGTATTCAAAAAAGGTCTACCAAGGATAATCGACATACTATCGTCCTCGAGAATATCAAGAATAACAAAGTCCGTTAAGATAGTGACATTTGCAACCACAACAGGCACATCCTCACAAATACCGACAGGTATAGCAGTTGATTTATCAGCCATTTGCAAAGATATTTCAGTAGGTGTCAACTTATTCAATTCAAGTCTACGATATAAAGAGAGAGGCATAACACTAACACCGGCTCCAAGATCACATAAAGCAGTTTTAACATAGTTTCTTTTAATGGAGCATGGTATAGTTGGTACTCCTAGATCTCCAAGTTTCTTTGGTATTCCACCTTTAAAAGTATAATTAGCAAGCATGGTGGAAATTTCAACTTCCGGTATCTTTCTTTTATTTGTAATAATATCCTTCATGTATTTAGCATACGGATTTACTTTAAGCATATCAGTTAAGCGCATACGTAAGAAGATAGGTCTAATCATTTCAGCAAAGCGCTCAAAATCCTCATCATCCTTTTTCTTGGATGGCTTAGGAGGGAAAGGCATGGGTTTCTAAACCCATGGTTCTCTTTCTTTACCGTGCTTCCTAGCAACAAAGTCTCTCTTATCATAACGTTGATTCTTTGATTGTGGGTTATCAAGATCAACAGCAGGTTCAATCTCTACATCATTATTATTGCTAAGTTGAGCATCAACATGAACATTATCATTAACATTATCACTAGTTTTCATGTTCATCACCAGATTGTGTTTCAGCATTAAAAATAGAAATATCAGTGGGATTCTCAGGTGTGTCTACAATAGGTTCACTAGAAGCATGCAAAGTCCTATCATTTTTCTTTTTCTTCTTTTTAGAAGGACTAGGTGCATCTACATTATTTCTCTGAGAATCTTGCTCAATTCTCTTAGGGTGGCCTTGAGGATACAAAGGTTTCTGAGTCATTCTACCCGTTCTAGTAGCCACTCTAACAGCAAAGTCATGTTTATTATTTACTTCATTGAGCAAATCACTTTGAGCTTTAAGTACTTGTTCTGCTTGAGTGGTAACCATAGAAGCATATTTACTAATGAGTTTAAGTTCACCTTTAACTCTAGCCATATAATCACTCAAGCGTCCAATCATGTAAGCATTACTCTTTAATTCTCTACCAACATGGTATAGTTGGTACCCCCAGATCTCCAAGTTTCTTTGGTATTCCACCCTTAAAAGTACAATTAGCAAGCATGGTGGAAATTTCAACTTCTGGTATCTTTCTTTTATTTGTGATGATATCCTTCATATACTTAGCATAAGGATTTACTTTGAGCATATCAGTTAAGTGCATACGTAAGAAGATATGTCTAATCATTTCAGCAAAGCGCTCAAAATCCTCATCATCCTTTGTCTTGGATGGTTTAGGAGGAAAGGGCATGGGTTTCTGAACCCATGGTTCTCTTTCTTTACCGTGCTTCCTAGCAACAAAATCTCTCTTATCATAACATTGATTCTTTGATTGTGGGTTATCAAGATCAACAGCAGGTTCAATCTCTACATCATTGTTTTTGCTAGGTTGAGCATCAACATGAACATTATCATTGACATTATCACTAGGTTCATGTTCATCACCTGATTGTGTTTCAAGATCAGAAATAGAAATATCATTGGGATTCTCTGGTGTGTCTACAACAGGTTCACTAGAAGCATGCAAAGTTCTATCGTTTTCATTTTTCTTCTTCTTGGAAGAACTAGGTGCCTCTAAATTGTTTCTTTGAGAATCTTGCTCGATTCTCTTAGGGTGGCCTTCAGGATACAAAGGTTCCTGAGTCATTCTACCAGTTCTAGTAGCCACTCTAACAGCAAAATCAGGTTTATTATTTAATTCATCAAGCAAATCATTTTGAGCTTTAAGTACTTGCTCAACTTGAGTAGCAACCATAGAAGCATATTTGCTAACAAGTTTGAGTTCACCTTTAACTCTAGCCATATTATCGCTCACACGTCCTATCTCGAAAGCATTATCCTTTAACTCTCTTCCAACATAAGCATTAAAACTTTCTTGTCTAGCCATAAAGTCATCAAATTCATCTAAGCTGGCTATGAAATTTAGTATAGGGGATTTCAACTTTATCATATCTATAGAGAGAATTTACCTTTACTACCTGTGTCGGGTTATCAAGACAATGTGGTTCTTCAACAGGCGGTATATTAAGACCATGTATTTCTTCAATAGGTGGTAAATTCTTAACATCTTCAGCTTTAATACCTTTTTCTTTCATTGATTTCTTTGCCTCTTGCATATCTTCAGGACTGAGAAATAAAACACCTCTCTTCTTCGGAGTGGGTTTAGGAATAGGCTCAAGAGTTGGCTTAATTGGTTCAGGAATTTCCTCAGGAATTAGCTCAGGAAGAGTCCAATTATTTTCATTAGTCAACATATTATTCAATAGTAATTTAGCTTCGTCGACTGTCCTTTCCCTGAAAACACAACCAACACAACTATCCAAGTAGTCCTTGGAAGCATCGATTAGTCCATTATAAAAGATATCAAGTATTACATTTTTCTTAAGAGGATGATTGGGCAAAGCATTAAGTAATCAGAGAAGGCTCCCCCAAGCTTGTGGGAGACTCTCTTCTTTGATTTGCACAAAATTATATATTTCCCGCAAGGCAGCTTGTTTCTTATGAGCAGGGAAATATTTAGTAGAGAAGTAATAAATCATATCCTGGGGACTACGCACACAATCAGGAGCAAGAGAATTATACCAAGTCTTAGCATCACCCTTTATTGAGAACGGAAATATCTTAAGGATACAGAAATAGCGAGATTTATCATCATGAGTAAACAGGGTGGCTATGTCATTCAACTTGGTAAGATGTGACACAACGGTTTCAGATTCAAGGCCATAAAAAGGATCAGATTCAACTAAAGTAATAATTTCAGGATCAACAGAGAATTCATAATCCTTATCAGTAACACAGATAGGTGAAGTAGCAAAAGCAGGGTCAGGTTTCATTCTAGCATTAAGAGACTGCTGCTTCCATTTAGCTAATAATTTCTTAAGATCATATCTATCATTGCAAGCAAAGATAGCTCTAGTAGCTTCTTCATTCATAACATAACCCTTAGGAACAACAGGAAATTCATAATCATTGGGAGAATTTTCATCATCACTATCATCAATAATAGCATCTTCAATAATTTCATCCCCCCTAACTCTAGCAAGTTGTTCATCAAGAAATTCACCTAATGGAAAAGTAGTATCAGGCACAGAAGTAGTTTCATCATAAGTATCATGCAAAGCAGAAGTGGCATCATCAATAACATGCGACATATCAGAATTCATAGCAGTAGTAGGTTTAGGTGTCGCAAGCTTACTCAAAATAGAAGGAGAATCTAGTGCAGAGCTAGATGGCAGTTCCTTACCTCCCCTCGTAGTTGAGGGAAAAATCGTAGTTCTATCGTCTTTCAAGTTCTTCATAGTGATCAACAGATATAAATCCCAAGTGACTCAGAGAATAGAGCTATGCTCCACGGAAACGGCGCCAGAAATTAGTCTTGGTAACCCACAAGTGTAGGGGATCGCAACAACTTTCGAGGGTAAAGTATTCAACCCAAATTTATTGATTCGACACAAGGGGAGCCAAAGAATATTCTTGAGTATTAGCAGTTGAGTTGTCAATTCAACCACACCTGGATAACTTAGTATCTGCAGCAAAGTATTTAGTAGCAAAGTAATATGATAATAAAGGTAACAGTAGCAAAAGTAATGTTTTTGGGTTTTGTAGTGATTGTAACAATAGCAACGGAAAAGTAAATAAGCGAAGAACAATATGTGAAAAGCTCGTAGGCAATGGATCAGTGATGGATAATTATGTCGGATGCGATTCCTCATGTAATAGCTATAACATAGGGTGACATAGAACTAGCTCCAGTTCATCAATGTAATGTAGGCATGTATTCCGTAAATAGTCATACATGCTTATGGAAAAGAACTTGCATGACATCTTTTGTCCTACCCTCCCATGGCAGCGGGGTCCTAACGGAAACTAAGGGATATTAAGGCCTCCTTTTAATAGAGAACCGGAACAAAGCATTAGCACATAGTGAATACATGAACTCCTCAAACTATGGTCATCACTGAGAAGTATCCCGATTATTGTCACTTCGGGGTTGTCGGATCATAACACATAATAGGTGACTATAGACTTGCAAGATAGGATCAAGAACACACATATATTCATGAAAACATAATAGGTTCAGATCTGAAATCATGGCACTCGGGCCCTAGTGACAAGCATTAAGCATAGCAAAGTCATAGCAACATCAATCTCAGAACATAGTGGATACTAGGGATCAAACCCTAACAAAACTAACTTGATTACATGGTAAATCTCATCCAACCCATCACCGTCCAGCAAGCCTACGATGGAATTCCTCACGCACAGCGGTGAGCATCATGAAATTGGTGATGGAGGATGGTTGATGATGACGACGGCAGCAAATCCCCCTCTCCGGAGCCCTGAACGGACTCCAGATCAGCCCTGCCGAGAGAGATTAGGGCTTGGCGGCGGCTCCGTATCATAAAACATGATGAAACTTTCTCTCTGATTTTTTCTCCGCGAGACGGAATATATGGAGTTGGAGTTGAGGTCGGCGGAGCCTCAAGGGGCCCACAAGACAGGGGGCGCGCCCAGGGGGGAGGGCGCGCCCCCACCCTCGTGGACAGGGTGTGGGCCCCCTGGTCTTGATTCTTTTGCCAGTATTTTTTATATTTTCCAAAAAATGCCTCTGTGGATTTTCAGGACATTCAGAGAACTTTTGCTTTCTACACATAAAACAATATCATGGCAGTTCTGCTGAAAACAGCATCAGTCCGGGTTAGTTTCATTCAAATCATGCAAGTTAGAGTCCAAAACAAGGGCAAAAGTGTTTGGAAAAGTAGATACGTTGGAGATGTATCATCGATCTTCCGCTCTTCAGTGGCCACATTGTGGAGAGAGTAGCGGGACAGATGGTTGAATTTATTCAGATACTCGGTGACGGTCATGCTACCTTGAGTGAGGGCGAGAAATTCACGTTGCTTGATCTTCATGACTCCGGTGGGAATATGATATTTGCGGAAGAGATCCTTGAATTTTGTCCAAGTAATTTCCTCGTCGGCAGGCCATATTGCTTTGGCATTATCCCACCATATAGCGGCAACTCCTTCGAGATAATGCGATGCGAAGGGAACCTTGTCTCCATCGTCGGTGCGAGCAATTTCCAGTTTTCTTTCAATAGTCCTTAGCCAGTCGTCGGCGTCCAAAGGATCAGTAGCATGGCTGAAACTGGGAGGGTTGGTTCGCTGAAAATCTGATAGCTTGGAATGGCGGCCATTCTGGTTTCCATTCGGCCCAACCATAACTTGCACACGTTTCAGTATTCTAGCAGATCGTTGCTCCTTCTTTCTTTAAACATTCGCAGGATTTGCTCGGTGGAAGGCGGTTGTGGTGGTGGAGGCGGAGGCGGCTGGTATGGTTCAGGGGAATGTCCTGCCTGTCTTGCAGAGTGACGGATAGGGCATCCTCACCAGCTTGACTGCTACTGCCTCCATGCGGCATCATATTTTTCATTTTCCCAATACATAGCAACCATGATGAGAAAATTCCAAAATGGGGGAAAACCAATTACAAATCCCAGAAGAAAGCAACGAATAAAACCAAGTCGAAAAGAAATCCAACATAATTATACATAGTCCCAACATGAAAATAAACATCGTAGTGGGTCTACTACCCGCGTACATGAAACTACACATCATGACAAACGCGATTACAGCCATACATCATGCTCATGACTACCACGATACTCTAACGATCTACTGCTCGGATGGTGCTGCTGCAGGCTCGTCTCCTGAGCCAGACCCAGATCCTGAACTGATAGTAGAGACCTCCGGGGGAAGAGAGGTGCACTGGCGCTGCCTTGAGGGCTCTCCCTCAGGGGCAGGCGGGGGATGGAATCTAAGCATAGGAGCGGCAGGGGTAGCGACAAGAGAAGACCATGCAGCAGGAGCGCTGCGAGGGTTCACCGTCAAAGGGTTAATGGTACCCTGCGAGGTCGTGGTAGGAATGGAGGTGGGAGGAGCAGAAGTGTAGATGACAGCGGGAAGAGGTTTCCCTATACGAGCAACAGCGAGAGTGGCGCAAGCGCAGGAGAGCTCCCGAGCTAACTCGTAGTTAAGGAGATAGCTAGCGGTGATGTAGCGTGCAAGGTGGCTAGTGGGACGATCGCACGCCGGATTAATCAAAGGAAAATGGATACGCCCATTCTCGTGCAGAGATGGGTAGAAGAAAAGTCCAGGGTGGGCGTGCATGCGAACCTCATTGTAGTGCAAGTCTACAAGAGCCTCGATAGCAGCAAACTGGACCGCCTGAGATGGCCTAGAAGCAAGACCACCCTTAGACGAACGAGTGTAAGCGCCGGATGGGGAACTGTGGTGTAGAGTGACCTCAGCATAATACTCATACAATGCACCGGCCAGATGCTCGCGATACACCCGATACTCTGGATCAGCACCCTGTGGATAGAGTCATCACCACACGTTCTGAAGCAGGTGCGGTGATATGCACGGAGCTGGCTCAGGATGGTACAAGATCGGTAGTGGTGCCATCTACACTCACAAACCATACGGTTAGTAATAACAACAATAATTCATGCATGCAATGCAACAACCAATTCCTATGTCTACCGGCACTCAAATGAAACTGTCTACCGTTTTACTAACGCACTACCGGTCTAGCATGACCTTCAATCAGCGCGGCTCTGATACCAAGCATTGTGGCACCCCAGCCCAGAGCAACAGGTTTACCCTGCATTGCCAGCCCAGAGATCGAGTCTTTTGGCAATACACAACAACATGGTACAGAAATAACCGCTTTATTGATACTAGGGTGGTACAAAGGTCTAATATTACATCGAGATTCGAGGCCAAGCGGCACACGCGATGCTGCTGGGCAGTATGTACATTATTTAATGAACATGGCTGGGGCCTTGATCACACGAAACTACGCGGCAGTGGAAGAACGACGTAGCTGAACTCCATGGCACAGGGACACCGATGTGGACATGGCCTAGACACGAGGTGCGCTCTGATGCGAATCGACTTGCCTGAAAGCTGGCATGACACGCCAAGTCAGTACATTAAATGTACTTGCAAGCTCACAACAAACATAAGCACGATGACAGACAATATCATGATAATTAATCAAGTTAAATTAATGCAAGAATTTACTACGAATGCAAAGCTATGCACAGCAACCAAACAACACACCGAGTCATACAGACTCGCTTACCAGACGGTTACCTCATAACCAAACGGTGACCACACCGGGGTCACACCTGAAACCAATCACTCATGAACACCTCGAGTGTTCAAGGTTCACCACAAAACAATGCATCACAACAATTACTAGTTTGCAAGATTAATTATAAAAGTTGATCCATGATGTGACTTACTCCAGAGTCTGGCCCATAACCGAGGGCGCGGCTATCGATAGATTAAATACACTCTGCAGAGGTAGTGCACTTTACCCACACTACGGAATACCTGGCCTCGTACTCCCATTCGGGTGGACCAAAGTACTCCGACGAAACCCTCCCTTTGCCATGCACTCTCCCCGGCCACTCCGACCATCTCCCTCTCAGGGCTAGGTCTTGGGTGGCCCCGTGTCTACCGAAGACACCAACGGCCACCGTCATGGCAAAACGATCCCAAACAGGGACAAGGTATCATAACAACAAAATGAGCACACAAGGTTATGTCTGCCTACCGGGCCAGGGTACACACGCCCATAACCTTCTCTCGTGGGAGGCACCGGTGAGAGCCACGACAAAGGACCGAATCAAGACCTTCCCATTAGGTAAATGTGGTCACACTGAATTAAAACCCGATTCAGTGGCACCATGATGTGATCAACATCATATTCAAGTTGAACTTAATCAAGTTTTAACTTTCAGAAAAACTTTTTATTACTAACATGATATACCTGAAATGATCATGCAACTACTCGTCATGCAAATCAAACACCTCATAATCATGGATCAAACTTAACAACATATGCATCTTGCAATACTAAGAATCAAACTTCTCTGGTTATAACTCATTTTATAACCAAGTAATATTTTTATGAGTTCATTATTTAAATAAAACCATTACTAGCAAAATAACTATCATTACTTTCCATAGCAATTTTCATAGTGCAAAATATTACTCTACATAGCCAAACAAGTTCATGCATTCAACCAGAAGCTAAAACAAGCATATCAAGCATGGTAAAGTAACTAGCAATTAACCAAAGTTATTTATCAAATTTAAATGCAAATAAAGACTCATATTCAAGTAGAAAATCATGGATATTGAAATAACACCATCCAAATGATGTTGTGGCTTGCCTTAGTGCAGAGGAGGGTCACACTCCTCCTGGTTAGCTTCAAGGCAAGATCCTCCTTCTGAAAATATTTTAAAACCACGAAAATAAATATCAAAACACCTTCTGAAAATCACCAGAAATTCTAGGCAGCAAGGAAAAATTCACCTTTTGGTGTGCTGCTAGAGCTTTTTGTAACAAAGACAATGCAAAAAGAATCAATTCATTTGGACTTGTGATTTAAAAGTTATGGCTGGTCAAAGTTTGGTCAAATTTCTGAATAAATTTGAATTAAACAGAAATTCCAGGGGGGGTGATGTCGAAGGCGTAAAGTGGGAGTGCGCCTCCACCCGTACCGCTTCGAGCGCGAGTGGTGAGGCTGACACTAGGCCCCACCAGTCAGGAGAGAGAGAGGGGGATCAAGATCAGAGGAGGGGCGGCGCTTCGCCGAATCTCACGCCGGCGACGAGGGGGTTTGGGGCTAGGCTAGAGGGATAGAATGGAAGCGGGGCTCGTGGCGCACCTGCCTGTACCCGTGGCTTGGCGAGAGGTGGACGGAGCTGGTCGCAGTCAAGCTCGCAAGCTTCGGTGGCGGGCGGGGTTCATCGGAGAGGAAGAAGACGGCGGCGAGAGGCAGCTCCGAGGGCTTGGCGGGGTCCTGGCAGCTCCAGCAGACCACCAAGGCCCTGCCCAAGCAGCTGCTTGAGCTCGAGAGGCCCTGGAGAGCAGCAGCTGGCCTGCGGGGATCGCCGGAGTCCTCGGGTCGGGGCGACGGCCAGAGGCCTGCCCGACCAAGCTGCGGTCGTTCTATGTGTTCGTGGTGGTTGTTTGGAGTGGTGTGTGGCCAGGATTCGAGTCAGGGTGGCTTTATATAGCCGGAGCAGGAGGGGGGGGGGGACGTGTTGCCGCCGGAGCGCTCTGTACACGCAGTGAACATCGACGAGAGGCTCTAACGCGAGGGGATAGGGCACAGCGTCAACGCCGGCGCTTGACCACGCTCACGGACGAGCACATGAGGCGGTTGGAGATGGGGACAAGCACACGCGCGCACTGTGCCATTTTGGCCACGATTGGACTGGCTTGCTGCGGCGTCTCTGGCATCGGCGAGCGCCAGGGAGGGGTCAAGGGTGATGGGTCGATGGTTGTGGCGCGGTGCGGCAGTCGACGGCGAGCGGTGGAACGTGCACGCGTGAAACAGAGCGCAAGGCGCCAGCCAGAGCGCGTCGAGACGCATGGCAGGCACCGTGTCCACACATGGTCACCAGGCTGGCATGATCAAAACGACGCCCAGGAGCGGCCAAACCTTGTCTACACTCTCGACCGTGCTATGTTTAGTCTAGGGGAGGTGATGGATCATGCCCAGGTCGACCAGAAATGACTCCACCTTGCTGACAAGTTTCTGTACAGAAACTTGGTTGCCAAGTTTGGCTACCTTCTAGAAGGCCATTAGGGATAATCTCTCGGGGTTTAGGGTTTCTTAGGAGGGTTTTTAAGCTCAAGAAATCTCAAGGCTAAAAGCTTAAGAAAAAATGCACTTGTTGTACAAAGTGCATTTCTAGTCCAGAAGTGAAAAGATTTTCTACAGCAAAAATACTACAAAAAGTGATGCAATATTTTTGCATGGGGACGTGTGCCATGGTCCTAAGAATATTTAGGAATTATCTCAGATTTTTCTGAGCAAGAAAAATTGAGGTTGCTTTGGAGCACAAAGTTCTGAAATGAACTTAAGAGAGAAAAATGAATATTTTCCTTTTAGGAAAAATATTCATTTTATTATCTTGGGGATTTGTGGGAGAAATAAGATAGATAAGTCACTTGGGTGAAATCCAAGGATATTCCCAAGTGACAAGTCCATTTGAATTGATCCAAAACCCAAATCAAATCAGGGCAAAAACCACGATGAAAACCAAGTCCGGAAAGAGAGAGAAGACAAGTCCGGTAAAAAGAGAGAAGGCAAAATCTAGGCTGTCACAGTGTGCGATGGTGATCATATCAATCTTGGAAACACTTCCAACACACATCGTCACCTTGCCCTTAACTAGTCTCTATTTATTCTGCAACTCCTGTTTCGAGTTACTAATCTTAGCAACTGAACTGGTATCTGCTACCTCTTGAGCTTGTGTTGGTTTTTCCCTTGAAGAGGAAAGGGTGATGCAGCAAAGTAGCATAAGTATTTCCCTCAGTTTGAGAACCAAGGTATCAATCCAGTAGGAGACAACGCATAAGTCACCGAATACCTACACAAACAATCAACAACTTGCACCCAACGCAATAAAGGGGTTGTCAATACCTTCACGGTCACTTGCAAAAGTGAGATCTGATAGAGATAGATAAACGGTAAAGTAAATATTTTTGGTTTATAGATTGGAAAGTAAAAGATTGCAAAATAGTAGATCGGAAACTAGTAAGATGTAAAAGAAATTCAATATAATGGAAAAGAGACCCGGGGGCCATAGGTTTCACTAGTGGCTTCTCTCAAGATAGCAAATATTACGGTGGGTGAACAAATTACTGTCGAGCAATTGATAGAAAAGCGCATAGTTATGATGATATCTAAGGCAATGATCATGAACATAGGCATCACGTCTGTGTCAAGTAAACCGAAACGATTCTGCATCTACGATTATTACTCCACACATCGACCGACTCCTGCCTGCATCTAGAGTATTAAGTTCATCAAGAGCAAAGTAACACATTAAGTAAGATGACATGATGTAGAGGAATTAACTCAAGCAATATGATGAAAAACCCATCTTTTTATCCTCGATGGAAACAATACAATACGTGCCTTGCTGCCCCTACTGTAACTAGGAAACACTACAAAAAAATACACTTCCGTGATGATACGTGTTTGTCATAGTAGGTCGCGTTTTTTGTCATGCATGTACATCCATGACAAATTTATGACAGAATCAAGGTAGTCATACCTGTGCTGTCGTAGAAGTGTTCCATGACATTACCAAAATGATCATCATGGAAGTGCCCACTTCCATGACGATAAATCACGCGTCACAGAAGTGCTTTCATCATGGGTGACCGACACGTAGCATCCATCGTAATGGAACACTGTTAAGCTATCGGGTCGGGTTTTGGATCCGATAACCCGTTAACAGCCTCGACCAATGGGGATTTTCCACGTGTAAAATCATCATTGGCTGGAGGAGACACGTGTCAGGTCCGCGCTGGCACAGGTGTCACTCATCCAATGGGCGAGACGCACCTATGATATGTTGACATGTGGACCGGCCCATCAAGTTTAAATGGGCCGGCCCAACTAAAGGCCCACAAGATTTTGCGGACCATAATGGGCCGGCCCAGCTAAAGGCCCATGAGATTTTGCGGACCATAATGGGCTGGCCCAGCTAAAGGCCCACAAGATTTTGCGGGCCATAATGGGCCGGCCCAGGTAAAGGCCCACAAGATTCTTGCGGATCATAATGGGCCGGCCCGGCTAAAGGCCCACGAGATTTCGCCGACATTAATGGGCCGACCCAGCTGTAGGCCAACAAGATTTTGAGGACCCTAGTAGGCTGGCCCATTAACTGGCTGCCATGTTTTGGGCCAAATGCCGGCCCATATTTGATCTGGTCCATTAATGGCTTGCCATGTTCCGGGCCTAATAGTGGCCCATATGAGATCCGGCCCGTTAAAAGCCTACCACGTTCTGGGCCAAATTACGGCCCAGATCAGGTCCGGCCCTTTAAGAGGCTTTGGGCTCAATTATGGCCCATATTAGATTCAGCCCGTCAACTGGACACTATGCTGGGCCCACTTGCTAAAGGCCCGCTTAGTAATTTGGCCTGATATTAGTTTTGGCCTGTTAAGGGCCCGTTTAACTTTTCGGCCATATATTAATTTCGGCCTGTTAAAAGCCCGTCATATAGTTGAGCCTAACTACGGCCCGGTTTGCATCGGGACTGCTCGCAGCCGATATCTGATTGGGCCAAACAAGTACCGAGACAATTTTGGCCTGTTAAAAACCCGTGATTTGATTCGCACAATCATGGGTCGGGGTTCATTTCGGGCTGCTGCCGGCCCGTTAGCTGTTTGGCACGTTTCAGGCCTAACCTACATCGTGATTGCATGACGGCCCAATTATGTACCGTAATTTTACGGTTTGGCCGGTTTACTGCGAAGACAGGATATATATACAATAAAATAACTGCAACATTGTGAGTAAGAAAATACCTAGACTATACAATAAAGAAATTACAGCATATTACATCCACCGGGCATCAAAGTTCGCCACTATGATAATAAAGCACAAGCAGATAGCATATTACATACACTGGGCATCAAAGATCGCCATCAGTGCAAATAAACACGCCGGCAAAATAATATACAAAACCGGCAACACTTCAATAGAGTTCAAGAAAGGTTAGCCCTGCTGGGGAGCTGCAGCGCAAGCAGCTGAGCAAGATGATGAGACTGCGCTTGTTCAACACTTATATCTTCCTCACTCTGAAAGATAAACAAGCAGACATATGGCAGGTTTTGCACATAAAAGTATCAGTGCTGACAATTCATCACATTTCTTACTGACGAATAAAGTGACACAGTTTAAAATTGCATTAACACAATATGGTATTGTTCAGCTCAAGACATGGCAGGAAATGACATTGTGAAGGAGTTGGCAGCTTCACGACACCACCGGATTACAGATCAAGAACTCATAAGTATCAATGGTTAGTGTGCTGTCAATTTATCCCATTTCAGATTGGCAAATAAAGAGACGGTTTAAATAATACTCCATCCGTCCGGAATTACTTGTCATCAAAATGGATGTGTCTAGAACTAAAATACATCTAGATACATCCATTTCAATGACAAGTATTTTCGGACGGAGGGAGTAGTAGAATGATATGACATTGTTCATAGTTAAGACATTGCAGAATATGACATTGTGCTGTAGTGGGTAGGTTCACCACACCACTGGATTACAGATGAAGAACAGAAGCATACATGCAGTGCAAAAGAAGATCACTTGCGCTGTATAGTTTAATTTACATGGTATGAAGAAGGAACTTGGTGGTACAACTGAAAACTTAAATTGAGAAAGGACAAACTTTTGTTTATGAACTACATAATAAACTTTAAACATGCAATTTGATGCAAACACAAAAAATAAACAGCTGTTGCAGTCATGCCTAACCAAATATATACAACAAAGTTTGAAGACTTGAGATGGACAAACTTACATTATTGGTGAAGACAGGCTCTATAAAGGCCTTGTCCATGCTGATGGGGGGGGGGGGCAATTCAAGAAGTTTACCACAGAATCTTCTTCATAAGCATTGCCTTTATTCTACATTTTGTTAAGAGTAAATATAGATGTGATAATATACGAAAAAATGGAGAATATTTAAGATAAGATGAAGAGTGATGCTACATAACCAAGTAGCTATAAATGTAAGTGCAGTGATATAGGCAAAAGGTACAGCCAAGAGCAATGCACAACTAAACTTCTTCAGTACCAACCTTATGGTAAGAGTAAATATAGATCTGATGTGTAGAAAATGGAGGGCAAAGGAAAATAAGCTGCAGAGTGATGGTACATGAACAACTACCTATCATTATAAGTACACTGATAAAGGACAACATGTACTTACAAGAACAATGCAGAGCTAAAAAAACATTGGCAAAGGATATATTCTACACTAATGTAACCATTCATACAGATCAGATAATTTGGAGCGAACAATTGATAAGCAAGCTATCATGCATACTGCTGTCACATAATGAACCAGGTATGTATGCAAGTACAGTGATACAGGACGACAGGTACTAACAAGAGCAAAGCAGCAGGCAACATATTTGCGATATCCTGTCGTTCTTTTCAAACCGGAATTCTTCTTCGAGCAGATTTCCTGCGAAAAAGATCCGTAAGGCACATGCGGAAAAGTAGAAGTTCAAATTGTCATGTCATTTCATAGACAGTACCTCATCCTGGGAACGAGACCAGTGCATAACAAGGTTTTTCCATTCAATGTCTTCTAAATTTAGCACAGGAGACTTCACCGAAAATTCGTTTATAGACTTGCCATCAAAGTGTGATTTCCTCAGGTAACACCGATACTGCTGCAATGCTTCCTTGAAAAGCACAAGCAAGCTTTGCTTGTCATGACTATCCAGATTGACCCTCGCCTAGTTACAACAATGTAATGTAAATCATTGATGTGTTCAATCAGCAGAAAACAGGAAAATAATAACCATGAATAATAGCACTTACATGTAAGTTGGACAAGAAGATGTGAAAATGGTGTTTGTCTTCACAATAATCGTCCCATGATGGGAATATATGCACGTAGTCCCTAACAACATTGAAAGCATTGTCTTTTAAACTGGGAATAAATGGAATGGGGTTCCAATCTGCAAGAATTGGCTGTCTCTGCAGTTGGGATAGGTCTTTGACCGGTGGACTTGCTGTACTTTTTGCTGGAGTGGGATTTTTCTGTGGTACAGCTGGTGCTATGGCAAATGAAATCGGTATACCTTTTGTTGGAGTGCAGGTCCTGTGTGGTGGGGCTAGTGGTGTGGCCAGTGAAGTATGGGTACAGTCTGCTGGAGTCGGTCCTACGTTTTGTGTCACCGGTTGTACAACCAATATAAGTGGGGTGCTGTCTGATTTCTCCGGCACCACCACGTTTTTCAAGGACTTTGCTGGTGCTCCTTCAGGTTCGGCAATCACCCTCTTCCTTTTTGATGTCTGATGCACAAGAACAACATTTGAGTGAAAATCATATGGTATGATGACAGATGGAATATGTATTGATAATGGATGGGCATGGCATCTCAACATATATGATGAGTAAACTAAGCAGATGGCGGTGCAACAAAGTAGAAGAAATGCAAGACAACATATGCAAGATACCCGCAATCAATAAAACATTGCCAAATTAGAACAGGCACCTTGATGGGTGAACAGGACATGCCATCTGCCTTTGACTCCTCGAGGTTAGAATAGTCATTAAGATCATATTCTGAACAAGAGTCAACAGGTGGGGAGCATATGAGTTTCATTGCATCCAGAATGGCACTCAATGCCTTGGTGCCAATTTTGTAAGTCATTGCAGTGTTTAGCTTCAAGAGTGGACTGCTGCTTGTGCGACACAAGCAGCTACACAGATCATAGTGTAGATATAACGGGAAAACCTTAAGCATCAGCGTAAAATCAGCAAAGTGGAACTTGCTGGAATATATGTGCTAGTATTGCCGGTACGGCTAGAAAGGCTTCGGATACCAGCTCTCTTCAAGTGAAGGTGCGGTACTGTTAATATCAGTGTAACTCTCAAAGGCGACACAGCTCCCCGCATTTCCTTGCTATTCTTATAGGATTCAAGTGGGCAGGCCACTACAATTCCTGTTCCTATGTTTACAAAATCCTACGAATCAAAGAGGCTCAAAGTGTCCATCACAACCAACCGTATAGACCTCTACACTACAAATGTCCCTTCTCATCTTCAGTACAAGGAACATACTGTACTACTATCATACTCCCTCCGTTCCAAAATATAAGTCTTGGTAGAGATTTCCACTATGGATCACATACAGATGTATCCAGATACATTTTAGAGTGTAGATTCACTCATTTTGCTCCATATGTAGTCCATGGTGGAATCTATACAAAGACTTGTATTTAGGAACGGAGAGAGTACATATTAAAGAAGAACGAAGAGGAACATGGTAAAGAAGAGCAAGCAGATTTTGGATAATAAAATGTTGGTTGCGCAGTGCCCACACATGATGAACCAGAGTGCATTAAGAATGCAACTCCCAGCTGTCGCTCGACCATTTCAGGCGGTTGGATGAAGATCCTACGTCTCCTAACCCTTCTTCTTCCTCGTCTCTGATTCTTCCCATACAGAACACCGCACGGGTTGCCGGCCGGACCACCGGCCCCCACCGCCTGTGTTCCTCCGCCGCCCCCACTCCCACCCTCGCCCCAACCCCCACCCGCGTCGAGTTTTCTTCATTTGGCGAGGCCCCACAACCACCCGAGCCCCTTCGATCGCACCGGCGAACTCCGGCGAGCTTTGAAAATTCGACTGACCCAATTTTGAAATTTAGTGTACTGTGATTTAACTAGTGTGGAATATAAAAGGGGAAAACCATAAGCATTGGGAGTATAGTGTTGAGCGTGCCATGGAGGATCTGAAGGTGCAAACCGGACAAAGGCAACTTCGCAACCAAGACAAGAAATCAGAGTAAAGCAGTGGCGTTCTATTTTCTTGCCGCGATAAATAAGTTGAGCAGATACGAAAGAGTAACGCCTCTGGTGCGGCGCCTTGTATGCATCTGCTAAGAATTTGACGGTGCTACAATAGCGATGGCTGTCAGCGGCGTGGAAGCAGATCTAGGAGGGTAGACGGTGGCGGCGGGGCGCGGTGGACGAGACGGTCGTAGGAGCGGTGCCGGCAAGGTGGACGACGGCGGGGATGAAGCGAGAGGACGGGATGCAAGGATCTCGATCCGAAGGCGTGGATGAGAGAGGTCGATCTCTTGTAATGGACGGCGGCGTCGGGGTATCAGCTCCGGCATGCTGGAGGAGGACAGCGGTGGATGGGGTGGCGGACGGCAGCGGACGGAGGAGGGTGGGGTGGAGAGGGTGTTTTGGCGCCCATGGAGTACGAATGGGGAAAAGGGAGGTAGAGAGGAAGGGGGGAACCATGTATTCAGGGCGCGCTTGTCTCAAATGCGAGGAAATTTACAAACTTAGCCCCCGTTTCAAATTTCTACTACATCACAACAACATTAGTCGGTTGGGTTAGGACGGTAATCTCGCATACACCGAATATTTGCCGACGAGAGTTTGTTTTTGGCGCCCACCGTGTATGAATATGAATCGGGGAGGGAGTCGATTTCGGCCAAGGACACACTATGTTTTGGCGCCCACCGTGTATGAATCCGGGTGAGAGGCGGTTACGTCACGTTTGGGTGAAATTATAAACCTACCCCTATCGAAACCTATTGAAATCCAGCAGATAGGCTTTGCGTGGCAGGGATAGGCAGTAGTGATTTCCATCTCACAGATTTTGGTTTCGGGCGGTTACTACGACTTTCCCCGCTTCGTTCAAATTTTGCAGACTGCACGTTTACCGTGCCAACTCAATTCGAATACCATTTGTATTCTTTTTTTCTCAGGCGGGATCCATTTTCAATTGGAATTACATTCTATATACATCATTTTTTTATTTATACTTGCAAAAGCACAAAAAAGAATTCTGCTCCTTTATATGTATAATATGATTTACAAATACAACGATCTCGAAATCTTAAGGTTGAATTCAAAAAAATTTAACCAAATTATGTTCTACTAAAATGTATGGATCGGTAATATCTACATATTAAATAACATAGATGTGCGTGAATTCATATGAGTATGCATGTTTGATAGATCAATTTTGGTTTGAGTATGGATTACATGTATCATCATCTTGAATTCAAATATTTGAATCCCTTTTTTGTTCACTCCTTTCACGCCCATCTCTCTCGCATGCATGCTCCTTCAGGTAGCTATCACTCTCTTTTCTCCAGCTCACCCACACGCTCACTTCATGTTTCTCCTATCCTCGCAAACATGGTCTCTCGACGTCTCCCTTGAGAAGTGTCACACTCTCCCTATCATTATACATTACACGGTTTTCATTATCTCTCATGTCTCTACTGTTCTCTGGTATCACTCGGTACCTAAGCTTTCTTTTTCATCGCCACACACACAGTCTCCACTCGTCTTTCACTTTGTCTTTCTCTCTATGGGATTCTCTCTCACACCCTATATGTCTCTACATATGACTCATACCACTAAAATTACTCTCTCTCTCCTGTAGACACAACATTTGTTGCGGTCTCCTTTTCGTCTCCATCCCAGACTGACATTATTCATTTGTTTACCGATCAGACAACCCCGACTACCATCTCCTCTCTCTCTCTCTCACAGACACACACACAACTCCTGCTTCCACTCCCCTCCCCGACTACCGTCTCTCTCTCTCTCTCTCACAAAACTCTCATTTTCGCACCCTGACTCGTATTTCTCTCAAAAATATTTATCGACTAGCTAGCCTCTAGATAGATTTATACACCCGCACACTCGTGCTTCCACCATCGCATACATGTCTCTCTCCCGCTCCTTGTATCTATGTAGCTTTTTCTTTCCTTCTTGGGACACACCCCCTCGATCGTGCACAGACACACTATCGCCTCATTTTAAGCTGATACCTATCGCACACACACTCCTTGTGTCTTTGTCACACATGCACTCCGTCCTCCTCCACTCTCCCTCTTTCTCACACACACATGGGCTTTTTGCAACAACTAGCAAGATGCCCATGCGTTGCACGGAACATCAAGATGCATTTGTATGAGTAGTTTATCTTGTGGGGGGAAAGGATGAACGAGGGAAGGCCTTATTTGCAAATGTGGAGAGGGGTGTGGGTATCTTTTTGCAAAATTGCCATAGTTTCCTTCCTATCCGTCAGATATAGATCGGACGGCCTATATTGCAGGATGGCAGGCACATGATCATCACCGACAATGCTTTTTATAAGAGAAGGGATAAAAAATAGAGTTGGTGATGATGGTGGGCCTGCCATCCTACAATGTAGGTCGTCCGATTTATATCTGACGGATAGGAAGGAAAATATGGCAATTTACCCGCACTCTTCACCAATTTTGTAGATAAGGCCTTCCCTCGTTCATCCTTTTCTCCCACAAGATCTTGATGTTCCGTGCAACGCACGGGCATCTTGCTAGTAAGAGTAGAAATTAGACATATACCACTTCTCGAATCTTGAAACCAACAACATTCCTCCCTTATCTCATCAAAACCGCCAAAGGAATATATTTTGAGTGAAACATAACATATTTTTAGTGATATACGTATTTCAAAACTAGACTTTTTTCTATCAAATCAGTGAATATGTATTAATCTACTTTGATCGTGTGGCAACGCATTGGCACATTGCTAGTAGTTATTATAATTTTTTGGACACCAGACAAACGGTGGAGTACATATACAAAGAGAAGAGGTGCACACACGCAGTCGGCCTCTCGCTGTCTCGCACACATGAGTGTTACGTAAAGGCGACGTTAACAAATAAACCCTAAAACCCTAGGTGCACGATTGCTGCATTCGCGGGTACCGGGTACATGGTGGAGCACCTTTGTAGGAATAGTCAGCTCGCGTGATAATTTGATCCATAGGAGTTGATGGTCGGGACCACAAGTGAATGACTTGGAGCGCGGTGGCTCGCCAGTTGCCACAGATCTAGTAGCCACGTTTAAAATATCGTTTTTAGCGGGGTTAAGAGTTCCGATTTTCAACGGCACGTTATAAGTAGTAAGTAGTTTTTAGAACGATTGGTATGGAGCGAAAATGGAATTCATAGTACTATGTACCTCCTTGGCGTATGGTTGTATGGGTTTATGTTGCGAGATGTTGAAACTGGTAGTTCTAGGGCAAATACTATGGTTTAGATTTAGATGCTGGTTTTCAGTAATGACCCTGTTTGGATACTCTAACACAGTTAGAGTTAGAGTTATTTTCTAACCCACTCTAACCCAAATAAGCACCTCTCCATCGGGATAGTTGGGTTAGATGGAACTTACCCACTCTAACCCTCCCTGTTTGGATACTTTTGGGTTATTTGAGCCCCCAACTAACCCAAACTAGCTCTAACTCCATGATCCAAACAGGGCCAATGAAAATCGGAAGGGGAAACCCTTCTTTGATTAAAAAAACTACTACCTCCATTCTGGTTTACTAGTCCCCATCGTACTTTGGGTCAAAGTTTGTCCACGAATTTTACTTGTAAAATGTGAATGGAAAACGAGATTTTGTTATACCCAAAGAAAAAAGGACTAGAGGGAGTGATTGCCCTGACACAAATGCGACCTCTCATAGCGCAGACATTGAACCGGCGCGCTGGCCAAGAGGGCCGCACTCGCTGCAGGCCCGGCTGAGCACGCCTCCTCGCCGTGTGCAACCAACTTAAGACTGCCTCGCCTGCCTTCATTGAATCCGCGCGTGTGCCGGCAACACGTCCTTCCGCGAGCGGACATGCATTGTGGAGCAAAAAAAATGACTAAAATATAATTAATTTATCCATGGTCTTGACTTGTTGTGCTCGCACTGGTAGCAGGAACTACTAGAGGTTTTTCTTTATTTATAACTCTCCGCACATTTTTTTGGCTTTGAAGTGAATCATGGTTGTGGATATTATGTATGAATGTGCAGATATCTATGAACATGAGTTTGATGTGGAAGTTGAACTTGGAATGTCGGGCTTGTGCGTGAACATTTGGAAAGTAATTGCTCACTACTAGGAAAAGGGTTATATATGAAATGGATACTAATGGCGCACCTGACATGTGGTGCGCCACTACTATATAGCAGTGGCACACCATGTGCAGGTGCACCATTAGTGTGGAAGACACTAATGGCGCACCAGGCACATGGTGCGCCACTAGTAACAAACTTTTTTATATTTTTCCAAACATACTAATGGCGCATCCAGGCACAGTGCGCCATTACTAGTGCTAACTAGTAATGGCGCACCAGCCACACAGTGCGCCACTACTATAGTTTTTTTATTCTTTTTTTGCAAAACTACTAATGGCGCACCATGGCATAGTGCGCCATTACTAGTTTAAACTAGTA